>NC_040912.2:0-300000 GCF_004126475.2 Phyllostomus discolor
ATGCCTCTGGGTCTCACTGCTCACAGGGGCAGGAGACGCATACACGGAGGTGAGTGCTGTGAAGGAAGAGAACAGAACATTAGCACAGAAACACGAGTGGTCGGGAGAGAAACCTCTCTCTGAAGAAGCAGCATGAGCTCTGAGACATAAATAGCAGCGAAGAGCCGGTCATCCGGCCGAGCCGCGGTGGAAGCGTCCAGCCTGCGCAGGCACCTGCCCAAGCGCAGCAGGCGGAACCGGCCTGACACCTGGGGAGACTGAGTCACGGTGGTGAAGCGCTGCAGGCGTCCGAGGATGACGGCTTTCTTGTCATTGCTCACACGTCACTCCTTAATGACTGTCCTGTGACGTCACTAACAGTAAATACTCTTGCTTTCCTGCATTCCAAAATTCGCCATCTAAAATCTCCCTTATTGAAAATGCGGACATTCACCACATCGTGTGTTCCTCATATGCCCTACAGGGGGCGCCATTTCAATCACAACATTTTGTGTTTTGTGAGTTTTGTGTTTTGTGAATTTCTGATTTCTGCAAAACCGGGAGCTCGAGCCTTGAAACCATTTAAAAATAAGTATCCTATTCCTATTTTATTTCATCATTAATGAAATTACCACCAACAAAAAATGTTTCCTTACTCCCCATATTACCACATTTGTTCCTGTTTCCTTGCAAGCTTTATCTATTTTCACATGTTTTTACATAACTAAAGTAACACAATTTTATTCTTGTATGATAACCCACTTACCTTGATAAATCATGAGAAGTGACTTATTATAAATAATAGGATTCATCGCAGTGAGGGGAAACAGCATGCAGAAATATCCTTTATATGTATGTAGAAACAGCAAGTTAAAGATACAGTCGAAGAAAAGAACCAATAGCAACAAACAGATAAAATACCTAAGATCAACCTTAACAAGAATATGTATGATCCCCATGAACAAAATTTTAGAATGGTACCCTGTGCGAGACGCTTGAACAACTGGAGAGTAACATCATGTTCTTGGATTAAAAATAAAAGTCAATATCCCGCTGTTCATAAATTTAGTGTGATGTAGATTAAAACATCATCAACATCTTTAAAGCCAGAGCAAAGCTGCTTGCAGGCCCCTGTTAATAGAAAGAGCCCAGCCCTGGCTGGTGCAGCTCAGTAGGTAGAGCGCCCGATGGCGAACCAAAGGGTCGCCTTCTGTTCCCAGTCGGGGCGCATGCCTGGGCTGCAGGCCAGGCCCCCAGTAGGGGGCGCAAGAGAGGCAACGGCACATGGATACTTCTCTCCCTCTCTTCCTCCCTCCCCCCTCTCTAAAAATAAGCAAATAAAACCTTTTAGAACATAATTAAAGAATTAAAAAGAGAACTCTGAAAAGATAAAGTAATGAATAGAAGCTAACCCTAACTAGATATAAAAGCGTATTGTATTATAAACCTGCAGTAATGAAAACAGTGGGGTAATGCCTTGTGACTACATTAATTAATGGGAATAGAAAATACAGTGATAAATGCAAAATTGGATGGAAACTTTCTATGATAAAGATGTCCCCTTAGATCAGGTGAAAAATATTCATTATATAATAAATAGTGTTGGGACAGTTGAATGGAAAAAATACTGGACCCCCTATATCATACCCTCCACCCTTATTGACTTTAATAACCACTCATGGTTAATATAAAGCACTGAGAGCTATTTGAAACATACAAAGAGATCAAAAGTGAAACAATGGGAAAATATATACTATACAACCATTAACCAAATGAAAAGTATATAATAACATATAGTAGACTTGAAGGAGAAAAAATCCACTACCACAAATAAAGAGGAACATTTCATATCAATACATTCAATTTACCAGTTAGTTCCAAATTTGTATTCACATAACATAAAATCAATGATGCAGAACAGGAGCTACATGGGGAAACAGACAAATTCATAGGAGATTTAACAAATCTCTGTTATTCAGGGATAAAGCACATCTGTTTCAGAACCAATAAACCCCACCACAAAATTAGTAAGAGTATAAAAATCACATGAGAAGCAACTTGGACTCCACATGCAAGTACTTCACTATCCCCCCAAACTGCAAATTACAGGTGTTTTCCGAGCACTCTGGGAACTTTTTAAAAACTGACCATATTGTGATATACAGCAAGTTCCAATATAGTTCAAAGGACTGAAGTTTATATATATAAAATATTTCTTGTTTTCATTGCCATTAATATAGAAATCAAGTAACAAAAGATAACTAGAAAATACTTTTATGTTTAAGTTATGGAATACACTTCTAAATAACTCCCCAAAATAAATCACAATTGGAGTTAGAAAATAATTTGCACATGATGATGATAAAAATGCTGCAAACGAAGGTGAATCAGGCTCCAAAGATGATCAAAGCTTCCAGATCAGTGGTTTTCAACCAAAGTTGATTTGGTTGAAATCAACCCCTCAGGGTTGACTTTGCCCCTGAGGGGGCACTTTGCCCCTGAGGGGGGCACCTTTCAAATTGCCCTTACGGTGGGGTTAGGCAGGGAGTTACTGACAAGCAGTGACTAGAGGTAGTGAATGCTACTAAGCCCCTACAATGCAGAGGACAATCTCCCAGGAGAAAGAAGTATCCACAGCAGTGAGGAACCCCACTCTGTATGGAGCAGGACGAAGAGTCAATTAGCCTAGAAACAGCATGTGTCTTTGCGCCCTAGGTCTGAAATCACGCCTCTCTCTGGACAGGCAGCCTGGAGGCTGAGAGCTACAGAACGACAAGAGAGTGAGCGATCCTCCTGTCCTTGGGGAAGAAGACAGCAGCAAAAGCACCAAGGAAGACCTGACACCTCAGGTAAAACTTGATGCAGTTCTTCAAGGATGAGCTATGCAGAGGGTAGGGCGTCACCTGTGCTCGACCCTCAAGTCTGCCCATAGGGGTAGGAGAACCGGGGGGACGTCACAGGGCCTGTGGTACCCGGACCAGAGCAGAGCATCACCACGGTCAGTGGTCTCCAGTCATCACTAATGAATGTCACAGGGAAAAGTAGCAGCACCAGATGTCATATTTCAGAGCTCAGCACATAATGGGAGGAAACCTAGGCTCTAAGCTCTGGAGTTGGGCCCTGGAATAACAATCTCTGTGCACTTAAGCCTCAGTTCCATTATCTATAAAATGGGTTTGTTGATAGTACTGCCTCAGAGAACTGTCAGATAAATAGCTGTCCTTGTTTCTGTTTGGTTGAATCATGAAATTGCCAACACTTGCCTGGGTTCTGATTTGTTTTGTTTAGTTTTTGGCTACATTACACCCTCCCCCCCGCCCCAAAGCTGCTGTGGTTTCTATGGGAGGGAGGACAAGGCTTCCCCCTGGGTGGGGGGGAACAGAAGCACAGGTGGAGGGTGAGCTGCCCGGGATCTCTCTGGGGAGAGGAAAGGGGCCAAGACACCAGTCTCTGGGCCTGTTCTGCATGCTCATTCTCCACGGTCCAGGTTCCTTTGACCACTTGAAGCTGGGTCCTCAAAGAGTAACTGTTGACACAGCAGTGTTTTCATGCCCATGCCACTGGGAATGTTTTATTTCTAATTTTTTGAACTGCAGCCTACAGCCCTGGCTGGTGTGGCTCCATGGATGGAGTGCTGGTCTATGAACCAAAGTCGCTGGTTTGATTCCCAGTCAGGGCATATGCCTGGGTGGCAGGCCAGGTCCCCACTGGGGATGCGTGAGAGGCAACACATAGATATTTCTCTCCCACCCTTTCTCTCTCCTTTCCCCTCTCTCTGAAAACAAACGCATAAATAAAGTCTTTAAATAAACTGCAGCCTACAACTATTGTGTGTGTTGGGTGAGGGGAAGAAGAGCAACGAAATGTTCTCCAGTCACAAGAATTCCAAATGGAAAGGCCTTCCACTCTTCCTGAAGGACCCTTTCAAACTGATGGCATTTCATTTTCCATAAGGGTTGATAATTTTATAAACTGATGTTTTATAAATCTGCTGCCAGTGGTGAGGAACACGGAATCTGCTGTCTTGCTTCCCGGCTGTGTCACTGAGGTGAGGGCTTGCCCTCCCTGGGCCTCGGCCCCCCTCCCCTGCGAAACGTGCACAGCGGTGACCGGGAAGCGACGTTGTCCAATGGCTGACGGCGTGAGCAGTGAATACACTTTTTTTAGGGATAGAGTCTTAAAAATAGGTACCTGCATCCTCTGACAGAGACGAGCCCGGTTTTGAAGGTTCGTGAGAACGCACAGGAGCCCCACCTCGCCCAGAGGACAGAAGGGGCTGCTCTTGCGGCCGAGGCGACCATGGCCTCCACCCGCGGGAGCACGGGGACCCCGGGCCGAGCAGGGGCTGCCGGGCTTGGAGCTCCAGCTCAGCCCTCGCGGCGGGAGGCGACACCACGACAAAACAGATCTTTCTTTATTCCTGGGATGTTTCCCTGCACCTGCAGGCAGGCCTAGGTGGTTCGAACAGGCAGGCCGCCGCCCACCTTTGTTCTTTCCTTTGCTCAGGCTGCGCCCGCCCGGCTGCAAAAAGGACCTCGGCTGCTCCCTTGAGGAGGGGCAGGTGCTGCGGGCGTGGCCCCGAGACTGAAGCAGCTGAAAGGACAATCTGGGCACACTGCATCGCCTTGCGTCGCCAGCGGACATCCACAATGGGATGTGCTGTTTTCCTGCAACGTTCAGGTCTAGTGTTCTGATGAACTCAGCTTCCCCCGTCCACCCTGCAAAAGGCAGGATCGCCTGGGCGTGGCAGGCGAGAAGATGGGGGTGGGACACTCACCGGAGGTGAGAATGAGCACCCGCCAGCGGGTGTCCAGGGCCCGCAGCCCCACTTCTGGGTGGGAGCCCTCAGAGCCACGTGGGACGGGGATGCCCTGGGTGTCGGCGGCTGAGCACAGACCACTGAGGACGGCCGGGCGGTGGGGAGGCCTCCTGATAAGCAGCAGCCGCAACCCGTGCGCGCGCCTGCCCCACAGGAAGGGCCCGCTGGGGTCTGCAGCTGTGCTGGGGAGACGAGGGCGCGCACGGGTTTGTCTCAGAACAGCCCTCTGCTCTCTTCACGATCTCCGGGGCTCGGCTGCTTTCACGCTGTCAGAGTGGAGGCTCCCAACCCCACTGCACTTGCGAGGCCACTGGGCCCACCCCCAGCTTCCCCGGCCCTCCTCGGGGGTCCTGATGGGCAGCCAGCGCTGAGACCCGGGCCCTGAGCTCCTGCACACGGCGGCATTCTCGGAGCCTGGCCTGCAGGCTCCGCCAGGGCACAGGACGGCGGATGCTCCTCACGCCAGCTCGCTCAGCAGGGCCTGACCTTAGCCCTTGTCTGCCCCTGCGGCCGGCAATGCAGAGGAGGGGCCTGCTGGGCGGTCCGGGCGTGGTTGAGAGGGTCTGTCCAGGAGGTCCCACACAGCCCGAGGACTCCCCTGTGTCGGACAGAGCGCTGACCAGCTGGGGGCGACACTGTGTGAGAGGGGGCCTCCGGGCCCCTGGACAGGCCAAGTGGGAACACGGCCTTCATTCCCTGGAACTCACCAGCGTCCAGCCTCCAGCAGCACCGCCCACCTGGCTGTGGGCTTCAGACTCAGCCCAGACGGCCCCACTCGCCTCGATTCTCCTCGCAAGACTGACTGACCCTCAGAACGGCCAGCGCTTGCTGCTCTGTAACCCTGCGGCCTTCACCTCTCCGGGTGGTTCATTTTCCCCTCGACACCGACCCGTCCTCCAAGAAGAGCCCCAGAGCCTCCGAGCTCCGTCCCGGACACCCAGCCAGGCCACCGCTGCGCCCGAGTCAAAGCTCCGCCCTCCACCCTCTCCACCAGGCGCCGGCAGGGCTCTGGCCCGTGTCTCCCTCTGCCCCCCACGCCTCCGCTGCTGGGGCACAGCAGTGGCTTGGCTCAGTGGGTCAGGGGCTCTGGGGTGCTGGAATTACCCAGGCTCCTGGCGGGACCGCCCACAAATGCCCTGCGCCACCCTGGGGCCTGGGGCTCAGGGCGCAAACGCCAGGGCGAGGAGCGGGCAGCCGAGCCCTCACTTCCTGGTTCTCAGATGCTGTGGCTCGTGGACACACCTGCGGGCGGGCACCGCTGCCGCGGGGGGCCGGGAGCTCGGTGGGGAGGGCAGGAGAGCAGGCCCGGGCCCCTGACCCCTTGGGTGGCGGAGTGGGAGCCGGGCTGCCCCCGGAGGCTGTCCTGAGGGAGAAGTGCCTGCAGACAGGGCCAAGGGCAGGTGGACGGAGGCCCAGGCACGTGGGTGCTGGGCAGGGGGCGGGGGTGGGGCGGGGGTGGCGGGGGTGGGCAGGTGTGGAAAGGCGCCGCCGCCGGGACCGGGACGGGAACCCCTCGGCCCACACTCGTGCAGCCCCGGCTGGTCTGTGCTGGTGCAGCCGCACTCCGCACGAGGCTTGTGGGCATCCGAGGAAGTCAGGATGGGTGTATAGCCAAAATCTTCTTTTCCCCACGACTGACTCAGAAAACGGAGAAGGGATTTTTCTTTCTGGGCAAACCCGTGTCGGGGAGCTGGGGGGAGGCGCCCTATCAGGTTTCTACCACCAGCCCTGCCCCCTGCCGGGCACTGTGTTTCAGGAAAACTCAGATAGCGTCAATTACGGACACCGCTGCCTGTGTCATCAAAAAGGACAAGAGCGTCCCTTTGAAACTGCTGGAAGCTACGAACTCTCCTCCCGAAGAGCAGGCACGCACCAGTTCTCAGTAACTCGACGACCGAGCCCTGACTCTGGACAGTGGACAGACCCCCAGGTGAAGAGCCCTGGGCAAGCCAGGGACCTGCACGCTGGCTCCCCTGTTCCAGATTTCAGGATGGGTTAGGGCTAGTGTTGGTCCTAGGGGAACCGGCCAGTGTCCCACAAGTCTAAGACGGGGAGTTCCCAGGGCCTCTGCTGGGGCACAGCAGCACTGGGGTGAACTCCCACCGTGCGGGGGCAGCACCTGGGCAGACCCACACCCCCCCCCGGGGGGGAAGGAGCGGAAAGCCTGGGACGTTTCCAGGAGAACTGACATCTTAAAATTCATGTTATTTAACAACCCAGAAGGAGGAGCTTCTGGCAGCTGAGGGTTACGTGCTCTTTCTCAGCTTCAGGAGGGAAGGCATTTCCCTACGTTTATTGGAAGATCAGGTTTCCCGGGTTCCGGTGCGGCGCTCTGCCTCACGGAACCCACACCACACGGGTGTCCCGGGCTCCGGAAGGGGTCTGGGCCGGACAGCTCCCTCACCCAGTCTGCCGCAGGAGTCAAGGACAGAGGGGCGCCCCTGCTCAGCACCTCGGGGCGGAGTTTTCCTGAAGCCGCACACACAGAGGGGAGGCGGCCCCGCGGCACAAGCCGGGACTCCCGCGGGGCTCAGTGACACAGCTGGGGCTGGGCTCTGAGGCTCAGCAAGGTGGTCTTGGTAAGGGCCCGTGCAGGCCAAGACTGCAGCTGGAGAATCAAAGCAGGAGGGTCCCCAAATTCTGGCTCCAATGGTGGCAGGTGGGCCCCGGTGGCTGGACGCTCGGCCCCAGGAGCACCGCAGTGCAGTGGAGGGCTGGCATGCGGGGCTGGGCAGGGCGGGGCAGGAAGCAGAGGCCCAGTACTGAGGGCAGGGGCTCTGTATCAGCTCTGCCCACGCAGGTCCCCTGCTCTGGGCCCTGTCCTCGCCTACAGAATGGGACCGTGATGGAGACACCATCCCCGGTCACTGCAAGGACGTTGGCTCTGTTTCCCAGTGACCGACCAGAACAGGCCTTCTCCCGGGGCCAACCCTGCAGCCCTCCCTCAGACGGACCTGGGCCCAGGGAGGCAACAGGGACATCGAGGCCCAAGAGGAGCCGCCGTCACTCTCACCCAGGTGGTCACTCGTTTCACAAACTTTATTAAAGTGCCTGCAGTGCGCCAGGCCCGGGGTGACACACAGCTGCCCCCCCCCCCAGAGCTCGCTGTCCAGGGGAGGAGCAGACCCGGGCCAGTCCCCAGGAGCCCCGTCCGTGGTGGAGGGGCACACAAGGTGATGCGGGGTGTGGGGTGCGGCAGAGCGAGCAGGATGGGGGTGGAGAGGGCGGAAACCAGGCGTCCCCACGCTGGCACTCACGACCCATGGGTGCTGGAGAGCCCATCTGCTCCCTGGGGCCGTTCCCGACCCCTCTCCTGGGGACCCACGCGCCCAGCTGCCGGGATGGAGGCCCCTCTCTGCTCCAGGTGCCGACGAAGACGCCACACCTCTGGGCGTCCAGGGAGCTGGGACACGGCTGTCTGCACCGGCCCCAGGGCCACTCTCCCCGCGGCCTCTCTCCGCTGGTCAGGCTGTCTAGCACACCCCAGGCCCCGCCTTCGCTTTTCTGCCTTCTCGCATGGGCAGGGCGCCAGCCCCAGGGGGACGCCCCCCGAGCAGCGGTGCTCATAGCCGTCTAACCAGCTCGATGAGCTGCTGGATGTTTTTGTTGGGGTTTGACAGGCCGTTCCTGATGTTCTCCAGCAGACACCTCTTCAGCTCCAAGACGGCCTCGCTGTACCCCAGGCTCACGGTGGCCATGGGGGGCACCCCGTGCCACAGGCCAGGGATGTGCCAGACATGCTGCTTCTCGGGGTCGCAGAAGGCCAGGCCCGCCAGCGTCCGAAGGCCGTCTCCCTGCTTGTCCCCGTGGGCGGCAGCCCGGCCCCCATCCGCCGGCGGCTCCAGCGGCGGCCTCCTCTCCCGCGGCTTCGGGCCGGGGGCCGACGTGCCGTGCAGGTTCTGGCACACAAACTGGTAGTTGGGCGTGTGCCCCGTCTTCTCCAGCCTCAGGAACGCGTGCACCACGGCCGGCGGGATGTCCCTCGTCTCGGCTAGACTGACCACGGAGACATTGCTCAGCCCCATGACCAAGGTGGCCAGGGAGGCCTCCAGCTCGAAGCGCTCGCCGGCGGTGGCCGGGGCGCCCCCTATCAGCCCCCCCGAGTCTATCACCAGGATATGGTCACAGCCCAGGTCCTGGCTGAAGCTCTCAGCCACGGTGACGAGCTGCATGAAGGCCCCCCGGGGACCGCAGCCCCTGCCGGCGGCAAACCGAAGCCCGAACATGGTGTTGAGGAGCGTGGACTTGCCTGTGCCCGGCACGCCCAGCGCCGACAGCACCACCAGCCGAGACCGCCTCCCCAGGCGCCCGTGCAGCTCCTTCAGGAGCCCCGTGACCCAGCGCAGGGGGGTGCTCAGCGTGCTCCCGTCGATCAGCTCCAGGGGCAGCCCCCGCACCAGCAGCTCCAGGGCCAGGCCTGGGAAGTGGGCAAACCGCCTCTGGCCGGCTGGCAGCTTCCCCGCCTCCACCAGGCAGCTCTCCGCCTCGTAGAACTGGGCCATCTCCCGCAGGAAGTGCTCCACCCCCAGGGGCTCCGGCCAGAGGTGCTCGCGGAGGGCCCCGGCCCCACCCTGCCTCGGCCTCAGCGCCAGGACCGTCTCCAGAGGCGGCCGCGGCCTCGGCTGGGCCGCCCCCGCCAGCCCCCACTCCATCCACCTCAGGAAGTACTGCCTCTCGCCC
This sequence comes from Phyllostomus discolor, assembly GCF_004126475.2. Lineage (NCBI taxonomy): Eukaryota > Metazoa > Chordata > Mammalia > Chiroptera > Phyllostomidae > Phyllostomus > Phyllostomus discolor. The sequence goes on from NC_040912.2 coordinate 9,479, forward strand.
AGGGAGGGGCAGCTGACGCCGGCGATGAACTCCTGCAGGCCGGCCGCAGGGGCGTGGCCGTTCTGCTGCGTGCGGAGGTCCAGCAGCCGGTGCCTCAGCTCTGCCAGGCGCTTGTCCGGAGGGTCCCCGGCCCACTGGGCCTGGCACAGCTCCCTCTCCACCCGGGCCGCCTTCCGCCACAGCTCCCCCTGCAGCCTCAGCTCCTCCCGGCGGAAGGCGTCCGCGTCCCTGATGCTGCGGGTGATGCGCTCCATGCGGCCCTTCGCCCGCTGGCACTCCTCGCAGTCCTCGTCCACCCGGAGCCCCAGCCTGCGGGCCGCGTGGGCCATGTCCTCCACCGAGGCCCGTCGGCAGGGCGACCGGGCCACCTGCGCCAGGATGCAGCGGAGCCTGCGCAGGAAGCGGGCGCCGTCCGTGCTGCTGACCTTCACGAGCACGTGCGCGTGGTCCATGCGCAGCGCGGGCGCCAGCCGGTTCAGGAAGCGCAGGTTCGAGTTCCGCTTCCCGCGGTAGGGGCTCAGGATGAAGTAGAACTTGGCGGCCGAGCCCTTCACGGAGGACAGCAGCCTGTACTCCTTCTCGCCGACGTTGTCCGTCAGGATGAACACGGCCGAGGACACCTCCGTCAGCAGCCGGAACTGCGGCCAGTGAGACCCGATGTCGCCTCGGAGGTTCAGAAAGGCCACAGGCTCCGGGAAGAGGTCCAGGTCCTCCCGGCCACTGGGCAGGGACCAGGATATCTCCACCAGCCCGTCCGCGATCTCCCGGGCGCCGGTGCCCAGGCCCAGGTCCCGGTGCCAGAAGCAGTCGCGCTGCCGGTGGCCCGGGCTGAGCAGCGCGTTGAGCAGCTGGGACTTGGAGTTGCTGCTGACCTCCATGCGCACGAAGGCGAAGGTGGGCGCCCGGGGCAGGACCACGCCGTCCTCCCAGGGGCTGCCCGCGGCCCTCGGGGGCTGTGCCCAGGACGTGCGCACGACGCCCCGCAGGGCCCACAGCAGGAGGGTGTGGGCGTGGCTCTCCGAGTCGGGCAGGACCAGCGGGAGCGCGAACTGGCAGAGGGACATCCTCAGCAGGATCTCCTGCTGCAGGAAGGCGTCGGCGGAGAGCAGCAGGGCACAGAGGAGGTCCAGGGGGTGCACGGGCGTGTCGGGGGTGGGCAGCTCCGAGAAGGAGTAGATGTCCGCGGAGAGGTCGTCGGCCGAGTCCCAGTAGATGACCTCCTCCTCCATCTGGCTCTCCTTCTCCGCGGGCCGGGCGTCCGGGGGCAGGTCCAGCACCACGGTGGTGCTCCGGGCCTCAGCGTTGAGGGCCTGCAGCTTCCTGAGGCAGCTCCAGGGCAGGTCGCGGGGAGCCTGGGGAGCCCAGCTCCTCACGCTGTCGCTGCTGATCTGCAGGGCGTCCTGCAGGCCGAGCTTGCGGACCTGGTGAGTCTCCAGGCCCAGCAGCGACAGCAGCTCCTGCAGGCGGCTCCTCTCCACTGCGGAGGGAAACGGAGACGTGAGTGCGTGAGTGCGTGAGTGCGGGCAGGGGCCGGGGCAGAGGGGGGGAGGGGGCACGGGGGGCGTGGCACCTTAATACAGCAGGATGCAGGACCCCAGGCCACCTGAGAGCAAGATACACCCAAAGCCCACCACCCAGATGCAAACACAGATCCAGGGGTCGTGTGGGTCGTTCGAGAGGACAGAGGACAGGAACCGGGGCCCCTGCCGAAGTCCGTGTGTCCGCCTCCTCTGGAGGCCTGCAGGCTCCGGCAGCGCCCAGCTGGTGGGCCGGGCAGGCAGCTGTGCGCCCAGACGTGTGGGCAGCCGCTCTCCCCACCCTCACCCCCAGCACACCCTGTGCTTCTCCCGCACCCGGGCCAGCAGTGGGCACCCTCTCCCTGCCACCAGGAATGTCCTACAGGTGACGTGATCACCGAATCACTCTGATCTGCCTGTTCCTGTTCCTTTCTCTTTGCAAAGTAGCCAGAGGATTCGGGGAGGAGACAGGGAGGTGCTGCTAGGTGCAGACCGCAGCTACACCGAGGCTGCAGCCAGTAAAGGGGGTTTGAGTTTGTATCGTGACGGTCAGAGGTTATCGTAGCTCTGCACGTGTGTGTTCAGCTCTCCACGCAGTGCCCATCGCGGCTCGGACACTCCCAGGCTGGCCGCTCCGGGCAGCCCCGCCCTGCCAGAGGCTGCCTCCGCCTCCCCGTCTCGGCCACGGCCTCGTACCCATCTTCCTACTACGTACAATCAGTACGCTGCACACGTGAAACACACCAACAACATAAACAAAGCTCCTGCCACTGTCCAGGCCCCTGTTCCTTTCTCCAAAGAGGGAGCATCGCGGCGGACGCGCGTGGGAAGGGCCCGGGCCGGCCCGGCATCCAACGGCACGCAGAACCCCAGACACGCAGCCTGGCTCCCCGAGGCCACCCTCTGCCGGCCGCCCGCACAGGCACCGGGCAGGTTCTCGGGCTGCCTGGCTGTGCTCGGACCAGGAGCGGTGACCTGCTGCAGGGTCAGAAGGACTTGGGGAGGGACACTGAGGAAGAAAGTCCTCCCGCTCAGGTTTCCGAGTTTTGCCAGAATGAAACCAGGGACGCCGTCTTGTCACGCGCGGAACAACTGTGACTCTTCCAGGAGTGCAGCAAGCAGCTAAGTGCGGTGGGGAACAGCTAGAGCAGACCGGCCGGTTCCCACCCTCACGCCCCGGGTGTGGCCCTGCGCGGGTCTATCAGTGAGGCCGCCGGGCCAGGCACGTGGTTCTCGGGCTTCGCTGTGCTTCAGAGTCCCCGAGAGAATCTGTGAAAAACAACACCCTAGGGTGCCAACTCACTGTGCCACTCTGCGCAGCGACAGCTCGCAGGGGGTGTTCCTCTGGCGCTGTTACTAGCGTGTGAGCTGACAGAGCGTGAAGGCACTGCAGGTGATCGGGGGCGGCCGGGAGCTGGGGGGGGGGGGGGAGACCACCAGCACGGTGCCGGCCCCCTCCCACGGACAGGACGCTGGGGCACAGGACAGAGGGGAAACGGGAGGGGAGGCACCTACCCGCTGGGAAGCCGCCGTCCTGCACCTCGTCCGCGCCGTCTGCAACAGCGAAGGGCAGGGAGCGTGCTCAGACCCGGCGCCCGGACGCGCTCCAGCCAGCGGAGGCCGGTCCCGAACCTGCTGTTTCCCACTCGGGGCAGCTGCTCAGAAGACCGACCCCCGGCCAGCACTCCCCTCCCCGGACCCGGCACCCCCACCCCCGCTCCTCCCCACAGTCCGTCCCCCAACCCTGGGGCTCCCACCTCCGTACTGGAGCTCACGGTCGTCCCCTTCCATGTCTCTCCATCCCAGGTCTGCAAGAGAGACACAGGCCCCTGAGTGCCACCCCCAAGTGGGAGCTCCCACAGGCCCAGCGACACCGCGCCGGGCGTGTGCACCTGCACGCAGGGGAGACGGGGTCCCCAGGAGAGGCGTGACCCAGGGCAGCCTGCACGCACAGCCGTGCTCTCCCGCCTGCGTGGGCAGGGAGGTCCTGCAGAAGGCAGCCGAGTGGTGGGCCGCTCGCCCAGGAAAGGAGCCGGGCAGAGGAGGACAGCCCTGCGCGAGCCCCTCCCAGGCGGGGCCTGCGGCGGTCGGGCCACAGAGACGGAAGCAGAGCGGTGGGCGCCGGCGGCGCGTGGGCAGGCCGGGTTTGGGGGCAGCGGGCTTGTCACTTCCAGGGCGAGCGCGGTCGCGGGAGGGCGGTGCCCACGGGCGCACGGCAACAGGAGTGTTCCCAGCGTCCCTGAACGGGACACTCAGAACGGGCCAGGACGGTGAATATTATGTGTATTTTAACAAAAAAAGAAAAAAACCTTTGGGAGAGAAAACTATTTTATAACGAGTAATCCTGTGGCCGTGCATAGGCCGTTCATAGTCGCCAGGTCGTGCAATCCCCACTTCCTGCCTGTCCAGTCACAACACGTTCCCAGCTCCTGAAAGTTAGACTGTGCCCAGGGAGGAATTCTCCCCGCCACCCCCCCAGCCCCTGCAGTGGCCCCTGCCCCATTTCCCACGGCAGCTGCACCTTTTCGTGGGCACGAGGCTCCAGTCCTGCCGCAGCCTGGCCAACGTGGAGTTTTTGTTGCTTCGACAGTACTCACTACAGTGGGTGTGAGGTCGTAACTCACTGAGTAAATGTGTGTTTGTATTATCTGCCTATTTTGTGGAGTTATTTTGCATAACACTATTACTAGCCGATGGAACACATTCATTTGGAGAAGCACCAAATTACTGACAGGTGCACTCAAAATGAGGGACTGAGAGAAACTAGGAGGACGCCTGGAGGTGGCCACACCTTACAGCTGGAGTCACAAGGGGCAGCTGCCACCCCAACAACCTCCAGAGAAAGAACAACCAGCTTATGGGGACCATGACCAAAAAGACCACAAGCCCCAGCCTGCCAGGGCAGTTCCAGTCTGCACCTGTGGTCCCCACAAAACACAGCGGCCCCTCTCAGCCCAGGGTGGGAATCAGACAGTCACCTGGGCACGTGTTATGACGCTCAGACGGCAGGGAAGTGTCCCGGCGGGACTGCCACCTGCTTGACACCGAGCCCCATCTGGAATAGCGCACAGGGGAGTTTTTCAAAGGCCCCTACATGGAAATGCTTGTGAAAGGAGCAGCAAAGCCTTGGGTTTCTTGGGTTTTCGGTCTGTGCTCCCCGGACCGGGTGGGGCTGGGGGACACAGCACACCTGCCATGGAGAGGGCCCGAGCCCAGGCTTACCTGCACCGGCCACCGCCGCTGGTCTCTCAGGGGCTTTTATTTCTGGGGCCACTTCTGCCAAATCTGGCTGTCTGAGACAATTCCAGAAGAACATTAAAATTAAAATAATGAAATACCACTTTCTCCTTTCAAACTGACATCATATCAAAATCTCGTGGGGAGCCATTCAAAACTACAAATCCTCGTCGCAGCCCAGAGCCCTGCCACCAGGACCTCAGAGGCTCTGAGGCCCGGCCACGTGGGGGAAACGCCAGCCCCCCGGGAGCGACCAGCCGGGACACAGGCACAGCCAGACGGACAGACAGACGTGAAGATGTACCTACCCTCTGACCAGTAACTCCACTTCCGCCCTAGGGAAACAATTAAGATTTCGTTACAAAGATGTAGACGCCAGCTTCACACATCACAGCAAGAAACTGGACACATTTCAAAATCAAAGTCCAGTCACAGGGAGTTCTGCTACAGTCGTGCTCCGCAGCCACCACGAAGCGCTCCGCGGGCCTCATCTCGCAGACGGACGCAGGCTGGCTGTCGGGGCGGCCGGGCCAGGCGCCGAGCGAGGCCCGAGCGCGTCTGCAGGGGGTGAGCGCAGCCGCGGCGCCCCGCCCACCGCGGGCGGACCCAGTGAGCAGTGAGCGGCAGGGCTGGTGCCGGGCTCTGCTCGGTGGGTTTGAGAGGCACGCACGGGCGAGGAGCGGGGGTCAGAGGACGCACTCGTGCACACGTGTGTGTGTGTGCAGGCTTGTGTGCACGCACACGGACTTCCTGGCTCTGGCCCCTTGAGAGGGCCCCAGAAGCGCCCTTTAAAACCTGCGCTACAAGACAGCAGGTCTCCGTGGGGAAACGGCTGAGGCCAGGCCCAGTGCAGGGGACGAACCACACCGTGCTCAGAGAGGGCAGGTCGCCGGACACAGCGGCCAGCGAGAGGGGTCCCACCGTCTCGTCTGGGAGGACGGGAGCGGGGACGACGCCAAGTGCAGTGACAGGCAGAAGCTGCTGAGGGCGGGGAGCACGGGGCCAGCAGACACGGCACAGACGAAGGAGTCGGGGAGCGGGCCTCGTCCTGGCAGACGGGCCGCGGCGCGGCGGCGGCTGGGACAGCACCACCTGCGACCGCCTCCACCAGGACACCCCGACCAGCACCGCGCCGCGGGCAGAAACTCGGGCAGGGAACAGGGTCTTCAAACGTCTCCTCACCGGCTGCTTCCCGGGTGCGGGGAGCAGACCAGCAGCTCTGCCGCAGCGGGGGGGGCGAAGCCGGGGACCGTGGGGGCAGAGGGCCATCGTGTGGCCCCCACCCTGAGGAAGGACCCACGTGGCCTGCAGGGATCCCGCTGAGAATGCAGAACCTGGGCGGATCATGTGGACAAACCCAAAATGAAACTTCAGGCTACACGGGGAGGGCACTGTACTTTCCCAAAGTGTGAATATCGTCACAAATGAAAAGAGTGGGGAGAGGTCCTACATTAAGACTCAGTTGAGACAGGAAAACGAGGTGCCACCCCTCACCCCAGACCGGACCTGGGAGCCCAGAGACAAGCTCCAGGCCCACTGGCCACACTGCAGCACGGGTTTTGTCCACGCCAAGTTCACGCACGGCGGTGATGGCGCCACGGCTACGAAAGAGCATCTCCACTCTCGGCACACAGCCGCCGAGGGCTGAAGGGTACAACGGGGGGAGGAGGTGGGCAGCTCACTCCGTGAGGCCTCAGGAGAATGGCATGCATGTGCTGTGCACTCACGTGTGTGTGCGCACACCTACACACACAGAGACGGCAAGGGAGAGAAAGAATGAGGAATGAGAATAGTAAATGAGCTGAAATGCCAAGAATAGGGGAACTTTCATTTTTATAGTTGATCTCTCAGCACAAATTATTGCTAAATAAGAAGTTTTAAGAGTTAATGGTGGCTAGTTACCTCTGGGTGGCATACCAGTTTATGGTCCTATATGAAGTCTTGGAAGTGGCAGAAGCACATCCTTGTTTAACGAGACTAAAAGGGCTGTGAGGACAATGCTGCGAGTGGGGAGTCAGGGCCACAGTAGGGTCTGGGGGGCCTCATGGAGCCCAAAAGCCAGGGGCCCCCTCGAGCCATGGTCCGTTGGAGCATTTCATTCCAAGACGAGCAATCCGGTTCTGCTCACTTCACCGGCAGGACAAACCGTTCACCCAGCCCCCCCCCCACCCCCTGCAGACCTCGCTCGCCGTGCCCCGAGTTCCTGGGGCCCCACCCTCGGCCCTCTCGGAGGAGAGGCCCACCGCCCTGGCGGCACTCCGAACATGGCTATTCCGTTGCTTTCCTGCAGAGCACTAAGAGCTCCGGCTTCATCTGGGCCCACTGCCGACAGAAACAGGGGTTCAGCCCTGGCTGGTGTGACTCAGTGGGTGGACAGCTGGGCTGCGAACCAAAGGGCCGCCGTGCGATTCCCAGTCAGGGCGAGTGCCTGGGTTGTGGGGCGTGAGAGGCGACCACACAGTGATGCTTCTCTCCGTCCCTTTCTCCCTCCCTCCCCCTCTCTGAAAATAAATAAATAAAACCTCAAAAAAAAAAAAAAAAAAGACCTGCCACTTCCCCCTCCGGCTCCACATCTGGGACCCAAAACAAAACCAAACCCAAGCCAGTTACTCCGCCCACAAAGCCTCAGGTTCCTACAAACACTTTCTTTTCTTTTTTTTTTAAAGGTACCTTCAGAGAGTTTTTTAAAATATTTTATTTTATTTATTTTTAGAGAGGGAAGGGAGGGGGAGAGAGAGAGAGGGAGAGAGAGAGAGAAAGAGAGGGAGAAACATCAGTGTGCGGTTGCTGGGGGTCATGGCCTGCAACCCAGGCATGTGCCCTGACTGGGAATTGAACCTGCTACATTTTGGTTCTCAGCCCGCGCTCAACCCACTGAGCTACGCCAGCCAGGGCCCTACAAACACTTTCAAATCCTCCCAGACACATGGGCCCGTGCCAGCCCAGTGCTGTGGACGGGGCCTCATTCGGAATTCCGTAAATAAAGATGAGGTAACACGGGGATGGGGCAGCGCAGGGCCAGGGCCGGTACCCTTGGAAGAGGAGCATCTGGAGAGACAGAGGAGAGAGAGAGAGATGGAGGAGAGAGAGAGACGGAGGAGAGACTGGGGAGGTGGGGCCGCAGTGACGCGTCTACAATGCAAGGACACCAGGCGCTCAGGGAGGCACAGGTGCCCTCGGGGCTCCCAGAAGGAACCAGCCGAGGACCCTGAGGTCTGGACTCCTGGCACCAGCACGGCCAGGGAAGAGATGGCCTTGCTCTAGCCCCCGTGGGGGTGCGGCCCCAGCACCCACGGACGACACAGTGCCGGTGGCTCTGGACAGCGGAGCCGCCGGCCGCCCTCCCACAGGCCGCCCTCCCATGGGCTCTCCCCTCGAGCGTCTGTTCCTCCTCTGCGTCCTCTGAGGACACTAGTCCCTGGATTCAGGCCCAATCTTTACGAGACAGGAGCGAAGACACGAAGCGAGTGAACAGGACGCTCCTGGCAGGCCTCCCGGAGCAGGGCGCCTGCCCACCCGGGCTGGGCGGGAGGGGCGCCCACCAGCCACACAGCTCTCCAGGGGCCGAGACCCAGGCAGAGGTGCAGGCCAGGCCCCAGGGGGCTGGGGCGCAGTGGGCAGCTGGGGGGCCGCGGGAGGGCAGGGGAGACAGGGCTGCTGGGCCAGGAGAAAGCACAGGCTCTGGTTCCGAGGATGCCCCGAGTGCAGGGCGACACGCCCGCCCCGTGCTGACGGCAGACAGGGGTGACGAGGATCGGGCTCGGGGGCAGCACCACGGTGACAGCAGGGGGTCGGGCTCTGAGGTCTCTGTGAAGGGCTTCAACAGACTGGCCAGGGCGTGTGAGGGCGGCGGAGCGCAGGGACCTCCAGGTGCCGGACTCCAGGGGCCGCACCGCCTGAGCCGGGAGGGCTGAGAGGGGCAGGGGCCGCTGACGCGGGGTGCCCACGCTGCTGCACAGATGCAGGGCTGGACAGGGCTTGCCGCAGGGCCCAGGGCCAGCGCCCTCCACTGCGAGCCACTCAGACCACAGTCAGCTCCTTCCCCTGAGACAGACCCTCCGCCCTCAACAAGGGCAGCACTGACCAGCTGTGCGTCCACAGAAAGAAAGACCCGAAAACCCAAGACGGACTGGAAAGCAACGGCAAACAGTGGGGACAGACTGCTGGGGGTGCCCGGCGCCTCCCTGCCCACGAGCAGCCGGTCAGACACAGGGAGCCCCCCACTCTGGGCGTCCGCAAGGGGCATGCGGGCACAGGCTGCAGCCACGCGACATCCACAGGAAAAGACCCCCTAACGCCACGGAGCCAGAGGCTGCGACGAACGAACAGGCAGGCTGTTTGGGGAAAAGAGGGCTTGATGTAAGTTTTGAAGACAATTCTCCCTCAATTAACCTATAAGTGAATTTAGGTTGAAAAATTCACTTATAGATAAGCTGATTCTATGGAAAAATGTCTGCACAACAATGGTCAGGAAAATCCTGGAAGAGAACAGTAATGAAGGAGGAAATGCCTGCCCGGCAGGGACACGCGGCCAGGCTCCCGCCCAGCCCGGTCTGCAGATGCGGCCCCGGCCCCGGGGAGGAGGGCCCCGGGGAGGAGGCCCCGAAATGAGCCCAGCGTAGCCGAGGGCCTGGGGGTGTGCCCACTGCAGCCACCTGCAGAAATGGAGGTGGCCCCTAATACTCCCTTCACCAGAGTGAACACCAAATGGGCCTACAGGTCAAATTAGAAAATGAAACAACAACAACAACAAAAAAACGCTGAAAGGAAATAGTAAAGACTTTAAAATCCTCCCTGGCTGGTGTGGCTCAGCAGACTGAGCGCCAGCCTGAGGACGGAAAGGTCGCTGGTTCGATTCCCCAGCAGGGCACAGGACAGGGTTGTGGGCCAGATTGCTGGTAGGGGGCGTGCGAGAGGTTGCACATCGATGTTTCTCTCCCTCTCTTTCTCTCTCCCTTCCCCTCTCTAAAAATAAATCAATACAATCTGTTTTAAAAAGTCTCAGAGTAGCGTCAAGTCAAAAGGCAAATGCCAGAAGGATGGAGACCACTCGTGACCCAGGTGACAAGAGGCTCACTCCCTCGGTGCTCCCAGACTGGCGCACCCATGAGAAGGAGCCAAGGGCAGCTCCGCCACGTGAGTAGGGTCAGCACGAAACAAGGACGCGGCACCCCACTGTGCCTGCCGCCTGGGGGTTCCCGTCTCCGCAGGGAGCAGGGTGCAAGGGCCCTGATCTTTCATTCCAGCCCCTCCTCTACCTTTGTAAGCAGGCATGGAAATGTGAGCCAGGCATGGGCATTGCTTCTTTTTAAAAATAAGGCAACTACCAATGTTATAAAAAGGTACATTGTAGAGCCCTGGCCAGGTGGCTCAGTTGGTTGGAGCACTGTCCTGTACACCAAATGGCTGCAGATTTAACTCGTGGTCAGGGCCGCACCTGGGCCGTGGGTTCAACCCCAGGGCCGGGGGCGTCCGGGAGGCAAGCCATCGGAGTTTATGTCTCACATCCACATTCTCGCTCTTCCTCAAAAAAAAAAAAAATCAATAGAAACATATCCTTGGGTGAGGACTAAAAAAAGGCTACAATGTAGAGAGAACCCACAGCAACAGAACCTACAGCTGACACCTGCAGGTCTGGACTGCAAGGGAAAAGGCCTCCCTGACAGGCAGGTGGGCCTGGGACAGCACCACCTAGACCGGAACCCTTCCTTCAAGGAAATGGCCACTTCTAAGCTGTTTCCTTGTTTTCAGGCATCTTTTGTAAAACCACAGCCAGCGGGACAACTGCTCTGCTGACACCACCTCTGGCGGCGACGAGCAGCGAGAGCACATCCTGACCTCAGCGGCCCGCCGAGCGCGCCGGGGGGCACCGCGGGTGCTCAGCGGTCAGGGCGAAGTGCAGGGTCCAACAGTCCCGCGTGCGCCTCAGCAGCCGAGCTTCAACCCGCCACCCTCGATGGGGTCGTTTTACATCAAGTTTCCACTCAGACTCGTGGCCGGGCCTCAGTTTCCTGACCCGTACCATGGGGAAAGGACAGGACTTCCCGACTGATGGGCGGCTGTGGAGACTCAGTGACCTGACATGGGCAAAGCACTTGGAACGGGCTCCACAACACACTCCCCGGAAGCAGGTTCAGAGGCCCCTCCGGACGGACGCAGCCCAGCAGAGACCCCAGAGCCTGCCAGGACCCCCGGTCTGCTGGTAGGCTGACGCCCAGGGGCCAGAGGGCCTCCGAAAGCCAGGCCCAGAGGTGTGGACTGTCCCCAAACCTGTACAGAGCATGAGTGCATCGTTCTCTCTACGAAATGGCATCAAGTATACTAAAGAATTCGTGACCTCAGCTTTGCAGGGGGTACCCTCAGAAAATGACAGGTTTGTGCCAGCGTCAGACTCATGGGGTTACTCGCAAACCGCTGGAACTTCAGGTATCAAGTCTGTGCCAATGCCGCCTTCCACGGGGACACCGTTTGGGGCCTGCTCCCTCACAGGACACAGCAGCCTGGGGCTAGGTCCACTTCCGACAGGCCCACGCAGCAGTGAGCTCGGATGCCAAACGCACCCTCACTTTTCAAGAGGCCTCAGGGCTTCCCCACGCAGGCTCAGCCCCCTGCCTGCTGCCTCACCCTCAGGGCTGCACGCAGCGGGACCTTGGCCCCTGGGTGAATCAGCCCGCATGTGAGGGATGGGCCCTTGTTTATTCTATTTATGAGCTCAAAGTACTGGGTAGTCTGACCGCTGCTGCCGAAGCCTAGAAAGACAGCCAGTGGACGGGAAATGCCATGACAGCTAGCGTCAGACCCAGCTGCTGTCCTCACAGCCACCTCCACCTGCTGGGAGGCGGGGAGAGGGGCGGCCTGAAGCCCCTCACACCCGGCAGGTCTACACCCTCTCGAGGCGGACCGCGGCCCAACGGGGCGTTTCACCAACTGCAGCGGTGACCTTGAGTCCAATTTCCCTCCCCTGGGCCGCGGAGGAAGAGCTGGACTGTCGTTCCCAGCTGTCATGACTACTTCAATTACCGAAATAAAAAGTAATCGTAATGAATTAATGAGGTTTTATTTTGCAAGTAGGATATTTTAAAAATTGCGAACTCTGCCTGGCATCATCGTTTCCTAGAAGAAGGAACGGTTACCACCGAGACGACATTAGGGAGTGAGGTCAGAACGGAGCACCCGCCCCAGCAGGCCCGCGGCCGCCGGGGCCCAGGGGGCGCCAGGGGTGCTGGGCGCGCGCGCGTCTCCCCGCCCTCGCCCCTGCCCCTCGGGCGTCTGGGCCGCTTCCGGGCGGCGGGCCGAGCCGACCACTGGCAGGCCCGCCCCGGGGGCGCGCTCTCCTCCCCTCCCCCGGGCGGCCCGGCCCGACCCGGCCAGGCTCCGCGGCGCATCAGCCCAAGGTCGGCCAGAGGGGGCCGCGGGGCCTGGCGGGCGGAGGCCCGGGAGGGGAGCGCGCCCCCGCCCCGCGCCCTCTCCCTCCCCGGCCCAGCAGAGGCCCCGGCGGCGCCCGAGCGCCGCACTCACCCGGGCGACGCCATGAGCGCGGCGAGGTCTCCGCGCTGCCGCCGCCGCCGCCTCCGCTTCCTCCGCCGCGGGCTCGGGGAGGGGCCTCGCCGGCCACCGGCTGCCCGCCGGGCGCTGCGGGCGGCGGGGCGGGGCGGGGCGGGGGCGCGGGGTGGGGCCGAAGTTGGGGGCGCAAACCCGAGAGGACCCGGGCTGGGAAGGGTTTTGGGGAGCCGGCACTGGAGTGAGAGAGGTCGCATAATTTCTTTAAATTAATCTTTTTGGTTTTAAGATAGAGTTTAAAATAATTATTAATATAAGTTCCCTGAAACTGAAACATGAGCGCTAGTGGGTGCGTGGCATTCCACCGTGCGGTGGGCTCTCGTCCGTGTAGCCAGCCCCTCGTGCGCGACTCAGGATCCTGAACCCCGTGGACGGCGAGCGTCCTCGTAGCAGAAACATCCCCACGTGCCTGATCATTTCCTTAAGCCAAGTTTCTGGAGTTGAACGTCTCGGGCAGGTGATACCAGTGTTTTTAAATCCTTTCCGACACAGATGTCTCTGAACAACACAGATACGGACACACGTCATGTACCTGTGCACACACACCCCTACGTAGGTGCCTACCACACACACCGTCTCCCAGCACGGTCGCCAACACTGAGCAGGGGCCACCTTCCCAAAACCCTCCATAAATTTCACATCTTTCCTTATCATGGCCTATTTGATGGGTCAAAACCCAGTATTCCGCAAAATGGCAGAGTGGGTGCCGCGCTCTCATTTAGGGGCTTTGAAACCCAAAGTTTTACAGCAACCGAGCCAACAACTCAAGCAAGAAAGAGCCGTCTTCGAACTGGCAGGAGATTCTCTTGCGTCTTTGCGCGCTCTTGCCCCCGCCCCTTCCAGTGCGGCAGTTGACGGCCCTGGTCTCCAACAGGCTGCCTCCCTCGGCTGTGCTCCCTCCGGTTCCAGGCGGTGGGGGCGTGGGGACTGGGGAACCCGACGGGGCACAGGCTTGGGAAGCGCAGGGAAGGCCAGTCCTACCTGGAAGAGCTTCACCGCTGGTGGGCAGGGGAGTCGCCACAGGACCACCCTCTGCTTCTGCTTCTGCTTCTGAAAGGGTTACGGTGTTCCGGTTCCTGGTGACCCAGGGTCTTTGCTGGGGGGCACGGGGTAAGTGGGGAGGGAGCAACTTTGGTTCTGGTTGCAGCTGGAAGGACATTTAAAAGAACAGCAAAATGGCAGTAAGTTCTTTCTCATCAGCAATTATTTTAACTGTAAATAGGTTACATCGTTCAATCAAAAGGCAGAGATTGGCAGAATTGACTTTTTAAAAAAATTAAGGTTTTATTTATTTTTAGAGAGAGGGGAAGGGAAAAGAAAGAAGAAAGAGAGGGAGAGAAGCATCAGTGTGTGGTTGCCACTCACATGTACCCAACTGGGGACCTGGCCTGCAGCCCAGACCTGTGCCCTGACTGGGAATCCAACCAGCGACCTTTTGATTTGCAGGCTGTCACTCAATCCACTGAGCCACGCCAGCAAGGGCTGATTTTTTTGTTATTCCAATTTCTGGCTGTGTCTCTAGCACATAGAAATATGGCTGATGTCTACTAGTCATCACAGCTACTAGAACTGGGAGTAGTTCTAGGAGCTGTTTGTAACCTCCCTCAGGTTTTGTGTGGGGACAAGCATGTCACCTGTGAAGAAAGACATTTTTATTTCTTTCCCCTCTCTGCCTTTTCATTTTTTCCCTGCCTTACAGACATGGCTAGAGCCTCCAGTACAGTGTGGGGCAGTAGCAGTGAGAGCAAACCTGCTGCATTCCTGCTCCCAGCTGGGGAAAGCATGCAGCCCCTCATTATCGTTGGGGACTGGGTGTTTCTTTCCCCTAAGTTCAGACAATGAAGCCCTGACCTCTAGTGTGGCTATGCTGGGAGACGGGGCCTCTGGGAAATAATTAAGGTTAAATGAGGTCCCATAGGACCAGTGCCCTTACAAGAGACACCAGAGAGCTAGGCCGCCCACCACTCCCTGTGTACGTGCACCAAGGAAAGACTGCGTGGACCCAAAGCAAGAAAAGTGCTATGCACGCAGCCAGGAGAGAGCCCTCACCAGAAACCATGGTGGACAAACCCTGCTCTTGGACTTCCACCCTCCAGAGCTCTGCGGAGCAAGCGCCACCGTACAGTCCCCAGTCGGTGGTGTTCTTACGGAAGTCACAGCAAACTGCTCAAGTTCCTCTGGCTCGGGGCTTTCAGGGCATGGCAGTCATGCTGTCAGCCAGGGTCATCTCAGCGCATGAGCGGGGAAGGGTTTGCTTCCAGGCTCGTTCAAACCGTGGCAACAGGATTGGGTTCTGAGGGTCTCGGACTGAAGGCCTCAGTCTTTCCCAGCTGTTTCCAGGGGCCGTGACCCGTTCCGTGCTGCAAGGCATCTGCAGAGGGCAGCACACAGCATGGCCACCGGCTCCCGTCAGGGGAAGTAGAGAAGAGAAGTGGCCGAACATGGAAGCCAGTCTTCCCTGTACCCTCATCCGAGGAGTGACATCTCATCACCTTTCCTAATCATTAGAAACACCACTACACCCAGCCCCACTCAAGGAGAGGAGGTTACACAGGGGCCTGAGCACAAGGATATGGGAGGGCTGGGGCCATCCCGGAGGCCCTCTCACCGCCTCTCAATGACCAGGTGAGAGACAGGTGGAGCGACACAGGTGGGATGACACAGACAGCATGAGTACCCAGGAGTCCCTACTTACATAAACAACATAACTACATGGGGGAGAAAGGGCAGCTCTTCCTTTCAGTAACATGTCACTTAACAAATGTGGCAAGTAAATTAGAAATAGGGTGACCACCTGGTAAATATCACGTTAATCACTGCTGTAGGCAAGAATGGCATCTAAAACTAGTGGGTGAAAGTATGACAAAAAATAAGATATTTACTGCCCTGGCTGGTGTGGAGCGCTGGCCTGCAAACCAAAGGGTTGCCGGTTCAATTCCCAGTCAAGGCACATGCCTGGGTTTCCAATCAACTCCCTGGTGGGGGGTGTGTGAGAGACAACCACACATTAATGTTTCTCTCTCCCTCCCTTCCCCTCTCTAAAACTAAATTTAAAAAATCTTAAAAAAAGATATTTATTAGTACAAGTCTCGAAGTTTCTCCCCACAAGCTACTTATTTAAAATGAGATTTGTAAAACTTTACAATGGAGAAATCTGAGAAATACCAACAAGGTGGTCCGACTTGCCCAGCCATACTTGTCAATGCCGTGCACCCTCTGAACCGCCTGACGCAGCGAGAAGGGCGCTCATCACTGCGGCCACAGTCCCCTGCAGACCCCTGACTCCAGTCTCCTCAACCAGAACACCCAGATGGAGGGACATGCTACAAAATGACTTTCCAATACTTCAAAAGTGCCAAAAGACAAAGAAACACTAACGAATTGTTTAAAATTGCAGGAGGCTAAAGTGGCAGAGGAACAAACGCACACGGGATCCTCAGTCAGGTCCTGCACTGAGAAAGGACGCAGTAAGGTAGTGAGGTTGGAATGAGGTCTGCAAACTGTTTGCAGCACTGTACAGATGTTAATGTTCTGCATAATTCTGTTACAGTCCTACAATACAGTAGTGTGGCGGTGAACTGGGTAAAGGGCGTGTGTACAAGAACTCTGTGCATTCTTGTCCTTACCTTTTAAAGAGCTTTACAGACAGAAAATTTCCCCGCGAGCAATCACTGACTATTCCCAGACTCCCTCAGCCCTAGGCAACCACTAAAGTACTTTCTGTCTTTATAGAGTTGCCTATGCCGAACATTTCATATAAATGGAATCATACAATATTTGACCTTTGCATAATGTTTTCAAGTTTTATCCCGTTATATATTTTTAAATAATTAATACTTTTAGTTCTATCTTCTTTATTTTTAGATTGTATTTATTTATTTTTAGAGAGGGAAGGGAGGGGGAGAGAGAGAGGGAGAGAGGGAGAGAGAGAGGGAGAGAGAGAGAAACATCAATGTGCGGTTGCTGGGGGTTATGGCCTGCAACCCATGCATGTACCCTGGCTGGGAATCGAACCTGGGACACTTTGGCTCCCTGCCCATGCTCAATCCACTGAGCTACGCCAGCCAGGGCTTCCTGTTATATATCGAAGTGTGTCTCCCCTCCCAAAAAGAGATTTGGAAATCCTAATGCCCAGTATCTGTGAATGTGAATTTATTTGAAAATTGGGTCTTTGCAGAGAGCAAGGTACGATGAGGTAATTCGGGAAGGGCCTAACCCAACGTGACCGAGTTCTTATAAAAAAGGGGAGCCTGGACACAGAGACAGATGTAAAGATGATCTGAGGACACAGGAAGAACACAGTCTACAGGCCCAGGAATGCCTGAGGCCCAGAAGCAGAGAGGCTTTCAAGATCCTCCCTCCCAGCCCTCAGAGGGGCCAACCCTGCCAACACCTTGATTTCAGACTTCTAGCCTCCAAACTGTGAGGCGACATCTCTCTGGTAGGCCACAGTTTGTAATACTTGGTTATGACGACCCCAGTGACCCCATATGTCCATGCTGTAGTGGAACTTTATTCCTTCTTATTGCCAAAAAGATGCCATTGTGTGAATATATCACATTCTTGTTTATTCAGTCAACATTTGGGTTGTTTTGACCTTCTTGACTAGAATGAAAAATGCACCTTATAAACACACGTGTTTAAGTTTCTGTGTGGACATGTTTCATTTTCTCTCGGGTATATACCTAAGAATGGAACTGCTAGGTCACACAATTCTGTTTAACTTTTTAAGGAACTGCCGAACTTTTCTGAAGTAGCTGCACCACTTTGCATTCCCACCAGTGACAGTGTGAGGGCTCCTCTCTGCATCCTCAGCAAAACTGTAGTTGTCTGTCCTTCGGATTACAGCCATGATAGAGGATGTGAAGTTGTATCTAACTGTGGCTTTCATTTCCATTTCCCTAGTGGCTAATGAAGTTGACCTTTTTTGTTTAATGTACTTAATCGCTATTTTCTTTGAAGAAATTTCCATTCAGATCCTTTGCCCAGTTTTGTTTTTTGTTTTGTTTTGTTTTGTTTTTGTTTGTTTGTTTTTTTAGTTCTAAGAGTTCCATTAAGGATTCTGGTCACCAAACCCTTATCAAATACATCATTTGCAAATGCTTGCTCCTGTTCTGTGGGGTTTTTCTGCTTCCTTGATGGTGCAGTTTAAAGCACAAAAGTTTTAAATTTTTTTGAAGTCCAATTTATCAATTTTAAAATCTTTTTTAATATTTGCAACAGTTTGGTACATCTAAAATTACTTCCAGCCCTGGCCAGGTAGCTCAGTTGGTTAGGGTGTCATTCCAATTGCCCAGGTTGCAGGTTGGTGCCCCGTCAGGGCACATACACGAAGCAACCCATAGCCCTGGCTGGGTTGCTCAGTTGTTTAGAGCATCGTCCCAATACACCTGGGTCCTGGCTTCCATCTCAAGCCAGGGGCAAGTGCAAGGAGCAACCCATGAATGCATGGGTATATACAGCAACAGATCAGTGGGTTCCCCCCTTGCTCTCTCTCCTTCTCTAAAATCAATACATTAAAAAAGATTTAAGAAGCCACCAAAGAATGCATAAGTGGAACAATAAATCTGTTTCTCCTCCTCTCTCTAAAAAAAATCAGTAGAAACTCTTTTTAAATAAAATTATTTCAAAATAAAACACTATGCCTGGCTGGCGTAGCTCAGTGGATTGAGCACAGGCTGCAAACCAAAGCATCACAGGTTCGATTCCCAGTCAGGGCACATGCCTGGGTTGCAGGCCACGGCCCCACAGCAATCACACATTGATGTCTGTCTGTCTGTCTCTCTCTCTCTCTCTTTCTCCCTCCCTTGTCTCTCTAAAAATAAATAAATAAAATATTTTTAAAAGAGATTAAAAAAAGAAATAGATTTAAAAAATAAAACACTATGTATTAAAAGTTTAGAGAAATATGCACTAGACTGCCAACAGAAAGTAGAAATGAAATTTTCGTTGCTATTCAACACAAATTTCTTTCCTTTCTCTGTGTTAACCAAGTGTCGCAAATTCTCTGAGTAAATTTTGGAAGTTAACATCACTAGTAAAGTCACCATCCGGAGATAACCATCATTGAAATTGAGGTCTGTGTTCGACAGGAATATGTAAACACAGGGAAATGTAGGATCATTTGTTTCATGGGGCACAGCTGTGCAAACAAAGTGTGTGTGATGAGTCACGACAGACAGGAATCTGTGCTGCACAGTAACGAGGAAAGGAGCTCTCTCAGAGCCATTGGGGTGGGCGGTGACGCTTGAACTGGGTTTGCAAGGTGAGTGATGGCTCCGCTTTAGGGGAAAAAAAGAGGGGCTTTGCAGACAGAGGGCAGCCGCGAGTGAAGGAATGCAGTGGGGGCGGTGACGGAAACGATGATAGCTTCCCAGCCTGGCGGGACAATACAGCTGCCGAAGGGCCTCAGATGCCGGTGGATGTGACCCTTGCAGGCCACGGGGCATCCGTGCAGTTTTGGGCAGGGATGTGTCATGGTAAGACGTACCTTTTAGAGGGACAGTTCACGAAAGTGTGTGTAAGAGAGGCTGGCGGAATGAGAGAATGGAAGCTAGGGACTTGGCCAGCAGCCCATGGACATGTCTGGACCTTGAGTACACACATGTAGGTGACCACATGTCCTGTTTGGCCAGGGGCAGCCTCAGAGCACACCTCTGGTCCTGGTGTAGTTACATTGCACCTCACTTCAGTCTCAAAGGGTCTAAGTTCGGAGGATCACTATCTACACTCGTACAGAACAGAACTTCCAAAATCTTTACAACGTGAGACCCACTGATTTTTGTACTCTACTTTGTATTTATGTTTTAAAAGGTTTTGTAGCGTGTGGTTGCCTTGCACGCCCCCTGCTGGAGACCTGGCCCACAACCCGGGTTTGTGCGCTGACTGGGAACTGAACTGATGGCCCTTTGGTTTGCAGGCCCGCGCTCAACCCACTGAGCCACATCCGCCAGGGCTTGCTTTTTATTTATTTATTTATTTATTTAGCTTTTTCTTTTTAAATGTTGGTTGCAACACATTGCACTTACTTCGTGACACACTAATTGTTCCTAACCCAGTTTGTAAAGCTCAGTCCTGCATGCCTGCAGGTGATGGGAAAAGGGAACGAGGACAGAGACCTAAGTTCGGATACGGTGGGTTCACGGCCGCACCAAAATCATCTGCACAGGGCCGGAAACGCGCATCTCCAGGCCCGCTGAGCACTCCTCGGAGTTCCTTGCGTTTCCATGGAAACAGCTGGGATACATTTGACACCTACCACTTAAAAGGCTGTGAATACTTACGAACTCAAGTTCAAGGCAGGGCTGAGAACCACTACGTGACAGCCGGGGAGGGTGCCCAGAAGCGGGCACCGAGAGCACAGCTGCCGCCCCGGTACTCCCCACCCACCTCCCCCAGCGCGCAGGCCGCAGCTCCACAGGGCCCCGCGGCGCCCCCAGGCGGACGCCGGCCCACAGTGCCCCGCGGCGCCCGCGCTCGGGGGCGGTTCCCTCCAGCAGCGCTGCGCGGCGGCGGCGGCGGCGGCGGCGGCAGCGGAGGCGGCAGCGGGCAGCCTCTGGCAGCCCTGAGCCGGCTGGCCGGTCCCCGGCAGCAGGGAAAGAATGGCGCTGAAGCGGATCCAGAAGGTCAGGAGCCCTCCGGTCCTCAAGCTCCTTGCGTCTGAAGCGTCGTTCGCGGGCCGGTCGGTCACAACCGTTCAGCGACCGTTGGCAGAGGTGCCACCGAAGGAGGCGGAGCCGCCGCCGGCCCAGCCTTAAGGGGGCGGGGCTAGGGCCCTGGGCTGGGGGCTCCGCGGGTGGGAGCGCCGTCTGTTTTCGCGCCAGTTGCGGGCACCTCCCTGGGCAGGGCACAAACTAGAGCAGCCAATGGGTACACAGATGAGTGGGGCTGCAAATCAACGTTTCTCTCGCGTACTCCCCCTTCTCTCGCTTCCTCCTTCCCTCCCCCGCCCCATAAATAAGTAAAGAAATAAATAAGTGAATTTTAAAACGGCGGACGGGGCGGGGCCGGCATCCCGTGGGGCTCGCGTCCCGCTGGGGGCGGGGCCTGGGTCACGTGGCGCCGGAGTACGTGGGGCGGGCTCGGAGGGGTGGCGCCACTTCGGTCGTAGTCCCCTTTAAGGGAAGCGCGGGAATGTTTGGATCTGTGTTTTTCAAATCATAGTGCGCTTCCTAAAAATCCCAGTTAGCATTTGAAACTCCTCGGTGCTGGGTGGAGTCTATCAAGACTCACAGTCTTTCAGGAAGCACCATCTTAATAACCACTCACCACACCCCTAAAGAGGGACACGCGATCTAAGGACGGGACAGCCCGTGCACACGTGCAGAGGGGCTGGGGTCCTGCTCTGCGTGTAGTCTGTCCAGGATTTGCCCTGACAGCCCTTCTGTCAGCATTGCACATAGTGGGGCGGGCGGGGGGGGGGGGGCGGTGCTGAGGTCTGTAGCCACCCTGCATCTATAAGCCGTCCTCTGGCCCCTCATGTGACTAGTTGTTGCCCAAGTTCATTTCTATTGTGACAACTAATAATGCTGCCTACTACCTGCCTACCAAGGGCAACCACTTGGACACTTTAGGTACTGAGAAGTGATAGATGTTTATAAACCAACCCTCCAATAAAACATAGCCTCGATCTGTATTGCTTGCTAGCTAATGCAGTGTAAACACTCCATGGCCAGTATTTGAGGGGGAGTGGGGCAAGCTCAGGTGGCCAGAGAGCGGGGAGCGGGGAGACTAGACTAGTCAACATGCGGGGACTCAGCAGGTGGGATCAGAAGGATCTTTGTGGTTGAGCTCATTTTCAGGATCGCTCAGGTAGGAGGAGTGTCACCAGCCAGGTCTGAAATGTGCGCATGTTCTCCAGACCCCGAAGTTTCCATCCCCTGAGGAGTCTCCCTGCCACCTGATGGACTGTGGTGGGTGCCTCCTTCCTGCGCTTTAGAACCTCTCTGGAAATCCCCAAAAGTTTACCTGGATCTGCCTGGAACCTGGGAGGATGGAGAATATTAGGAAACATGTTCATATATGCAAGCTGAAGTTTGAGAGTCACTGCCCAAAAGCTTGGGCTTTGAGGCTCATGCCGGACCAGGGTAACTTGGGCATTGAGGCCAGAAGTTGGTGTCTCATAAAGGCAACTAGCTATGGTGTCATTCCTTTTTTATGTATACAGGTACATAGGGTGGCTGTGCTAGACTGACTCACGTGTCCTTAGTCTCCTACTCAGAGCCCTGGGACAGCCACACACACAGTGGTGGTTCGGGTGGGAGGGAGAAGGAGACTGAAACACAGGAGTTCTGTCCGTAATTGAGCACCTGCCCTGGGGTAGGTGCTTCCACACACTATTCGGGAGCTCAGAGCTAAAACCCTGCCCTTCTCCACCTGAGTGGGTAAAAGAGGAGACTTGAGGGGAGGCACACATACAGAACTCTTCACCCTGCCTTCTCAGCTTTGTGACCTTGCATTGGCAGCTCAATCTCCTCACATTTCAATTTCCTGACTTACAGAATAGAAATGATAACACATACTTGTCAGGTATCTTCTCAGCCATGAGCAGACCTTCAGGGCTGTCGTGTCCATTAGCCAGGCCAGCCCCCTCCTGGGGCCTAGGAGCCCCTCCCACCAGGAAAGTGCACTTCTGTCCCAGCGGAGTGGGGTGCAGAGCAGCATCCCAGCACACACCAACTCTGGGCCCACTTCTCATGTTCTAGGAATTAACAGACCTGCAGAGGGACCCTCCAGCCCAGTGCTCCGCCGGACCTGTGGGAGACGATTGTAAGTATCTTTCAGGCTCCAGGCCTCAGGAGCTTTCAGTCAAGACCCCGGGACTGATGAGTCCAGCACTTTTTTAAGAAAACCCATTGTTTTCCCTAATTGGCTTGTGAACTGATTTTTCATTAGATGCATTGAGTTCATGGTCTGGCGGATCAAGATGGTGCCTGAAACCACCACTGGGTCACCAGAAAGCCACCCTGTCCTGAAGCACCTTGGCTTTTGCAAAGTGCCTCTGACCAACAAAAACTTGTGGTCTTAAAGTGGTCATGAACGGTAAAGACAGTCATGAACCTGCTGCTAGAGGACCTGCTGCTGCATGAGGCATGACCCTCACCTCTGCCAAGGGGAGGGCAGTATCGGAGCTTTTCCCTCAGTTCCGCTCCTCCCCAGTGGAACGCCGGCCGGCCCCCTGCTCCCCTTTACAGCTGACCAGTCGAGGCCGTGCCACGCAGCACAAGGGCTCTCCAAGTGCATACTCTGTTCGCATCCCGCCTCCACTCTCCCTTGTCTTCACTGTGAGCTGGTGTCAAAGAAGGGTGGTATCCTCCACAGACACCCGAGACCTGAGAACAGGGACTCATACAGAAGTCGTGTGCCAACGTGCATTGCACCCTCACTCACAGTCACCCAAAGGCCTCAGTGCCCATCCCCAGATGAACAAGTGAGCAAATGTGGCATAGGCATACAACAGCGTGCAGTTTAGCCATAGAAAGGAAAGAAGTTCTGACATGGGCTGTAGCATGGGTGAGCCTTGAAAGCATACTAGTCATACAAGTCACACACAAAAGGACTAGCATGTGGTTCCAGTCCCATGACATCTCTGCACTAGGCCAGTGCAGGGAGACAGAAGGTGGACCGTGGCCCATGGGGCTGAGGGGGTGGAGATGGTACAGGTTTTCTGCCTGGAACCATGAAAGGCTTGTCAGAATGGGTAGTGGTGGTGGCTGGACAGCATTGACTCATTTCAGTTGGCCAAGATGACATTCAATGGGTTGTTTTATTGTGTTAAAATGCACATTACAGAGTTTACCATCTTAACCAGCCTCTCACACACAGCCTTGTCAAAAACATTCACGCTGCTCTGCAGCCACCACCACCGCCCGCCCCCGTGGCTCTCTCGTCCCCAGTGCGTGATGTCTGTGTTACTGCAGTAAAGAGAGAGCAGTCTCACAAAGCTGGAAGGAAAGGGGGGTGGTGTCACATGCATGTGCTGTGGGCTGCGTGAGGCTCAGAGCACCTGGGGTGGGCAGGAGGGGCACTGAGAGGGGAGGTGCGAAGACATGTGTGACAGTCTGATGAACAAGGTGGCTGTGGCACCTCTGCTTCCTGGTCCTGCTTGTCACCTGATCCATGCTGTCTTTTCAAGTATCCCAGGTCTCCGTAGCATCTTTCTCTCCCTATTACTTGTGACAACAATGCCAAACTAGGGTGGCTGGTAAGACTGAGCTGGTCCTGACTCAGCTCAGCTTCCTAGTGGCACCCTCCGCCTGCCCTGCACCGAGCCTTCTCCCCTTTACGGCAGCCCCCGCAGGAGGCAGCATCATTCCTGGAGGGCACCCACGTCCCCTCCCTGCTCAGCACCTCAAGGATGAGCTGTGTGCAGCCTTGGGCTATTTCCCGCCTCCCCGTGGGCAAACAGCCCCTTTCCAAGAGCCCTTGCAATTTCCTCTCTCTTCCTCTCTTTTGGGGCCCTCTCTTCTGACCACACCACCAAACCCTGCTTAGCCCCCCACAGCCCTCGGGAGTTCAAGTGACAGGACCAGAGACTCTCAAAGTATTCACCAGAAGGAACCACCTTTATTATCTACTCTCCAAAATCTCTAATATGGGTTCCCAGTTTCCGGTATGTTAATCATCAAAACCACTTAATAAAGGATTCAATCTGTAGTGTTATTAGGGAAAGGTATGTCTACCTGCCAACCACAGCTAATAATTAGCATGAGTTGGCAAAAAAAATAGTCAAAAGCAAAAGTAGTGACACTTTGGTCAGCTCAGGCAGCCTCGTTGCAGGTAGAGGTGTGCTCTTGCATACCACTTTCTCGACGTGCCGAGAAGGTCCTGGGCTGCCCTGACTGTCTCCGAGCCCCTCTAGGAGTCGGGAGAACCTCCCCTTCGGTCTCTGCACTCGCTGTCGTCACGCCTTGGTGATTTCCTGTCCTGCTGTTGAGGGAGAGCCTGTGGGGTGTTTGACCAGGTGGCAGGAGCCCAGGGCAGGTCTGAAGCCTGGGGCTACTTCCACACCATCACGGGGCTGTAAGACAGAATTCCCCAGAGAGTAACATACCCTGCAGGTGGTCTCAGCAGCCCACTCATTGGGCAAGTAGGCACTTTCCACAAAGACGGTTGTCCTGGGAGCTTGGCAGTAAGCCACTGGCCCCCCGAGGCCAGCCCTGCAGAGTGCACGGGAGCTCCTCCAGGGCTGGGCAGGGCAGTACCAGCGGCCTGAGGTGCCAGAGAGAGCCCCAGGCCTGACGTGCGGCAAGAGAAGGGAAGCCCTGGCCGGCGTGGCTGCAGGTTGGAGCATTTGATCCCTGGTCCAGGCCTGTACCAGAGGCAACCAGTTGATGGCTCTCTCTCTCATCGATGTTTCTCTCTTTCCCTTCCTGTCTCTCTAAAAGCAATGACAAAATGTCCTCAGCTGATGATTTTCTAGAGAGAGAGAGGAGGGAAGGGAGAACAAGAGAGGCTTATCGTGGGCCTGTCATCCAGTTCCCGGCCCTGGGCACTGCCAGGGGTGCTGTGGGAGAGGACAGCAGGGTGGGAGGTTAGCCTATCCAGGCCCCAGGGCCGTGGGCGTTGACACCTGAAGGGAGACCCTTGGCTTCAGACTGAACCCAGGGGAAAAGGAAGGGGTATGAGAGAGACATAAAAGTAACATGGAAAGTGGCTGAAGCCAACCTAAGGCTTAATTCTGTGCAAAGAGAAGAGTAAACTATAGTTGACTGGCACTTTGTTAGTGAAGAATTTACTGTCAGAAACGTCTTGCTTGTAGCCTCAGCCTCTGGGAGGGGGGTCTCTGAGGTGTTCTGCCGGGTAGAACTGCCTGCCTGTCTTTCCGGGGACTCTGACCCACACCAAGGGCATGGTCTAGGGAGACCAGCCACGTGGTTCCCACCAGGGGCTGCACATCAGCTGCACGGGCAGTCTGTGTATTGGTCGTGCTGACCGAGGAACCTCCCCTGCAGCCAGTGCTCTGCACATTGTTACATGTCGGTGCCAGGATGGTGACACACCCTGACTCTGGAGCAGAGGACAGTGGGAGCTCTGTGTCTGGGCTTCCCCCTCGGCCGATGCTCCTCTGCAGCCTTCCTCGTGATCAGCCATTCCCTGCACACAGACCTGCGGAGCGTCTGGGAGTCTTGGCGTCTTGGGGGGCTCCTGGGGCGCACTCATGTCAGGAGCAGCTCCTGGGGTGAGGCGGACACTGTGTGGGAAGTCTCTGACACCCACCCCTCTCTTTCTTGTAGGGTTCTACTGGCAGGCCACCATCACCGGCCCGGTAGGTAGTAGCTGCTGAGTGCCACCCTGTCCACGTCCTCCCTGGACACTTCTGGGCACGCTAACCTGCCTCCCGTGTCTCATCCTTCCAGAACGAAAGCCCTTACCAAGGAGGCGTTTTCTTCCTGAACATCCACTTTCCCACAGATTACCCCTTCAAACCCCCTAAGGTGAGCGCGGCTGGACGACAGCACGGGGCACCTGCAGGCGCCGGTGCAGAAAGCTGCACGTGGACTTCTGAGGGCCTCACCCACCCGCACGGTCACAGCCCCCAGGACATTACACCCTAGACTCCGGGCAGTCCCCGAGGTGGGGCCTCCCCTGGAGCCCTGGCTGGACAGTGCTCTTCATGGTTGTGGCTGAGTCTGGCCCCTTTCTCTGCATCCCCGTCAGTCTAGGGCAGGGACTCTCAGCCCCTGCCCAGGGGCACTGGACAATGTCCTGGGATGTACGGGGTGTAAAAATGGGGTGGGGGGGGCAGTTGCTGCTGGTCTGTAGGAGTTGGAGCCCAGGAAGGCTGCTCATGCCCTACAGTGATGGGACCCCTACGCCTCAGCAGGACCCTGGCAAGTCACCTCCCTTCCTACACACCCCATCTCACCAGCAAAGTCTGCAAGAGAGGACAGTGCCACCAACAGGAGGGAGAAGGGAGGGACCTGCTCCACCATCATGGCCCAGTAGGACTACTGCCCACCACACACCAGAGCTGAACCCAGAGGGGTCCTGACTCATAAGGGAGCAGTCCTGTCTGTGTGGCCGGTGCTCAGGAGAAGCACAGAGCGGCAGGGGGTGGTGGGCGCGGGGTGGGGGGTGGTCACCCTGAGCATGTCAGGGATCACAGAGCAGGGAGCAGGCCAGAGGGGCCCCAGGAGTCAGGAGTCAGGAGTCAGGCTCTAAGGAGGAGGCTGACAGTGGGTGGGTGCATGGGGCTGAGGGGAAGAGGTGGATTCTAGAAGCTCCGCGGTGCAGCCAACAGGACAGGCAGCAGGCCAGAGGTGGATACCATGGTGTGTGTGGGTTCACATCACTTTAAATTGTTTATATGCCTGATTGCAAAACTGGTCAGTTGATTATTTTAAAATTAGGACATTGGGGACCTAGTGTGCAGATGGAAATCAGCCTTCCATAAACCTACCCATGGAGAAGACCACAGCTAATTGCCCGGTATACATTCCTCCAGGTTTTCTCTGCAGACACCAATGCAGGGCCAGGCAAAAGTAGGTTTAGTTGTTCGTATGGCAAATAACAGAAGACTTAATGATACACGAATAAACTCTGGGTTTTGCATACTCACAAGTGTAAACATACCTTTGCCCCACCATGCACATATTTTTATTATTTTTACATAAAAATATCAATTCTGGCTATTAATGAGGAAATTGATGCATCAGCCAATTATTTTAATTTTTTAAAAATTAGAGTTAATATTCAATACTATATTTCGTGTGTACAGCATAGTGGTGAGACATTTACACAATTTACAAAGTGTTTACATAACTTAGGAAGTGTTCCCCCCGGTGGATCTAGTACCCGCCTGGCACCGTACTGTTACTGCGGTATCATTGGCTGTGTGCCCTGTGGCCCCTGTGGCTGTTCTGTAACCACCGGTCTGTGCTTCTCAGCCCTTCCACCTCCTTTGCCCTGTCCCCAACACCTGCCCCTCTGGCAACCTTCAGGGTGATCTCTGTGTCTTATGAGCCTGGTTTTGTTTTGCTGGTTATGTTGTTTCTTAGATTCCACATATAAGTGAAATCATAGGTATCTGACTTTCTCTGCCTGACTTATTTCTTAGCAGAAAAAGCCCTGGGCCCCTGACTGGAGTGGCTTAGTGGGCTGGGCATCATTAATGTTTTGGATACACCTTGATGCAAAGGAAATTTGAAGTTGTATTCTGTTTTATAAAAAAACGTTTAGAACTGGCCCTGGCTGGTGTGGCTGAGCAGATCAAGTGCAAGCCTGCGAGCTGAAAGATCACTGGTTTGATTCCTGGTCAGGGGACATGCCTGGGTTGCGGGCCAAGTCCCCAGCTGGGGCTGCTCTAGAGGAACCAATTGCTGTATCTTTTGAACACTGAGGTTTCTCCCCCTCCCCTTTGCCCTCCCTTCCCCTCATTCTATAAATAAGTAAATAAATAAAATCTTAAATACACTTTAAGAACAGGGATGACTACAACCACAGTCTGAGAAAGGACATTATCCTCCAACAACACAGATTCTTGTGTTTATGTACACCAGGCTAGTACTGAAGAATCCTAAGTTAGTTGTAACAAAAGCAAAATTTTATATTTAAAAAGAAAATGAGACTTCCGGCCAAGATGGAGGCATAGGTAGACATACTGTGTCTCCTTGCACAACCAAAAAAAGAACAACAATTTAAAAACAAAAAACAACCAGAACTGACAGAAAAATCAACTGTATGGAAGTTGGACAACCAAGGAGTTAAAGAAAGATTCATCCAGACCGGTAGGAGGGGTGGAGACAGGCAGCTGGGCAGAGAGGACTAGGCAAGGCGGTGGCTGGCGGACCCAGTGAGGCAGCGGATTGTGGAGCAGGGTGCGCGAGGCTGCAGCAGGTTGTGGACTGGGTGGTCCCACATTCACCTGCAGATAAACCGGGAGAAACTATTGGGGAACAGGATGGACTGCGCAACCCAGGGCTGTAGCACAGGGAAATAAAGCCCCAAACCACTGATTGAAAACACCTGTGGGGGAAGAGGCAGCGGGAGAAACTCCCAGCCTCACAAGAGAATTCACTGGAGAGACCCACAGGGTCCCAGAGCATACACAAACCCACCCACCAAGGAATCAGCACCAGAAGGGCCCAATTTGCTTGTGGGGAGCAGGGAAAGTGACTGAAATCCGGCAGAGAGCGGAGCAAGCAGCACTGTTCCCTCTCAGACCCTCCCCCACATACAGTGTCACAACGCAGCTACGTGGGTTACCCCGCCTGGGTGAACACCTAAGGCTCCGCCCCTCACTACATAACAAGTGCATAAAAAAAATGGCCCAAATGAAAGAACGGATCAAAGCGCCACAAAAAATACAACTAAGCAATGAAGAGGTAGCCAACCTATCAGACGCACAGTTCAAAACATTGGTAATCTGGATGCTCACAGAATTGGTTGGGTTTGGTTGCAAGTTAGATGAAAAAACGAAGGCTACACTAAGTGAAATAAAGGAAAATGTACAGGGAACCAATAGTGATGGGAAGGAAACTGGGATTCTAATAAATGGTGTGGGCCAGAAGGAAGAAAGAAACATTCAACCAGAAAAGAATGAAGAAACAAAAATTCAAAAAAATGAGGAGAGGCTTAGGAACCTCCAGGACATCTTTAAACATTCCAACACCCGAATTGTAGGGATACCAGAAGGAGAAGAGGAAGAGCAACAAGTGGAAAACTTATGTGAACAAATAGTAAAGGAGAACTTCCCCAATCTGGCAAAGGAAATAGACTTCCAGGAAGTCCAGGAACCTCAGAGAGTCCCAGAGAAGTTGGACCCAAGGAAGCACACATCAAGGCACATCATCATTACATTACCCAGGATTAAAAATAAGGAGAGAATCTTAGAAGCAGCAAGAGAAAAGGAGAGAGTTACCTACAAAGGAGTTCCCATAAGACTGTCAGCTGATTTCTCAAAAGAGACCTTACAGGCAAGAAGGGGCTGGAAAGAAGTATTCCAAGTCATGAAAGGCAAGGACTTACACCCAAGATTGCTCTATCCAGCAAAGCTTTCATTGAGAATGGAAGGGCAGATACAGTGCTTTTCAGATAAGGTCAAGTTAAAGGAGCTCATCATCACCAAGCCTTTATTAAATGAAATATTAAAGGATTTATCTAAGAAAAAGAAGAAGAAACATGAACAGTAAAATGGCAGCAAACTCACAATCATTAACAACCACACCTAAAACAAAAACAAAAAGCAAACTAAGCAAACAACTAGAATAGGAACAGAACCACAGAAATGGAGATCACATGCAGGGTTATCAACAGGGGAGTGGGAGGGGGAGAGGGGAGAAAAGGTTCAGAGAATAAGTAGCATAGATGGTAGGTAGAAAATAGACAGGGGGAGGTTAAGAATAGTATGGGAAATGTAGAAACCAAAGAACTTACATGTCCGACCCATAGACATGAACTAAAGGGGGGGAATGTGGGTGGGAGGAGGTGTGCAGGGTGGAGGGGAGTGAAGGGGGGGAAATGGGACAACTGTAATAGC
This sequence comes from Phyllostomus discolor, assembly GCF_004126475.2. Taxonomy (NCBI): domain Eukaryota; kingdom Metazoa; phylum Chordata; class Mammalia; order Chiroptera; family Phyllostomidae; genus Phyllostomus; species Phyllostomus discolor. The sequence goes on from NC_040912.2 coordinate 39,272, forward strand.
ATAATCAATAAAATATATTAAAAAAATGAAATTACAGATACATGAAGAACAAAAGTCTAATATATACCAAAGACACTGTGTTGCTTGATATACTTACTGTCAACATGTGGAGCACTTTTAAGGTTTTGCAAAGAATGCGTTAGTAGCAGTGCTGTGTAATATCTAAACAAGGAGAAGATGAAGACATCGCTGTGCCAGACTCCCACGCACTGTCCACGGGCAGGGCCAGACTCCCACGCACTGTCCACGGGCCGCACGCCTGCACGCGGTGGTGCCCTCTGCCGGAGCGCTCGCCGCCGGCAGTTCTCTGCCAGCCTTGGTGTGTCGCCTGCCGTGTGCCAGGCCCAAGCTCTCACACCACAGAGAGGCTCTGCGGTGGGTCCGCAGGCAGAGCAGAGCGGGGACCGACGTTTGTTTTCAAACTGCGTGACTGGCTCCCAACAATCCCTTATCAGTAGGCTCACTGGCCAAATATCAAATATTAAGGATCAGATTTAATTGTTCGGTATAAGCGTGAGACTATTTTTGATAGCTTTCTGTGGCTAGCATAAACCAAGTAACCCAAGAAGCATCGGATGTGTCAGCTTATATTTGCTAAGACTTTTTAAAAATTAACTTTAGACTCAGAGAAAATCGCAAACATAGCAGAGTCCCTCCCCCAGCTCTCCCTGACGCCAGCCTCCTTGTGACTAGAGCTCCGTCGCCCGGCCCAGGAGTCGGCTGTGGCCTCAGAGCTCTGGACCAGGCTGACCACACCAGTCACGTTTTCCCTGCTCGTGCTGACATCCGTCCCGCCTGCCTTGTCGTGTTCCTTCACCGTCACAGTCTGCCTCAGTTTCCCCTGGGCTTCCATGACCTTGCTGCTTGTGAAGAGTGTTCACCCGTTATCTTACCAAATGTCCCTCATTTTGAGTCTGCGGTGTTTTCTCAGGATTGGACAGAGGTTATGCCCTTTGGCAAGACTTCATGGGAGTCCTGAGCCTGTGTCAGGGCCCCACGGCTCAGGGCTCATGCTGGGTCTCACTGCCCAGAGCGGCACCTTGATGTCCGAGTGTGAGTCGTACCCTGGGCCCTGCATGGGCCTTGTGTCTGAGCTGCGTGCAGAAGCCCCTCAGGCTCCCCAGCCACAACTCTGCCACGTGTGGGGTGAGAACAGGTTGTCCCCCACCTCTGTCCTGTGAGGGTTCAGGTGGGGGTCCCACTCACCCAGGACTGTGCAGAGCCAGACATAGGCCCAGCAGCAGCCACTGCAGCCTCACTCGGTTCCTTCTCCAGACGCCGTCTGCATTTAAGGTCTAGAATGTTCCTGTGGCCTGACTGACTCGAGGTCTCTCAACCTGCAGGTTGCTTTCACCACCAAAATCTACCACCCCAACGTCAGCAGCAACGGCAGCATCTGCCTCGATGTCCTGCAGTCCTTGTGGTCTCCATCACTGACGGTGTCCAAAGGTAGCTGCCAGGACGTGTGCCAGGCTCTGATGTGCCTCGCAGGCCCTGTCCCACGCCCACGGCTCTTGCAGCAGCTTTCGGCCCCACGTCCCTGGAGGAAACAGGCTCAGAGAGAGCAGGTGGCTTTCCAGAGCTCCCAGGAGAGGGCGTGGGGGCCCTGTTCCTGCACTGACTGTGTCCACACCGACCGGTTGCTTGGGGGGCTCCGGCCTGACCGTTGCTTGGGTGCAAGGAGGGAATACTGGTTTTATGAGCATGTTTCTCTAGAAATAAGAATGGAAAACACTGCATTGCCTTCTCTGTTCCCTCATTTGTTCATCTACCCATCACGGATTCTGACCTAAGCCTCAGAAGGAAGGAGAGGCAGGCCCCTCCCCTACCCCCACATGGAGCCTCACAGTCTTGAGGAATTACCCGCCACCAAGCAGTGTGCTGAACACATCTCCGCCTGCAATTAGACACCAGTCTCAACGGGGCTTCAGAAATACAGATAGCCCTTCTGAACGAAAAGGCCAAACTTAGGTGTAGACAGCATGAATGTCCTGTCAGTCGGGTGGGTGAGACGGTGAAAAAATCTGCCCAAGAGACACCGGGCCCAGAGCCCAAGAGACAGCCGAGGTGGGTGTGGAGCAAAGCAGGCAGAGCAGAGCTTCCAGCAGCCAGCAAGGGCTGGGGCGGGACAGGCCCCTAGCGGGACAGGCTTTCGAAGGCTGCGTGGTGAGTCCAGAGGGAGAGCTACCCACCCCTCCTTGGGCCCCTGAACACTCTGGGTCCCCATTTCCCAATAAGCAAACAGGCCCGGAGACCTAGCACCAAAGGTGTGTGGCCCCTGTGGGTTCCCCAGAGCAGGAGGCATAAAGCTGCCCTTCAGCCCATAGATGAGCCGAGAGAATACTTTCATGACTATTGAGGAGTCAGTCCGAATAATTCAGACGGGATGTTGAAGGGAAGATTCTCAATCCGTCCATAGAGATCTTGAACTGGGGGCTCTCCAGACCCAGGGCAGCTGGCAGTCTCAGGGCTGACCCGGCTTTGCTTCTCTTCCCAGTGCTCTTGTCCATCTGTGCCCTGCTCAGCGACCCCAACCCTGACGACCCTCTGATGCCAGAGATCGCCCACACCTACAAGGCCAACAGAGAGAAGTATGCACCCCCCTTGGGCCCCTTTGAGCCTCGGGGCTACCCACCCTGGGCTGGTGCCTCTTGGCTGACCAGGTTCCGGCAAACCACTTCCTGCCCAAGCCTGGGCCTCCCAGTGGGTGTCCTGGGTTCAGATTCCCACTCTCTGGTGAACATGCCCTTTGGCTCTGAGAAGGGAGGAGATAAAACCTGTTCACCCTCCTTGGCAGCTCATCAGCTGCTGGCACCAAACCCTAAAGCATTATTGCCAGGCCTGCCCTTGAGGCAGCAAAGCCAGTGGTCAGCCAAGCATGGACTAAGAAGCATATAACAAGAACATTCCAGATTAAATTCTGAAGCTTGCAGGGTAAGCCAGAGTATCTTTGCAGAGATGCAGGGCCAGGCCAAGGCCAGGCCGGCCGGAGCACAGCCGGGCCGGTTCCCGACGCAGGCTCAGCCGTCAGCAGTGTGCCAGGGTTTCACTGACAGACCCTCTGGTTATGTTCTTGTTTATTCACTTGGTTTTTTAAGATTCCAAATACAAGTGAGATTACGCAATACCTGTTTTTCTCTGACTCACATATCACTTAGCATAATACCCTCCAGTTCATCCATGTTGTCGAAAATGGCAGGATTTCATTATTTTGGATGACCAAGTAGTGTTCCACTGTATACATACTACACCTTCTTTACCCACTCATCTACTGATGCACACGTGGGCTGCTTCTGTATCCTGGCTATTGTAAACAATGCTGCAACGGACATAGGGGTGCTCAGCTACATCTTTTCGAATTAGTGGTTTTATTTGGATAAATACCCAGAAGTGGAATTGCTGGATCGTGTGACAGCTCTATGTTTACTTTTTTGAGGACCCTTCCTACTGCTTCCCACAGTGGCTGCACCAGTCTGCATTCCCACCAACAGTGTGCTAGGGCTCCCTTTTCTCCACATCCTCATCAACACTTTTTTTTGGCTCATTTATTGATGACAGCCATTCTGACAGGTGTGAGGTGGTATTTCATTGTGGTTTTAATTTGTATCTCTGATGATTAGTAATGTTGAGCATTTTTTTATGTCTCTTGGCCATCTGTATGTCTTCTTTGGAGAAAGTGTCTGTTCAGGTTCTTGACCCATTTTTAAATCATATTTTTTTTTTGGTGTTAAGTTGTATGAGTTTCTTACTGAATGCAGCATTGGCAAATGTCTTCTCCCATTCAGTAGGTTGTCTTCTCGTTTTGTTGATGGTTTCCTTCGCTGTGCACTTTTTAGTGTGATGTAGTATCATTTGTTCATTTTTTCTTGTTTCCCTTGCTCAAGGAGAGATATCCAAAAATATATTGCTAAGAGGCATGTCAAAGAGCTTACTGTGTATGTTTTCTACTAGGAATTTATGGTTTCAGGTCTATATTTAAGTCTTTCATCTATTTTGAGTTTACTTTTGTATATGGTGTAAGAAAGTGGTCTAGATTCATTTTTTTGCACGTTATGTGTCCAGTTGTGCCAACACCACTCATTGAAGACTGTCTTTACCCCACTGTTTACCCTTGCCGCCTCAACTCTGTTCAAACTAGTGACCAGTCCCAGAGCAGTAGAAGCCATTATGCCAGGCATAGCCACGCACACTGGAGCCCCAGGGGACGGATGGCTTTGAGGGTGAGGCACAGACAGTGGAAGAAAGGACCTGGCCTGGCCCTGGAGTCAGAGCTGAGGCCCGTGAGCAGTGCTGGGTCTCAGCGGATGATGCGGGGCGGGGCGGGGGCGGGGGGGGGGGGGGCGGGGTGGGGAGTGGTAGTTGCTGCTTCTTCCAAAGAACACTTCCAGTGAGTCTTTCAGTTTATGAATTCTCTTCTGTCTGAAGAGATTTCAAGAAGAGACAGAAAGTGTTTTTTTTTCAACTTATATTAATCTTGAAAGTTTGATAGATGTTACTATTTCCCTCATTGAGTTTCCCACAATGACAGCATAATTTTTAGTTGACTAGATTATAAACTGTACTTATTTATTTTACCACTTACTATGAGATACTTGAGACATACCAGAAGTGGTTTCTTCATTGCCCTTTGTGGCTGCAAATCTGTCTTACAACCTCACTGCTCCAGACCTCACTCAGCAGTGGGAATAAACACACACACTTCCACAGCCCTCCGTGGGCACCAGGTCTGCTCAGGGGCGGGAGGCTCCAAAGCCTGTGTGCTGGGCAGCCTGGGCTGCTCCTGGCTGACCTCCATGGTTGTTCTCCTGACCCTCCTCATCCATGCTGTAGGACAGGAGAGAGGAAGGGAGGGGGTTTGGTACACTACTGAGTCCCCTGTAGCAGACAGTTATGGAGAAATATCAGGACTCACCTCGTAAGGGGTTTATGGTCACAAACGACACAGCCTCACACCAGTACGTTTATTTTGCCCACTCGCTAGTCCTTCCTGTTTGCCAAGAGGCAGCGGCGGTCCCCTGCATCAGTTCTGTTCTCGCCTCTGAGTGCACAGGAAGTGACCGTTCTGAATGAGGGTGTCACCCGCTCTGCTTTTCCCCCCAGATACAACAGACTAGCGAGAGAGTGGACACAGAAATATGCTATGTGAGTGCCTTGGAGGTTTCGCAGCAAAGAGGCCCTTCCGTGAGACAGAGCTCCTGGCCGAGCCACCCCCAGAGCACCCTCTCTTGTACAACCGCCGGCCGCACTTTCTCCAGCCGCAGCCCACTGCAGCCATTCTCAGCTGTTGTGGCTTTGACAACCTCACATCTTTGATGCCAACTTAGTGGTCACTTTATGATCTGCAGCCTTCCCGGCCACACTGGAATTGGTCCCTGCACCCCGACTCACAGCTGGTCTCATGGGGGGACAATGTGCCGTGCACCTCCCCTGCCCGACCTTGGGTGGCACCCCCCTCCATGGCACCACCTGGGCCTCCGCCTCGCCCTCACCTCTGGGTCTCAGTGCCAGCCTGGGTGCCCCAGGCAGAGCGAGCACCGTCTGCTGCAGACCTTGTCTCGGGAGGTCTCCACTCATCCCAGGAGTCAGCAGCACTGTCCCTGGGACAGTGTCCCTCTGTAGTGCTGGCACCCCCCCACCACCGGGCAGCAACAGCACACGGAACGTCGGGCCAGCGAGCACAGAACACCCCGGGAGAGGTGGCTGTCTTTTCAGGGTCCAGACCTGCAGACTGCGGTCCGCTTTTCCACAGAAAAGCAGAGGGTTTCCAGTACCCGCCACCCCTCGGGGCCAGTGCTCAGCTCAGCGTGAGACGCCCACAGACCCGAGCACAGGGGCAGGGAGAGACTTCGGAATGCGAATAAAGATGTGATTCACTGATCACACTAAAGGGTAACTGGCATTGAAGCCTACCTTTTTCCCAGGCAGAACGGAAGACATGGAAACTTTTAACAGGTTCTTTGGAACCGTGAACAGCCTGTTGGGTGAGTGAGTGGCCACCTCTTAGGTTTCTGAGGCAGTGCACTGGAAGGGTTACCTTCAGAGTTGCAGCTTTGAGATTAGGTTGGCTAGAAGGGCAGGTGGTTTATTCTAATTAAACCTCCCAAGAGGGAGGGAAATTGAGGGGCTTCACACCTCTAAAGTCAAATCTGACCTGGTCTTTTCTAACTGGTCCCCTCCCAGGAAGCCTGGGAGTGACACTGGGGTGAGGAGCAGCAGGGGATGCAGCATGAAATTGCGCCCCCCCGTGGCCGACGGGGTCTTTGCAGGCAGGTCAAGGAAAGGGTCCGCCTGCTCCAGGGGCTCTGAGTCGCCCACAACTTCACTGCTGAGGCCTCCCGGCAGCAGTGTGAGCCTGGTCTGCATGTCCTCTGTGGGGATCCCCATGTAAGACCCTGAGGCCATGGGCTACTTTTGGGGTTCCATGGGCCCTGTGCCCTGCCTGTCACCAAACTGACAGCTGCCTTTTTAATTTTTGTCTCTGCTACCCCTTTGGTCTTTGTGTAAATAAAATGTTAGAACTTCCTGGAAAGGCAGAGGCCATTAGCGTGTCCCCTGGGAAGGCTCTCAGACGGTGGTCACAATGTGCCTTGCAGCTGAGCACCACAGAGCATGGGGAGAGGGGCCAGGGTCACATTTCAGGGCCAAGTCAGAGACTTAGAGAGACGATCCCATCCCAAGCTGCTGTTGAGGCTGTGGGTGCCCTTCGAGTGTAACAGCTTATGACTCCCAGAGGCTGATGGATTTCCTGAGTCCAGACAAAATCTCCCCACGCCTGTCCTCTCTGTTGGAGACACATGGTAAGAAAGAGAAATCAGCCCTCTGCCAGCCTGAGCTGGACTCTGCGCCCTTTGCCAGACCCTTTGGACAAGCCCGATCCTGGCAAACCCCCGCACGGCCTGCCCCCAAGAAACCCACCTGCCTGTCGGCCTGAACAGGCTTCTTGGGCTGAAAACCTTACTTCAGGGCGCACTGTGGTGCGGGAGCCCCCGTGGAACCTGCATGTGCAACCTCGAGTTTCCAAGGTGAGTCCCCGGAGGGCAACTGGACAGTGGGTCCAGAAAGCCAACTGCGGGGTGCTGTGGCCTTTCTCTGGACCAGAGACATCAGGGAGGGACATGGTCTTAAGCAACTGATCCACCGTGAACAAATGGCTATCAACTGCGGCCAGACGCACCCGGGTTTGGGGGCCAGCACTGGGATCTGGATCCTTCGTCAGGCTCCACAGAGTTCCGAGAATATGGCAAAGGGTCTGAATGTCCTGACCAAAGATGAGACGCCACAACACAAACGTCCCAGGCCCGGCAGCTCAGAGCTGGGAGTGTGTCCCCGCACCGCACTGTGGTGCTCGAGGAGAGCGGGTTTCCGTCTCTGAGACTCAGGAGGCAGTCCCCCTAAGTGCCAGAGGGACGCTTGCAGGACAGGGCTGGCCTGAGGTCTGCCTCGGGTACCCAGTGGGGGGGCAAAGAAGCCTCAGGATCAGTGCGGGCCCCTTGTCTGTCCTGCCCCATCAGCCCCTCCTTCCCGTGCCTCTTGTCACTGTGGCACACGCTTCCTCCGGGCAGGGCCGTGTGAGGGCGGGGCCTGGATTCGGTCTAGTCATGGACACTGGTCCTCCCAGGGGTGGACAGGGCAGGCAGCACCCGTGGCGGCAGGAGTGCTCTCTCCCCTACTGTCCAGTCCTTCCTGCCAGTCTGCTGGTCTCCTTGTCCCCACCAGGTTTCCCCTGTTGAGATTTTATTCATAAAATCACAAAGCTATAAAGAATCTCTGAAACCTACCAAACCAGATAGTGGCTTCTTAGTTTTCCTTAAAATGTCACCTTCTGCCCCTTTCCCCAAACCCCCACACCCCACCCTGTTCAGACGCCACCTTTGTGCGGAAGTCGGCCATTTCTGCGTTTGCTGACACATGCCCAGCAGTGCAGCCCTCACCCGGCAACAGGAGGCCTGATGGATCTGTGGACATCTTCCCGTTAACACACCGCAAAGTTGCGGTGAAACTTCAGAGCCCCTCCCCTGCGGGGAGGCTCCCTTCCCTCGCGGTTTCTGCTGGCTCCAGGCCAAGCCCACACTTGACAGCAGGAAGCTGGGCTGACGCTTCGGGCAAGACCTAGGAGCCAGAGACCCTCAGAGAGCTTCGGGAGCAGCAGGGCGCCCTCCCTGAGGCCTTGTGAGCGGTTAGGTGGCCGGGAACTGAACGGACGCCCTTGGTGCTCCTGCGCGCCCCGATCCAGATTCGGACCCTGCAGCCACCCCCCACCCCCGCCTGCTTCCCAGACCCGGCCGCCCCCTTCCTGCCGCTGCGCCTCCCAGTTCAAACCGAACTGAGCCTCGATTAGGAAGGCTTAAAAAAAACAACACCTCTCAAGTTGTGAGGTTTTCGCTTACTGGGTTCCACTCATCATGCAGCGTAAACAAGTTTCCTGTTTAGCGCAGGAGAAGTGATGACTCCGTTTCTCTAACTCTGCGGTGATGGGGCCACGCGTGGCCGGAACAAAGGCGCGATCCTGGTGGTTTGCCTGGTGATCGACACTTCTGCTGACGAGGCCCGTGAATAAATAGCCATCAGCCCTGGCTGGCGTGGCTCAGTGGACTGAGCGCGGGCTGTGGACCAAAGGCTCGCCGGTTCGAATCCCAGCCTGGGTTGTGGGCCAGCTCCACACACGGATGTTTTGCTCCCTCTCTTTCTCCCTCCCTTCCCCTCTCTAAAAATAAAAATAAATAGTAAATAAATAGCTATCCTTCCTCATGGACGGCTTCGGTCTGAACGGCTGGCTCCTCGGTCTGAGACCGCATTCCCGGGTGGCAGGAGAGGGTGCCCGGGGCCGAGGTCGCTGGTGGCGGGGTGGCGTCGCGCAGCCTTCCCTCTCCCCGCGTCCCCACTGATTCACCTGATTCAGGTGAGGGTCCACGCAGAGGCCCGGGGGCCCGGCGCGCAGGAGACTGTCGGGACCCAGATTCCGCAGCCGCAGCGGTAACCGTGACCGCAGTCGGAAGAGGACGCGCACGCTCTCAGAGCAGCCGCCGCCGAGAGGGGCCCAGCCAGGTCCGTCCGCGGGGTCCCTCGGCCGGGTCCCCTAGGAGCGCCTCCACTCTCGCTGCGCCCCACCCTCCCACCCAAGACCCAGGAGTCGCGGCCCCGCCCACCCGCTTCCGCTTCCGGCCGGCGGGGGCGGGGCGGGCCCGGAAGCGGTGGCAGCGGCAGCGGCAGCGGCAGCGGCTAGGGGACCAGGCTGGGCCATGGCTGCGAACCTGAGCCGGAACGGACCGGCGCTGCAGGAGGCGTACCAGCGCGTGGTCACCGAGAAGTCCCCGACCGACTGGTGGGCACCGAGGCGGGCTGGGGCCGGGCTGGGCCGGGCGGGGGAGCCAAGGGGCGCGACCCGCGCGGCCACGGGCAGACCGGGACTCACCTGCGTGCCCCACACCTGCGCCGCGCCGCGGGAGGTGCCCTCCGGACCCTGACACCGCTTTCCCCCCCGCGCGTGACGCCCCCAGGGCCGCTCCATCCCTCGATCTGCGCCTCTGTGGTGGGCTCTGTGCCTGGCTTCCCTTGGTGGCTTCGCCAGGTTCTGCTTTCCTGCCCGGGACCTTGCAGTCTCCCCGAGAAAGCGGAAGCCACGCCCGGCTTGTTGCGCCCCGGGACGGGCCTCTGAGAGCGGCCTGCGGGCCGGCTGGCTGCGGGAACCCCCCCGCCCCCGGAGGCGTCAGACCAGGACGTTCTCTGTGCCTGTGGTTTTCAGAACCTCCCTCCATCCAAGGGAGCCCCTTCCTGTGCGGGAGCCTCGGGGAGATGAGTGTCTCACGGCGCGGGCTACCGTCGCTGTCCGCCTCCTCGTGCGTCCTCTGCTAGGTGGCGGTGGTTAGGGCCCCTCAGGAGGATGATGGGGCTTTACAGACCTGGAGTCCTGGTCCGAGGGCTCTGGCATGACCCAAGCAGCCCCACTCAGGGTCAGCTCGCTGTTCTGCAGCTGGTGGTGGCTCTGGGTGGGAACGCTCTGTCACTGTTCAGTTGGCTTGAGCCATTTTCATTGACTGGTTTCGAGCACTCCCGGTTGTAAGAAATGCTGAACAGGGAAGGCTTAGATGACCGGCTTAGGGGAGCAGGGCCGAGGGTGTGGCTGTGCCCCTGGGACTGGCCCCCACCTGTCAGGTGCTGCTGCTTTCTCGCCTCTGCTTTCCCTGGTGCCCAGCACAGTGGCTTTTGTCCCAGGTACCGTTGTGACACCGAGGGAGTCGGGGCCTTTCACTTCCTTCAGCCCAGGCCTTGTGGGCAAGAGCTTGGTCCCTGGTCTGCACACTCCTGTCCTGGGCCTCTGCCAAGTGGGCCCCGAGTTGCACTGGGCCGTGCTATGCAGGACAGTCAGGCAGTGTGGCCTTTGTCTGGAAAGCATTACTTCTGGCGGGGAACGGTGTCCGGTAACCGGCAGAGTCCCTCCCCTTCTCTTCTCTGCGATCGGTCCTCAGGAAGTTCTCCTGCACGCCTGGCACTGTCACTTCTCTCGGGGCGTCCACATGTGCGCCCCCGCTGACCTCTGCTGTCCTCTGGAAGCCCCCACTGACCTCTGCTGGTGCTCCAGACTTCACCAGCGGCACCTCTACACACGGCGCCCCATTTCCACGCCCACGCCAGACCAGAGCCTGGAGACATCGCCCCTCTGTAGTCCCTCCCCATTCGGGTTGACTGAACCTGGGAGGTGCCTGGGCGTCCTGCAGGGCCTTCGCTCCAGGCCTCTCTCTCTGTCCTCAGCCCTCTCGGGACTGTCCCTGGTCGGGGAGATGTCGTTCGGGCCTCCCATGTTTCAGCCTGGCCATGGGCTGCTTCCAGGAGCTGCCTGCTGCCACCCCGTCGTCTCTCTGCCCTCAGGAGGGCAGCAAGCCTCCTCTTTACTCCCACCTGGTCGGCACACCCACCTCCCCAGCCTCAGCAGCATGAGCCCCCGGCCTCTGCCCTCTGTCAATAGATATCATGTGGCAGGTCCCCACTCACTATGGCCACTTCCCTGCCCGTAACGCTGCAGTGACTTCCCATCGCTCTTTCCGTAAAGGCCAGGCTCCTCGTCTGGCGGGCAGGCCCTGACAGCTGCTCTCACCTCCACGCTTGTGCCTCATCCCCGCCCCCCTTTGCCGCACTGCCGCCCTTTTTCTGTTCCTCAAACCTGCCGGCTGGTTCCCCCTCAGAGCCTTTGCTCTGGCTGCTTCCTCTGCTGGAGCGCGCCTCCTCCTCATCCCAGAGGCCCCTCCGCAGCTCGGGTCTCGGCCCTGAGGTGGCCCTCTTGCAGGGCCTCGCTCCCTGGCTGCAGTCGCGTTCCCCAGACCCAGGCGGACACCCTGCTGGTTTTGTGTCACCTTTCTCTCTTTTCCAGAAGGGGCGGGGGCGGGCCCTATCTCTTTCTCTGGTGCAGGGCTGTGGTGCGTAGTAGGTGTTCAGGTGAAGAACGGACGGAGGGGGACAGGAAAGGTGGTATCAGAGCAAGAAGAAGTGGTCTCCGATGTGGTGGGTGCAGCGTGGGCAATCTTGGGTGGGGTCCTGAAGCGAGGTGTGGGGGGCCACATCAGCTCTGTGCCTGGGGTCTTCTTCTTGGCTCCCCCTGGTCCTTCTTCCCTAGAGCACGGCCCGGGCCCAGCTGCCACAGCCCTGGCGCCCGGGCCAGCGTGTCTGTGCTGTCTGTGTCCCGTTGGCGGGGCGTGCTCGGCACTGCGTCCCACCCCCACGAGCAGCAGGTCCTTCCCACGTGCATTTGGAAGGAAGGACTGGCATCCATGGTGCCGGTGCCCCACGTGGGTCGCGCCCAGGCCAGGGCGCCATTTTTCTCACGTCGATGTGCAAGAGGGCTGGGGCTGGTGGGTTGTGGTAAGGAGCCCCTGGGGGGGGGGGGACACCCTCCAGTGGCCCGGGAGAAGGGGAAGAGGTCAGAAGGTGTGTGGCTGGTACGTATGGAGCTTGGCGCTCAGGAGCTGCTGGATCCCTTCTCTTTTTCTTTTTCTTTTTCTTTTTTCCCTTAGAGGAAGAGAGAAACATTAATTTGTTGTCCCACTTATTTATGTATTCATTGGTTGATTTTTTTCTTTTTCTTTTTTTTTTGTCCTCACCCAAGCACATGCTTGTTGATTTGAGAGGCGGGGGGAGGAATGGAGGGAGGGAGAAAGGAGAGAGAGAGAGAGAGAGGGAGGGAGGGGGAGACATGGACTGGGGACCAAACCCGCAACTATGGCGAACGGGGATGACACTCCAACCAACTGAGCTACCCGGCAGCCAGGCTGCCGGGTCCCTTCCTGGAGAGCTGGGCTGAGCAGCCCCCCTGTCCCTGCTGCCTGCCCAGTGTCCCTCTCTTCTGTGGCTGCCGGAGGAAGGGACTCTTTCCTGCAGCGGGAGGGCAGGCAGGACTCCGACCAGCGTAGGGAGACACTGGTCGGACCAGGTTTCCCTTTGACTTGCTGTCCGGGGGTCAGCCAGCACTGCCTGGGGCTGCGGTTGGTGCTGATGGCTGCACTGCTGGGAAGCCACCTCTTCCAGAATGCTCTCCCAAAGGTCCACTGCCTCCCAGGTCTTCCGTTTCCATTTCTCACCTTCCATATTGCTTCTTTTCTCCTGGGAAGCTTATTCTTTCCTGACAGCCTGTCCTCCCTGTCAGCCGGGTCCCTTGGGCCAGGGTCAGATCTCGTTTCTTCCAGCTTTCTGGGGCACAGGCCACTCTGCCCAGTGGTGTCAGCAAGGCCACCAGGAAGCCGAGCGGAAGCTGATTAGGTTCCTGTCAGACTGTTTACCCTGGGGCCCGGGCTGGCCGGCTCAGCAGCCTGTGCTCCAGAGTAACCCTTGTTCCTGTCCAGGGCCCTTCCCCAGCTATGTCCACATTCAATGAAATCTGCCCTAGTTCCTAAACGCCTCTGGGACACCAGTTTTCAACCCCAAATCTGTTCCACAAGCGTCACGAATAATCAGTCTTGCAGGAAGAGAGGTGAGGCTCCGGTTGGTCCAGATCTTGGCCCACCGGGAGCCCGCCCGCCCGTGAGGATCCAACGTCATGCCGGGTGGTCTCTGGGGCCGCGCAGCCTGGGGAGGTCCGTGTGTGCCGGGACAGCCCCTGCCCAGACAGACCTGCCGTGCCCACACTGCAGGCTCCGGTTCCGGTTCCTCCTCTTTGCTTCTCCTTGGGGTGTTTCGGGTTCGGGGATCTGCGGGTGTCTTTGTCTTGTCGAATCTACACGCCTGGTGGCCAGGCGAGTGTCTCAGACGTGAATGTGTAAAACGTTGCCATAAAACTTCACAGCTTAGTGTTCCCCAAAGTAGATGTGTGTGTCCTCCCCCACCCCCCCATGCCCCATCTTAGGTTTGTCACTCACAGGCCCTGTGGTTGGTCAGGCCAGCGCCATTTTGGCATCAGAGCTAGGAAGGCCGGGCTCCGGCAGGCCCCGTGGGTCGCAGGGGCCCGGGTCGGCCCGCAGCGTGACTGCCCCGCTGAGCTCCGGGGCGAGGGCGGACGGGGCCTCAGCACTGGCTTCAGGGCCCGCCTGTCTGTTGCAGGGCCCTCTTCACCTATGAAGGCAACAGCAACGACATCCGTGTGGCTGGCACTGGGGGTGAGTACAGCCGAGCGAGGGCCCGAGGGGGGTCTGGGGGGGGGCGTGATCGTCAGGGCTCCAGCTCAGGCGGCAGTTCAGCTGTCACAGCGGGAGGGGGGGGCTCCGGTCAGTGTCGGCGACGAGGCTGGCTTGGGACATGGACCAGGCAGAGTGGGAGGTTTCGGGGGTTTCCGAGTGAAAGTCCCCTTGGTGTGCTCAGCCTGAGGCGCAGGGCAGGGCTGACCGGGCGGGCTGAGAGGAGCACAAGGCGCCCCCCACTCACCGGCCTGGGCGGGCGGAGGAGGCGGGGCAGGCGCAGCCTCCTGCCCCGGCACCCACTGTGGGCCCGGTGCACGCAGCTGTGCACGGCCCCCTCGCACGGAGTGACCTGGAGACACTGCTTGAGTACCGGGCGGCAGGAGGTCTCCACAGGGAGCTCGGGCCAGCCGCCCAAGGTCCCGATAATGGTGGGGTACAAGCTGTGGCACCCCGACTGCCTGTGCCCAAGGCCAGCTCACCTGGCCTGAGCCAGGCATAGCCCAGTCACCCAGTGACTGCTGGCCACCCACACGGTCCTGCTGACGTGTTGGTGGAGAGCCTGCCACCCTGGAGCGCCTCCCCCGATGGCGCTCCTTCCAGAAGGACTGCCACCGCCCTGGTCTCGAGTGCGCCGCAGCGCCCCGGGCACTCTGCAGCAGCTGCAGAGTTCAGCATCCGAGGTCCCCGCAGTCGGGACGGCTCGAAAGGCTGACGAGGGCAGCAGGCCCCCGCGCAGGCAGGGTCAGGAGACAGTGGCCTGGCAGCCCCCCCGAGCCCCCCACCCTCCCTCGGAGAGTCTGGCAGCGGAGCCCAACGGCGCTCCCTCCAGTGGCCCCACAGTCTGAGCAGGCGGGTGGGCAGGGGCCCTTGGGGGGGCCCGGGGCTCGGAAGCCTTGTTGCAGAGGGGCCTTCCTTTTCACGGCTGGGTGCCTGGTCTGTGGTGGAAGTGACGCTGCCGTTTCACGACAGTGGCGTGGAGACTGGTGTGAGCAAAAGCCGCCGGCGCAGCTCACCGTGGGCCCCACGTCCCACCCAGCTCCCCCGTCGGCGGGTGGGCTGGCCCAGGGCCTCCTTCTGGTGCAGGCGGCAGCTTGGGCACCCTGTCCTGGTGGACCAGGTGCCAGGTGGGCAGGGGTGCCTGGCGCCCCTGACGCTCCTGTGGCTGCTGCAGAGGGTGGCCTGGAGGAGATGGTGGAGGAGCTCAACAGCGGGAAGGTGATGTACGCATTCTGCAGGGTGAAGGACCCCAACTCCGGCCTGCCCAAGTTTGTCCTCGTCAACTGGGTATGTGCGCCTGCGGGCTCCGGGGGCTCCCCTCCTGGGAGGCTTGAGGACGGCTCGCAGCTGGTGGGTTAGCTCGCTGTGGCCTGAGGGTGCCTGGGGCCTTGGCCGCTCAGAATCCACCCTCAGAGCCCAGCATTACGCCCGCAGGGTGGAGCACCCGCGGTCACTGGACGCCCGTGTCCTCGTCCCCTTAGGGAGGCCGTCCTGAGGGGGCAGAGGGCTGGGGGAGAGGCCGGGAGGCTCTGCCAGTGCAGGATGGGGCAGGGCTTGGGACGAGGGGCTTCTCGGGTGCCCCTACCACCCCCCTGACTCGTAGGTGGGCCACCTGGTCCTGGGCTGTGCGGTGGCTGCTTTCTCCCTCTGGGGGCACAGGGAAGCTGCGAGTCCCCGGGGGGCAGGGCTGTGAGTGGCGGGCGGCGGGTCACGCAGGCTGTGCTGTGTTGCAGACGGGGGAGGGCGTGAACGACGCGAGGAAGGGCGTGTGTGCCAACCACGTCAGCACCGTGGCCGGCTTCCTGAAGGTGAGGCCTGCACCGTGGGGCCTCGCAGCTCCTCGGCCGGGTGCCCGGAGCGAGGGAGTGGGCCCGTGCTCCGTCTGGGCCCTGGGTGTGCCTGGTGCCGCTGCACTCTCCCGCCTGGGTGTGGCCCCGGGGTGGGGGCGGGGCGGAGGGCTGCCAGGGGCCCCGCTGCAGCTGCTCCTGGGCAGGGCCGGCCTCCCACACACCGTGCACACTCAGCAGGTCCTTGGGATTGGGGGGTGTCGCGCCCCGAGTAGTAGGTCCCGTCTGACACATTCCTTTCTGTCTGTGTCTGTGTGTCAGCCATAAAGGGAGCCTTGTGTGGTTTCCAGGGCATTTGTCATCACGTGTCAGGTGACTGCATTCTAGGTCACTGGCAGGGAGACTCAGAACTTGGATTTCCCGTTCTTCCAGCACTTCCTCAGATCTGCCTCAGTTTCTCCATTTAGGAGCTGAAGAGGGGGTCCCGGGCTGACTGGATGCCAAGGGACAGTGCATGCGGCCACTGGCCTGGCTCAGCAGACCAGGCTTCCGTAGAAAACACGCTTTCTCCCAGGCGTCTGTCGGGTTTAGTGGTCACTGATTAGAAAGAAACCCTCTGGCACCTGACCATCTGGTGTGGGGCCAGGCCACAGAATGCACCGAGGGCCCTGAGGGCCCCGTGCACAGGCTGGCACAGGCGGGTGCATTTGCCCGGTTCCCGGCGGGGTCTCCTGAGCCTCCGCAGACCGGTGCGCAGTCTGCCCTCTCCTGCGGCTGCAGCGCCTTCCCTGACGCGCGGCTCTCGCTGCAGGGGGCCCACGTGACCATCAACGCACGGGCCGAGGAGGACGTGGAGCCTGAGTGCATCATGCAGAAGGTGGCCAGGGCCTCGGGTGCCAACTACACCTTCCACAGAGAGAGCGGCCGCTTCCAGGACACGGGCCCCCAGGCTCCAGTGGTGAGTGCTGCTGGCCTGGAGGCCGGGGCCCTTCCCGGGGTCCAGACCGGCTGCCTCCTCCCCCTGCCTCAGCCCCTGCTTCCCCGTGGGCTGGCTCCCACCGCCTGGCTTCGAGCCCCAGGGCCGATCGAGGCGCAGATAGCGACTCACCACTGACGGGAGCCGGAGCCGCGTGTAGCTGGCACGGGGAGCAGCCCTTGACCCCGACCTCTGGTTTGACGGGCCGTCCTGGGGCCTGTGAAGCTGGCTGTGTGTGGTCAGGGGCTCCCTGCAGGGACAGCACATCCGCCCTCAAGGCCGTGGCACCAGCGAGTCCCCCATGACCCCGGGTGGTGGTGGACAGGGCAGCCCCCCCCCCCCCCCCCCCCCCCCCCCCCCCGGCACGGGCAGACACCCACAGGCCTGGTGCTGGGTGGGACGCCGAGTCTGCTGGCACAGAGCAGAGGTCCATGGGGATGTGGTGGGTGCCTCGTGGTGGTCTGCTGTGCAGCTGGTGGGCCAGCCTTGCAGGAATGGCCTCTGGCCAGAGGTCAGCCTCCCACCTTCCCGGGCTCCACCCACAGGGCCTGGTGCAACCAGAGACCCACCTGCTTGGCGGTGTCCGCTGTGCTGTCAGCTCATGGGGCTGAGGGGCCCCGCACCCAGCGGGCGCTCTGCTCACAGCTCCTGCCGACGGCCCAGCGCTGTGTCCCCTGTCCCCACAGGGCTCCGTGTACCAGAAGACCAACGCCATGTCCGAGATCAAGAGGGTCGGCAAAGACAGCTTCTGGGCCAAAGCGGAGGTGAGTGCTGCGGGCATCCTGGGTGTGGGGGGGGCGGCCGGTGCACACCAGGTGTGTGGTGCACGTCTTCCTCACGAGCTCCAGGAGCCGTGCTCTGGCTGGTGCACCCCGGGGGCGGGGGGGGAGGCCAGGAGCGTGGCTAGAGTCCCCGCTGCACTGGGTGGGGGCTGAGCGATTCCCCCGCAGGAGGAGGAGGAGGAGCGGAGGGCCGCGGAGAAGCGCCGGGCAGAGCAGG
This sequence comes from Phyllostomus discolor, assembly GCF_004126475.2. Classification (NCBI taxonomy): domain Eukaryota; kingdom Metazoa; phylum Chordata; class Mammalia; order Chiroptera; family Phyllostomidae; genus Phyllostomus; species Phyllostomus discolor. Next base: position 56,632 of record NC_040912.2, read on the forward strand.
AGCGGCAGCGGCTGGAGCGGGAGCTGCGGGAGCGGGAGCTGCGGGAGGCTGCCCGCCGGGAGCAGCGCTACCAGGAGCAAGGCCAGAGGTGCGCCCGCAGGGAGGTGGGGCTGCCCTCGGGGGTCGGGGGTCAGCGGACAGAGGCTCAGCTCTGCCCTCTGCCTTCCCAGCAGGAAGTGTGAGCAGCAGGAAGTGGTTTCAAGGAGCAGAGAGGAGCAGGTGAGACTCGGGTGCTCTGACCCCGAGGGCGTGTGGCACGTGGCGTGGCGGCGCCCAGGCAAGCTGCCGTGGCCTGAGGGGGTGCCTGGGGTCCTGCAGCAGCTGGGACAGGTGGGGACCTGGGTCACACAGGGGTGTATCAGAGGTGGCCTTGGAGAGGGGCATGAAGGACACATTCCCAGTGTGGCCCTCAGCCCAGTCCTGGGAGGCCTGTGAGCCCCTACCACTGTGGGGCCAGGCAGGCTGTGGGCTCCAGGGTTCCCGCCCACGTGGGGTCTGTGTGTGATCCCCAGGAGCCTGGTCAGCAGTCAGCTCACCCGCGGGAGATTTTCAAGCAGAAGGAGAAAGCCTTGTCCACCACAGCTGCCTCCGGCCCCCAGCCAGGTGAGACGCTCTCTCTGCCCCACTGGGAATCAGGAGGTGGTGACAGGGACAAATGAGCCAGGGATTGTACTCCTGAGACCAGCTTTTGGCAGGTGACCCAGGCGTCCCCTTCCTGCCCCTGACCTTGTCCTGTAGAGACCTGGTGGGAAGGACTGGAGACCCCACAGCCCTGATCCCATGAGCCCCTGTCCAGCTCGCACTGGGCGGTCAGCTGGGTCCTGGGGCCACCGTCATTCCCCTCTCTGGCCCTGAAAGGGCACGGGACCAGTCCTGCAGGCCCGTGCCCTCCCACTGCTCGTGCCCCAGAGGGGCTGCTGAGAGCGAGAAGGGGCGTGTGTGCTGTCCCCGAGCCCTCCCTCTGTGCAGCCACTGTCCTGGCACGGGCCTGCCCTCCGAGCAGGGCGCAGAGAAGGCAGGGGCTGCCTGGTCTTCTGCCTCCCGCTGGGAGATGCCCCGTCCCTGTCGGTTTGCAGGCAAACTGAGGAGCCCCTTCCTGCAGAAGCAGCTCACCCAGCCAGAGAGCCCCCTTGGCAGGGAGCCAACTCACGCCGCCTCAAGGCCCAGGGCAGGCAAGGCTCTCGGCTGCTCCGTGGTTGCGGGGGGAGGCAGGGGGGGGGCGGGGGGGTGGTCCTCTCCCCTCCCCTCCCCTCCCCAGGGCCAGAGCCAACGGCGTCCTCCTGTGCAGGTCTCCGTGAGGAGCCGGCGCCCAGCGCCCCTGCCGGCCCGGCGCAGGCGGAAGAGGAGGCTGTGTACGAGGAGCCCCCAGAGCAGGAGACCCTCTACGAGGAGCCCCCAGAGCAGGAGACCCTCTACGAGGAACCCCCGATGGTGAGTGCCCCGCAGCAGGGCCGAGCTTGAGGGCCTGTGCCCCCACACGGCCTCCTGGGCCTCCCCTGTGAGGCCCACTCCCTCCGGGTTGTCTGGGGCTGCTTGTGCGACAAGACGTGTGGCGAGTGCCATCGTGTGGGGGGGACCCCAACCCCACGTGCCGTGCCCTCCCTGCCAACCTGACCGGAGCCCTGCCAGGGGCGGGGAACCAGGACCCGACTTCTTCTCCGTCCGTCCGTGCCAGGTGGAGCAGCCAGACGCCAGCTCCATGCACGTGGGCCACTACCCGGGGCCCAGCGGGAAGGGGCTCTGTGCCCGGGCCCTGTATGACTACCAAGCAGGTAACATGCCGCCGAGACCACAGGGCCTAGGACAGGAGCTGGTTCTCGGGTCCTGGGGGGCTGCCCCAGAGGGTGTCAGAAGACGGGAAGAAGAGGGGGGGTTGGGTGGGCACCCTGCGCAGCCGGGCCTCTCCGTGGGGCCCCGGGCAGGTCCTTGCTGCCCACAGCGTCAGCTGTTGCCAGCCTAGTTGTAGAGCCTGCAGGAGGGAGCACAGAGGCGGCTCTGGGTGGTGGCCGCAGGGTGCAGGTGGACGCAGGGAGGGAAGGACTGTCTCCAGCCTTTGGCTGGAACGCAAGCCCAGAGCCAGACCCTGTGGGAAGGTGTGCTGGGGGGAAGGCCACTGGGGCAGCTCGGGACAGGCTGGACTGGTGCTGGGGCCGCCGGGGCCCCGAGCCCCCAGTGCAGCGTCGGGCTCACCCTCCTCGCAGCGGACGAGACCGAGATCTCCTTTGACCCTGAGAACCTCATCACGGGCATCGAGGTGATTGACGAGGGCTGGTGGCGCGGCTACGGGCCCGACGGCCACTTCGGCATGTTTCCCGCCAACTACGTGGAGCTCATCGAGTGAAGGCCTGCCCCCCCCCACGCCCACGGCGCCTCGTGGCTGGAGGGGCAGCGTGATGGCTGCACACAGCGCTCTTCCAGGAACGGGCCTCAGAGGCAGTGACAACTTGGGCACCCCACACATGCTTCCCTCAGCCCCAGCCGGCAGGGCACCTGCCTTTCTCCTGCTCCTCGCAGCCACCGCCATCGGGCCTGGGGACTGCTGACTCAGCAGTCTATGAGCCGAGTCGGGGTCAGGCGTGGCGGCTCGGGCTGCAGGAGCCGGTCTTCCTAGGCCCTGCTCGGTGCTCCGGCTGCTCTGTCGCTCTACGTGGGCTGTGGGCTGTCGGCTGTGTGTGGCGGGACACGGACGACCGGCCCCTGTCTGGGTGTGGACGCACTCTGGCCTGCCATCTCCCCCAGGTCCCGGCCCACCACCGCGCTTGGCTCAGAACTGCCCCACACGGGCCCCAGCTCTGATACACCCTGTTGTAGCCTGACAGACCCGTGGGGAACAAACCCTTCCCGGTGTCTGGTGTGTGTGTGAGTGTGTGTGCGAGTGTGCAAGTACGCACCACCCCAGCCTGGCCAGCTGCAGTCGCCTGGGAGAGGCATAAAGATTCGGATGTGAGGGAAGTGAGCCTCCTGCACTTGGTTCTGTGGGGGGCCGAGGGCTCCGAGTGCTCCCTCCTGCAGGGGGGCAGCCGAGGACAACCCCCCGAAAGGCAGTGGGTTCCTGGCTGCTGTGCTTGCTCACTGTGGGGACAGCTCAGTCACTGGGACTCAACCCCAGGCACCTGATTCTAGAGCGAGGTCACCGAGTGGGTCTTGGGCTTTGGGGGTCACCATGGGGACTCGTCAGGAGCCGCCTGATAGCCAGGGATGCAGCCCCGGTGGCCTGGGAAGCCGGCCCCAATGCGCACTGGGCGTGCAGGCCACGCTGGACTCAGGTGGGGGAGGTGCCTTTATTGCCGTAGCCCACTCATCACTTGGCCTTGCCCTGGGCGGCCACGGCCGCCATGGCCTGGCGGACAGTCTCCTCGTCACCCAGGAACCGCATGGGCTTGGTGGGCTTCAGGGCCTGGTCCAGCTCGTAGACGATGGGGATCCCCGTGGGCAGGTTCAGCTCCATGATGGCCTGGTCGGACATCCCTGCACCGGAGAAACCACGGACCCTCAGCCCCTCCTGCTCCGGCTACCAGGCAGCGGCTGCTGTGGGTTCGGCAGGCTCTATGACCTTCCCAAGCCACGGCTGCCCGGCCAGACACGGCCCTCCCTCCCCAGCAGCCGGGCCGAGAAATGCGCCTGCAGAAGGTCAGGGCAGAGCCGAGGCCTTGGGTAACAGAAATAGCCACCGAAACCGAGGGCTGCTGTGATCTGGGGCGGTGTCGTGGGCCAGGGCCCAGCGTGACCTCTGGCCAGATGGAGGATGTCTGGGCTCAGACAGGGTGCTAGCCGTTTGGTTCCCAGGGGTGCTGAGCTGGGGCACCCTGAGCAGAGGAGCAAGGGTGCTCTTAAGAAGTGGGGTGGGTGAGGGGCAGCAGGGTGGACAGGGGGCTCTGCCAACTGGGAAGCACTGTGTTTTCTGAGGAAACTCGACCCACCAGCCTCCCGCAGTCCCCGGCCTGGAATAGCTCGCCCTTTGGTATTTTCATCGCCCCAAGCGAGGAGGCGAGTTCCCTGGGCAGTGGGAGCCCTCAGGCCTGTTCCCAGTGTGCTGAGGGGCACGTGGGCTGCAGGAACCCCAGGAAGGGGGATGGAATGTGGCCTGTCTACCTGCTGGGTCCAGCACCTGCTGTGAGGTGTCTGTATGGACCTGGCACCCTGGGGAGGACAGGTGGGCCGGCCAGGCCTGCGGGGGGGGCGGGGGGGCCTACCTGTCTGCTCTGGCCAGCTGCCCATCAACCTGCAGGGGCAGGAGCTGTGGGGCCTCTGCCTTCCCGCTCTCCCTGACCCCACAAGCTTGAAGGCCACTTAGATGCTGATGGACTCTCCTGCTGCCTGAAAGCCCTGAGGCCCACACCCTGCCCCTGCCCAGCTACAGGCCAGGGTCTAGGCCACCATCCACCCTGTGTCCTTTGGAGCGGTCTTCCCTCTGCCTGGAGGGGTGGGACTGGGGGCAGGCCCCTGCCCTGGCCCCCCTTCCGGCAGCCAGGGGAACCAGGAGTTGCCTCAGAGGGTGGTCCCGAAAGTGAAGTGACTTGACCAGGGACACAGAGCAACGCAGGACTGGGAGTCAGCCAGCCTGGCCCTTTCCCGGCTGGGTGGACTTGGCCAGGCACCACTCCCCACGTCCCCACCCCCTGCCCAGGGCCCCCCTCCAGGGAGCTGGGCCGGCCCGTCCTATGCCTCGGGCCCTGTGCGGGGCCTGGCCCAGGGTCAGAGGTGGCAGGTGTTTTCACCCGTCTTCAGAAGGAGACTCCAGAGTGTCCCAGGACACGCGTGGAAATGAAACCCGAATTCTGCAAAGCCATGTCTCAAACGGTTTCCCAGCCCTCCCAGTTCAGTCGTTTGAAAATCCACCCAGCAGTGGCGTCGGCCGTGCCGCCTCAGCCAGGCGGTGGGTGCTGGCAGAGACGAGGAGCAGACGGGCCCCGCACTCTCGTCGCCCCGCCCTCCTGCACCCACAGCCCCCCTGGGGCGACCTCACCTTCCAGGTGCTTGACGATGCCCCGCAGGCTGTTCCCGTGGGCTGCGATGAGCACTCTCTTGCCGGCCTTGATCTGGGGGGCGATCTCCTCGTTCCAGAAGGGCAGGGCCCGGGCGATGGTGTCCTTGAGGCTCTCGCAGGTGGGCAGCTCCCCGGGCTTCAGGCCGGCGTACCGCCGCTCCTGGGGGCACCCGCAGGTCACACCCCGACAGGCCCCTGCCCCCCTCCGGCCCCTGCCCCCAGGCCTTCCCCGGCCCCCCGCGCTGCCCACCTTGCTGATGGCGTTGTAGTAGGGGTGCTTCTCGTCCATGGGGGGTGGCGGGATGTCGAAAGAGCGCCGCCAGATCTTCACCTGCTCCTCCCCGTGCTTGGCCGCCGTCTCCGCCTTGTTGAGGCCCGTCAGGCCCCCGTAGTGCCGCTCGTTGAGGCGCCAGGTGCGCACCACGGGCAGCCACATCTGGTCCGTGCCGTCCAGGACGGTCCAGAGGGTGCGGATGGCCCGCTTAAGCACTGACGTGTAGCAGATGTCGAACTCCATCTTGGCTTCCTTGATGGCCTGCGCCCCCCTCCGGGCCTCCTGGGCCCCCTTCTCACTGAGCTCCGCGTCGAACCAGCCGCAGAAGCGGTTCTCCTGGTTCCAGGTGCTCTCGCCGTGCCGGACCATCACGAGGCGGTGAGTGGGCATGGCTGCGGTGGCGGGGACGGTGGCAGGCTCTGGACGAGGGCAGCTGCCTGCCCCTGTGCCACCAGCTTATAACAGTCCGCCCCAGCCCCCACCCTGGCCAACTGCCAGTCAACATTCCAGGCCCAGGCCCGACGGGCAGCGGCAGGTGGCCAGTAGCAAAGCCTTCCGGGGAGGATGGGCTGAGAGCTGGACTTAAAATAGTCTCAGAGCCACCAGAGCCCAGGCTGTGGTGTTGCCAGGTAAGGCTGGGCAGGAAGGGCAGACACCCTGGTCTCGCTGAGCCCGAGAGGTGGATGTTAGCAGAGACAAAGGGCTCTCCAGGGAAAGGCTCCCCAAGGGTGGGACTCCAGCCCCATCAACCCCTCCTCCCAGGGGGCCTGGCATGCTGATGCTGGCATTCTCATCACTCGGCTCAGCCGGGGACAAGCCTGTGTGTCCGCAAGGAGACGCCTGGGGTCCAGGGACATGTGTGCACATGTGTGTCTGAGCACCTGTACCTGTGCCTGTGTGTGTGCACATGCCTGTGTGTGGATGGGCATGTGTGTGTGTGTTACATGCGTGACTCTCCCTGTGGCTCTGCTCTGCTCACCCAAGAGTGGGGGCTACATATGGGGCAGGGGCTCCCTCAGGAGTCTGGCCCCTCCCCTGGCCCTGTGTGGTGGCCCTGTGCCCAGCTCCACCCACAGGAGGAGCCCTGCGGGGGCCAGTGGCCAGCAGCTGGGCTCTGAGGGGTTGCAACAGCATCTCCCTGGTCACTCGGGACAGGGGAGCGGCTGGGGGCTGCAGCCCTGAGGAGAGATGTGGCCATGCAGGAGGGCAGCAAGCGGCAGTGTGAGCAAGGGGCTGAGGCCAAGCTGGGCAGAGTGTTGTCAGGACAACCAGGGAGCTGGAAGCCTGGCTTCCAGGGCCAGAGGGGAGCAGGGGTCCCCTCCCCGTCTTGGGTGCCTTTGTCGAGGCCTCTTTATCATCTGCCCCGCTCCCCCACCCTAACTGCCTTCACCCAAGCCAGGCTCGCCCCTTCCAGCTGAAACTGTCTTTAGAGGGAAAAAGAAATCCAAGATTTGTGCCCCTGAGGGGCCTCCAGCATCAGAAGGGCCGGCAGCCAGGTGCGTGCCCACCTTAGCACACAGGCAGACCGAGGCTGGGGCCAGGCCCGAGGCTTCTGCGTTCAGTTTTGGGGCACACGGGCCACTGGGGCAGGAGTTGTGAGGACACCAAGTCACAGACGTGCCCTCCTCCCATCCCACTGCCCCAGTGACCACACCCTACCCTACGAGGAGGCCAGCAAGGGGTTGGCTGCTACCTCGAGACTGGGGCCTGAGCACGAATGTGCCTCCTCCTGCTCGCTGCCCACCCGGACACAGCCCCGTGTGCAGGATCACACAGAGCCCACCGAGACATGATTCTATTTAATACAACGTACGCCAAGCTTCCACAATACGAAAATCAACTGTATACCTACACACCACCAATGAACAATCAGAAGATAAAATTAACAAAATTCTACTTTAATAACATCAAAAGAATAACGTAATTAGGAATAAATTTAACAGAGATGCAAAACTTACATTCTGAAAACGGTAAAACATCAGCAAAACTAAAGGAGATCCAAATGGCCAAATGGGTGGAAAGGCACCCGGGTCACGGACCCCCCGAGGGGCAGTGCCCCTCGACTGCTCTGCAGACTCAGCGCAGCCTGCACCCACGTCCCAGATGACGCCCCTGCTCACCGGCGGGTGCGGGGCAGACCAGCCAGCCCCACCCAGCAGGGCTTTCAGGGGACAGCCTGGTGCTCCGCGGGCTCACCCCACTGTGTCCCGGCGGGCTGTGTGTGAGGGAGGGGGGCGCACACGGCGGAGGGGGGGGCTCCACCTGGGAGGGTGAGGGCTGGGGCAGTGTCCTGGGCCTGCAGATGGCCAGTGGCCCCGGGCATCTGTGGGCCTGGCTGGCCAAGGGGCCGGCCGAGGGGCTCAGGCGTTTCTCTGCTCTGGGGGAAGGTACGCAAGGCCCAGGTGCCTGAAGACGTCTTCCTCTGCAGCCGCACGGAGAAGCGCCTTCTGCAACGGGAGGGTGGGCCTCGGTGTCTGGGGGCCCTCAGCCACGGCGGCTTCCCGGAGAAAGGCGCGGAAAGCCCTCCCCCGGTGGGGTGCCCCTCAGGGCCCTGTCTGTGGGCCCCAGGCTCCCTCACCTCCTGCCCTGGCAACACACCTGCTCGGGGTCAAACAGCCCGTGGCTGTTCAGCCACAGCCCCCTCTCCTTCCGGCTGAATTGGCGAAGCTCCCGCTCAAAATGCTGGGGAAAGCAGCAGGGCATCAGCAGGGCTGCGGCCTGGGCCCGGGCGGCCCCAGCAGCTCGCCGCCTACCTTGGAGCCGGTCCAGCCCAGCAGGGCAAAGGGGAACTGGCTGATGGGAGCCACCACCAGGTCCACGCGCACGGCCTTCCAGGTAGCCCCTGGGGGTCTCGGCAGGCGGAAAATGCAGAAACTCCGCTCAAAGGTGTCCATGGTGTGACTCCTCCGGGTCAGGTGGGTGGGGTCTCTGCTGCGGCTGAGCTGGTGCTGCTGGTACAGGACAAGGCCCTGCGGAGGGGGGTGGGCACGATGGGCACTGTCCAAGCCCTGGGAGGGCGGGACCCAGCAGCACCCTCAGGCGGGGCAGCCCTCACCTGTTGCTGCAGGGAGCACATCACTCTGGGCAGCAGCCCCGCCTCCTGGCCCTCCTGGGGGTGGGTGATGAGCAAGTCCACGTCGTGGCCCTGCAACTTCCCCCTGAGGGGCAGGTCTGACTTCCGGGCCGGCCCAGGCCCCTCAGAGCAGGGAGGCCCACCGCAGCAGCCCACCTGGGAGGCGAGCCAGAGCTCGCCTCAGGCCCCTTACCTCCGGAAGCCACCAGCCAGCGTGACGGTGGCCCCAGGAAGGGCCTGCACCACGACTGTCTCCACCACCTGCTGCAGGGCCTCCGCGTCAGGCCGCTGGACCGGCATGCTCAGGTCCTGGTGGTGCCGGAGTCCTGCAGGCAGCACGAACCTCCTGACCAGCCCACCCGCCCTGACTTTCTCTCCACGACCCCCTCCCCGCTCTTAAATGTCGGTCCTTGGTCCAGCGATAACTGTGGGCTTCTGTGCGGCTGAGAGAGGCAACAGAGGTCCCTGTGCCCTGCAGCCAGCTGCCCCCACGGAAGTCCTGAGACTGCCGAGCCAGAGCCTGCCAACGCCCCGTCCTCCCAGCGGTGCAGTGGGGCCGGGAGCAGATGGGGGACACAAGGAAGCCGGCTCCCCCGGTGGGGGAGAGCACCACTTCGGCCTGCGTCTTCGGCCCCCTCCGTCAGCGATCGCTGCCCCTCCACCCACAGCGGGAGGGCTTCGAGTGCGGGGTGGCAACTGCTGGCTGTTCCAGCTGTGCCGGGTCATGGGACCAGCTGGTGTCAGCCCGAGACGCTCCGCTGGACATGGCTCTGTGGGGCTCACTTCCTGCCGACCAACCAGGCGAGTCTCCTGGGCTCGGGGGAGGCTGCCCCTCCTCCAGCCCCGGAGAGGATATTGGAAGAGGTGGGGGGCTGGGCCATGGGGCTCATCCAGCAGGGCTCCCACCCACCCCAGTGTGAACTCTGCTGAACTCTGCTGAACTCTGCTTAACGCCTGCGCCCTGCTGGCTCCCAGAGGCGCGGGCAGCCTCCCGCCCCTCACAGAGAACCTCAGGGAGGGGGGACTCAAGCCCAGGCCTGACTGACTCTCAAGGTCCTGTCCCTCCTACTGCACGGGTCCCCGCACCATCGGCCAGCGGCCAGAACACTGAGCACGTGCTGTTCAGGAGCAAGAGGCCCAGGCCTGGTCCAGTCCGAGTCTACCGGGAGGTCCTGATGGCACAGTAGTGGCTGTGACCACCACCGTCCACTGAGACAGGGCTGCCATGGACCCTGACTGCAGCTGGTGGGGACCCCGGGAAGCGCCCCCCAGATGCTGCCTCCCACCGGGTCACTCTGCCCCGACGCCCCCCGAGGCAGCCTCAGCACTGGGTGTGGGAAACGCACAGACCCGAGTGCTCTTGGGGGGCCCGAGGCGCGGCCTCCCTGAGGGTCACCTGCTTGCTGCTGCCCCGTCAGTCTCGGCACCCGGCCTCGGACATCGTCCAGTGTCCGCAGCCCTTCCCGGTACCATCGGTCAGCAGTCCGCACTCCAACCCCGAAGATCTGGGTGAACAGCTGCTGGGAGGGTGGGCACAGCCTGGTCAGGCCCCGGCCCCCCAGGAGAGGTCCCCCCAGCACGTGTGCAGCTGTCACCTCCAGCAGCGACCTGACCGCATGTCCTGTCCTTCACAGATGCAAACACAATGGGCTGGAGGGGACGCAGGCCTGGGCGACCCCCACACAGCTCACCTCACTGCCCAGCCATCGGTCAGTGCACAGATACCGGGGGAGGGGGGCGGGCGGTGGCCCTCCTGGAGCCGACCTCTCCCAGGGTGACTGCCTGTCTCCCACAAGTCCCCCTGGCGGAGGCAGTAAAGTGTGGCAGGAGCACCTTTGGGGGCCAGGCCGGGCTGGTGGGGGCAGTGGCAGCAGAGGAGGTGCCCGAGCCCGGCTTTCTGCAGACCAGACCCACTGCAGCCCACCCCCCAGGCTGCGCAGAACCCCCCTTCATCCCCGTATGCCCTTAGCCAACAGCATGGGCTGGGTCACCATCACCAACAGAGTCCTCCCAGAAAAAGTGCAGAGAACAGGCCAGTCGCATTGTTGTGAAAGTTAGTCATTGCGAGCGTACTTCCCTGCAGGCTTGGATGCCTCCCGGGACACAGGGTGCCCAGGAGAGGGCGGCAGAGGGCTCCGCCCTCTGTCCATGCTTCCCCACACTCGCCAGCTCCTTGGTTGCCCCCACACCCCATTCGCCGCCTACCTGGGCCCCACCATCCTTCACACACGCCCCCCCGACCCCCTATCCTCACAGCATTGGGCAAACCCCCAGGGAAGCCCCACGGCCCCGCAGGTCACCCATCTGACGACCTCCAGCACAAAAGTGGGCGTCACAGCCGCAGGACGGGGCACTGGGGCACCAGCAGCTCCGCATCAGACCCGAGGGGAGGGGGCAGAGGAGGGGCGTGCCGTGGATGTGGATGTGACGACCCAGCGACATCAGAGCACGAGGTCAAGGTCGGGGCCGGGACAGTGCGCCGCGAGCAGCCCGCACACTCAGTCGTCCCTGCAGCACGTCTGCCAGGCGCCTGCTCGAGGCGGCAGGACAGCTGACGCTGCAGGCCATTCCATCAACAGCCCAGCAAGGACAGTAAAGCCAGTGATCTAGAACATTCCTGTGCTCGAAACAAGTTTCTCCTCGTGGTCTGCTTGGCTGCCTCGTACACATCAGACTTCCTGAGACCACCTGACCCCCCAGCAGGTCCTTCTGGGGGGCAACTCGGGGCTGTGAGCCCCGCTGGGGTCCACCCTGTGCATACCTTCATGCTCTGGTACCTCTCTGAGCGCCGGACTCTCTCCACCTCCTCACACACTCCGTGCTCCAGCAGCTCCTGTGGCCGAGATGAAGCAAAGCCCAGCCTGACTGCAGAGCAGAGATGGGGCGGAGGACCTGCCGACCCCACCCTCAGCAGGGGGCTCTGTGCCGTCAGAAGTGAGGGACTTGGAAATGGAGATTGTGCCCCAAAGCTTCTGGCCTCGTCTCGCAGGTAGGTCCCAGTATATGTAAACAATTCCTTTTCAAAACACAGGTGATGGACTTCCGGCCAAGATGAAGGCATAGGTAGACACACTGTGCCTCCTCGCACAACCGAAAGGACAGCAATTCAGAAACAACAACCAACCAGACACTGAACTAGAGGACAGGCTGACAGTGACCAGAGGGGAGAGGGGAGGGAATTTCAGGGGAAAGGGGGAAGGGTTTACAGGAACAAGTACAAAGGACACATGGACAAAAACTAGGGGCGCGTGGAAACGGGAGGGAGATGGGGAGGGCTGGGGGAGTAGGCACGGATGGGAGTAAAAGACAGAAAACTGTACTTGAACAACAATTAAAACAAAATTAAATTAAATTTAAAAAAGAACACAACCAGAACTGACAGAAACTGTATAGAAGTCTGACAACCAAGGAGTTAAAGAAGAAACACCCATCCAGACCGGTGGGAGGGGCGCAGATGGGCAGCGGGGCAGAGAGGACTCGCAGCAAAGTGGCTGTGGAGGACCAGGGCGGGCAAGGCGGCTGCTGGTGGAGCCTGCAGTCCCACACTCACGTGCCGATAAACCGGGAGGAACACCTGGAAAGCAAGACAGACCGAGCACCCGGGGTCCCAGCAGGGAAATAAAGCCTCAAACTGCTGATTGAAAACACCTGTGGGGGCTGAGGCAGCGGGAGAAATTCCCAGCCTCCCAGGAGAGTTCGTTGGAGAGAACCACAGGGTCCTAGAACATACACAAGCCAACCCACCTGGGAATCAGCACCAGAAGGGCCCACTTTGCTTGTGGGAAATGGGGGAAGTGACAGAAATCCAGCAGAGAGAGGAGCAAGTGCCACTGTTCCCTCCAGGACCCCTCCCCCACGTATAGCGTCACAACACAGCATGGGTTGCCTCACCCTGGTGAACACCTAACACTCCGCCCCTTTTACATAGCAGGTGTCCTGAGACCAAAAACAAACACACACAAAGTATGGCCCAAATGAAAGAACAGATCAAAGCTCTGGAAAAAGTACAACTAAGCGACAAAGAGATAGCCAACCTATCAGATGCACTGGTAATCAGGATGTTCACGGGATTGGTTTAATTTGGTCGCAAATTAGATGAAAAAATGAAGGCAATGGTAAGTGAAATAAAGGAAAATGCACAAGGAACCAATAGTGGTGGGAAGGAAACTGGGATTCTAATAAATGGTGTGGGCCAGAAGGAAGAAAGAAACATTCAACCAGAAAAGAATGAAGAAACAAAAAGTCAGAAAAATGAGGAGAGGCTAAGGAACCCCTGGGACAACTTTAAACGTTCCAACATCTGAATTATAGGGGTGCCAGAAGGAGAAGAGGAAGAGCAACAAGTGGAAAACTTATTTGAACAAATAATGAAGAAGAACTTCCCCAATCTGGCAAAGGAAATAGACTTCTAGGAAGTTCAGGAACCTCAGAGAGTCCCAAAGAATTTGGACCCAAGGAGAAACACACCAAGGGACATCATCATTACATTACTCAAGATTAAAAATAAGGAGAGAATCTTAGAAGCAGCAAGAGGAAAGGAGAGAGTTACCTGCGAAGGAGTTCCCATAAGACTGTCAGCTGATTTCTCAAAACAGACCTTGCAGGCAAGAAGGGGCTGGAAAGGAGTATTCCAACTCATGAAAGACAAGGACCTACATCCAAGATTTCTCCATCCATCAAAGCTTTCATTTAGAATATAAGAGCAGACAAAGTACTTCTCAGATAAGATCAAGTTAAAGGAGCTCAACATCACCAAGCCCTTATTATATGAAATGTTAAAGGAATTTATCTAAGAAGGAGATAAAATATATGAACAGTAAAATGACAGCAAACTCAGTTATTAACAACCACACCTAAAACAAAAACAAACACAAAGGCAAACTCAGCAAACAACTAGAACAGAAACAGAACCACAGAAATGGAGATCACATGGAGGGTTATCAACAGGGGAGTGGGAGGGGGAGAGAGGGGAGAAAAGGTACAGAGAATAAGTAGCGTAAATGGTAGGTAGAAAACAGACAGGGGGAGGTTAAGAATAGTATAGGAAATGCAGAAGCCAAAGAAATCAATGTGTGACCCATGGATATGAATTAAAAGGGAGGAATGTGGGTGGGAGGGGTGTGAAGGATGGAGAGGAATAAAGGGGGGGAATGGGACAACTGTAATAGCATAATCAGTAAAATATATTAATAAAAATCAAAATTAGATTAAAACATAGGTGATGTATTCAATGCAACTTCCTTTAAACACATAACTGAGTTCAAAAGTCTTTTGTCATGATGTCCTGTCCCAGTGACGTGGACAAAACCCCATCTTTCCTCAAATATTCTGCACTTAAAACGCATGCCCAGCTTGGCTTCTCTGCCGCATCCCGGGCAGTCTGGGAGGACGCCGCAGGACCAGCTACCAGCCTGCAGCTGGAGTCCTCTCAGCCCCACTGGAGCAAGTGGTGCGACCCTAACTTACCTGTGGTGTCTGGGTGCAGGGAGGCTTGTTCCCACCTGGGATCCCGCGACCTCCTCCCCAGCCGGGCTGAATCACAGAGCCACCTGCAGTCACTGGGCCCCGGCTCCTGGACACCCACTCGGGTTCACAAGTCTGCCTTGATGCGTACGGGGAGCACCTACCTGGATGACCCTGCGGGAATGTTCTCCAAAGTTGGGCAGTCCCTGAAGCTGGCTCAGGGCTGTGACCTGGCAGGGCAGCGCCTTGAGCACGGAGGCCGCTCTGCAGAAGGCAAGGAGGCAGCCCTCCCTGCCCTCGAAGCCCGCTGCCTCTGCCAGCACCTCCAGAGCCTCCTGCAGGGAGGGGCCATTGGGAGTTGTGACAGCAGGGCTGGTGGGAGCCTCACCCATCCCTCCAGCTCCAACCCCTCTGCCCTAAAGCCGGGACACAACAGGGCAGGGCAGGGCAGGGCAGGGTGGGGAGTGCTCACAGGAGCAGGCGGGACCACAGCTCACCGAGAGGCTGGTGTTGTGGTGTGTGAGGGGTGTGGGGCGCTGGCAGGCATAGGGTGGCATCCTCACTGGGCTGGGCAGCCCCTTCCTGGGCACAGCCACCTAGGGACAGGCAATGAACAGACCACTTTGAGGTGCGGGGCTGGCAGCCCCCGAGCCTCGCCTCTCCTGGGCAGCCACCTGGGGCTCTCTGGCACACAGGACAGGAGGAGCCGACTCCGATGGGACAGCACTACCAGAGGCCTGGTCGAAGGCAGCGCTGCCCTACAGAGCAAGCTGATGATGACCCCTCAGGCCAGGGGGGCGGGAGTGACACCACCTGCCACCCTCATGGGGCACTTTTCCTGCAGAGACACATGCCGCATGCGCCCCACTGCCAGCCCCCTCAGACAGGGACACTGAGGCCACACGGCTCACAGGCCAGGCCAGGAGCCCTCGCCTGCCTCCCCTGCTTGGCTCATCCAGGATCCATGGGGGCAGGAAGAGGCCTCCCGCTGGCCCTCGGGTCGTCGCACTTAGGGGTCACAGTCATGTGCTTGGCGAACAAGACAAGCCTACCTAAAGATGCTAAGAACAAGTGGACCCAAGGACGTCTGCAGCAACAGTGAGAGCAGGAGGTGGATGGCCTGGCCTGGCCTGGCCGGCAGGGTGGAGGCCTCTCTGCCAGCCTCCTCTGGACCCTGCTGCCTGCCACCTGTCCCAGCGGAGCTGCCCCCTGCACCAGGCCTTCCTCTGTGGACCTATGCTCCTCTGCTGCCCAGCTCACCTCCAGGCAGTGCCGGCCCTCCACAGGGACCGGTTGCCCAGCTGCCATGCTCTCTGTGAACCAGCTGATGTCCAGCAGCGCTGGGCCGGCACAGCCTGGGGCAGGGGCCGCCCTGCTCTCCTGCCAGCAGATGGCCTCCTGGGCGGAAGTCTGCTCCATCACCACATGTGTCACTGCGGAGCTGGGCAGAGGGAAGGGAGGGTGAGGCCTGGAGCCCTTGCCCGGTGGGCCTGCCCTCCTCTTTGCCTCACTCCACTCCTGCGGGCCTTCGCTCTGCCTGGTGCACACCGTCCAGTCTTCACCTTCTCAGAGAGACCTGCCGGCCCCTTCTGGCGGCCCTCGTTGCCCGGCCGCGAGCTGCCGCACGAAACGCACCTGTAGGCGTCCAGCACGTGGAAGCCCTTGGACCGCGCCAGGCGGGTGAGGAAGGCCCGGCGGCTGCGGCCCATGCGCGGCTCCACCAGGTAGATGGTGACGCCGGGGAAGCGCACTTCGGAGAAGTTGCTGGGGTCCTCGACCCTTGCCCGCCGCCTTCTGGGGAGCATCGTGCCTAAGCCTCGGGCGGCGCCGGCAGAAGCCAGACGGAGGGTGGCAGGGCCGAAGGAAGGTGGAAGGAAGGCGGAAGGAAGGTGGAAAGAAGGTGGAAGGAAGGCGGAAAGAAGGCGCGCGGAAAGGGGAAAGGGAAGTAGCCCGGGGCTTCACGCCCGGAGGCAAGCCCCGCCCCATGCAAATAAGGGCTTTGCGGAGTCTCATGGGATTGGGTGTCTTGGTCGCTCAGCGCCAGAAGCCCCGCCTCTATGCAAATAGATCCAGAGGACGCGCCTTCTATTTAAATTACTCTCTGGGAAGGCGCGTGGGTTCCCGGACCCTCCCGCCTCCCCCACCCCGCCCCCCGCCCCGAAGGAGAGAACTGGCTGGGGGTCCTGGGAGGGCGGTCAGGGGCTGGTCCTCGGCACGGTCGCGGGGGGCGGGGCTAACGGTTTGACCAGGGCCGAACCGCTGACTGCAGAGACCTGGCGGCGGGGATCCCAGGACAGCCAGCGGGCAGACGCCAGAGCCTGGAACGTGCTGGTACCGCGCTGCTTCCAACCGGGAAGGTTTTCAGTTGATCGGCCTTGGAACAGCTGGCCCGCCATCTGGAAAAATAGAAGCCGGTTCCCTCGGCCCCCTCCCTCACTCCTTGACACCAAAATAAAATCCAGATGGGTCAAACCTTGAAATCTGAAAAAGAAACAGAACGTACTGGGAAGGCGATGAATGTTTGTATAGTCTAAGTATTACAATAAACCAGAAACACTGAAGGACAAGAATGATAGATAAACTTGACTACACACAAATTTAAAATGTATTCAAGGAGAGCTGGCTGGTGTGGCTCAGCGGATTGAGCGCTGGCTTGTGAACCAGGGGTCGCCGGTTTGATTTCCAGGCAGGGCCAATGCCTGGGTTGCCGGCCAGGTCCCCAGTAGGGGGTGCGAGAGAGGCAGCCACACATTGATGTTTCCCTCCCTTCCCCTCTCTAAAAATAAAATCCTTTAAAACAAAGTAAAATATTTAATATTCAAAAATTAAAATTAAGCATCAAACCAGAGGGAAAAGTGACACATTTTGAAGTTAAGTCTAATTCATGTAATTAAGAAATTGTCAGATAAATAAGGAAAAGGCAACAATCTATTGGAAAGATTGGCAGGAGAAACAATGGGCAATTCACAGAAGACACATAGCTCATAAACTTATGCCATGTATCCCGACTTGTCTAATCATTACAGAAGTGCAAATACAAGTGAGACTTCTCCGCCTGTTGCACTGTCAAACATTTAAAAAATTGATCACACTTGTTGAAGGTGCAAGGGAATTGGCAATTTGTAGGAAGGACTTTTTGGAAACCAGTTTGGCAACCATGCCCAATGAAACCAAAAATCGTACCCAGCAATTCCTTTTCCAAAGTTGGGAACGCTGATGTCTGAGAACTACTGAATGTCTCCCTCATTCTAGGCCCTGCATTTGGAATTTATCTCAGCAATGTAGCCGTGCTCGAACAGGTGGGACAGCCAGGTGTGGCTGCTGTCCCAGTCCTCTCTTCCATCACCCCATGTGTGGTGGGCCCAGGACTCAGCCCCCCACACCAGTCCCCAGCCTGCCCTCCGGGGACCCAGGATACACTCCAGGATACCAGAATTGTGACCTCTCCCTCACTGCCCCCACCCATGTCTCCTCTTGCCTTCAGGGAAGGGGGAGCTCCCAGGGCCTCTTCCCCATCTGTGGGTCCCACCTCTCCACAGGGAGCAGCCCCCATCCCCTGAGACCATTTTCTTCAAACACCCTCTGCCTCTGGCCAGGGAACCTGGCTTCTGTCCTGGAGTGGCAGAGGCAGCTTTTAATGGCCCATCGCACCTGAGTACTTAAAACACTGGGCAATTTGCAAAACTGAGGCCTTGCACAGGTACAGGGAGGTTCTGTGAAGGGGCGGGGTGACCACCAGTGCCCGGCACCAGCAGGCAAGGCCAGGGGCATATGCTCCTCCCCTCTCCTCTCCTGCACTACCAGGTCTCTGTCCAGCCAGCTGGGAAGCAGAGAGAGACCTCAGCCCTCTGTTTCTAAAAACTCTGGCTTGGGAATCCCAGATGCCTGAGCCCCCAGCCTCCTGCTCCCCACACCGAGACCACCCCAAAAAGTCAGAGAGGCAGCAGAGATGAGCTTCTGGCTGGGCCCTTCCAGTCTGCCTCCCCGTCCCAGGGGTAGGAGCTTACATTTTTCCAAGATGAATCTTATCTGTTTCCTGCTCCCACTTCCGGCTCCATGAGGTCCCCAGGGGTCATTCTTAAGTCCTCGTGACCTTTGCAGAGCACTTTCTTTGAAGTTCCCTTCAGTGCCGTTTCCACCTGTCCTTGCCTGTGGCGCCAGAGCTCTGCCTTGGCTCTTGGGCTGCTTCTCCGGTCAGGTTCAGTCTCCTGAGGGTTGCTTGTCAGCATTCTGGTGAGCATGTGGTCAAATCGCTGACCATGCTGGGCTAAGCTCCTGAGGGCCACTGGCCCCGAGGCCCCAGCCTATAGTGCTGGCCTGGGCCTTCCTGAGCTACCCCCAGCAGCACTGGGGGTTTGGACGGCTTGCTGTCATAACAACAGAAACTTATTTCTCACAGTTACCTCCTAAGGCCCCATCTCCAAATGCATTGGGGGATAGGGTTCAACATATGAATCTCGGGGGACACAATTCAGTCCTTAGTGTCTGGTGTTTTTCTGTGCCATGCCCACTGTAACAAACTACTGCAAACGAGGTGGCTTAAAACAACAGAAGTGGATTCTCTCCCAGTTCTGGAGACCAGAGTCTAAGACTGAAGCGTTGACAAGCGGATGGGGGAGGGTGGGGGAGGGGAAGATCCTGCCTGCCTCTTCTGGCTTCTAGGGTTCTGCCACTCTTCCTGGGCTCTGGCTGTCCCCCCCCCCCCAGCCTCTGTCCCACTTCCAGTGGCTGCCCTCCCTCGGGATCTTCTCCACTCCGTATAGAGGCACCAACTGCAGGATGTAGGCCCCTCCTACTTCAGGATGACCTCATCTTGGAACTCTTGATTACGTATGCAAAGATTCTTATTCCAAATAAGGCCACATTCGAGGATCCACATGAACCTGAATTTTGGGGGCAGCCATTCACCCCGCTACCTTGAGTCCAAAGCTCTGACTCGGGCTCGGCTCTGGACTCTGACAGACTGTGTGACCCTCACCAGGTGGGTCACCTTGCGACCTTCCCTGATCTGCAAAGACCCATCAGTAGATGACTAAGATGCCAGTGGCGGGCAGGACATTCAGGGTAACACCTCCACTTCTGCACATGCCTGGAATTTTAATAACATGTTTTTACTTAATTTTTTAAAGATTTTATTTATTTTTAGACAGAGGGGAAGGGTGGGAGAAAGAGAGATAAACATCAGTGTGTGGTGTGCCCTGACCGGGAATCGAACTGGAGACCTTTTGGTTCACAGGCTGACACGCAATCCACTGAGCCACACCAGCCAGGGCTTAATAATAAAATGTTTTTAAGCATGTGCACATATATGTAATGCAATCGGTGCTGTCCATCAGGCACTGTTCCAGGCACCTCACGGGTGTCCACCCATGGATGCTCAGGACACTTCTGTCAGTGGGTGACATCCTTGTTCCCATCTTGCTGGGGAGGCGATGGAGACGCAGAGAGGGCAAGCAACTTGCCCGAGTTTGCACAGCTAGTGAACAGCAGTGCTGGGGTCTTCTCTTGGAAAACACTGCTGTGTCCTCCTGTGCTCTCACCCAGCACCCTGACACCGGCGTGTGGGTTTCCACACCAGCTGGGTGCCCTGCAGTTCAACTCCATCCCCTCACACACACTCACTTCAGATGCCAGCCTTACCTTCTGGTCATCACCTCTGCCTCTGACTGACCAGCTATACACTGGGGTTCCTATGACCCCTCCTTGAACTTGACCTTTGTTAGAACGATGCACAGGACGCCCTACTAGAGAGGTTAAGGGCTTCCCTGCTAGATCACCAGCCCATTACAAAGGACGATGAAGAACTTTGACATAAGAAGAGTGTCCCGCCTGGCTGTTCAGTGAGCCCGCGGCCAGGCAGGTGCTGAGCCGGGGGCGGGGGGGGGCAGGTGGGAGTGGGGAAGGCAGGGGGCACTGGCTGCCCTGAGGCTTCCCAGGACCCACCCTCTCCGGCCCCTGCGGTTTCTGATGACCCACAGCTGGCAGAATTCCAGACCCTGCATCAAGCTGGCAGGACCGCCTGGCACCCAGCCCACGCAGACACGGGCCACGCACAGGTGTGCACACCTGTGGCCCTGCATGCCCAGGAGCATAAGCTCACGTAGGAAGCAGCATCTACAATGGCGCCGGGCGGCCAGCAGGGGGCGCGCTCAGCCTCCGCGGCCCTCCGAACCACCGGGAAGAGCTGTCCATCACAGCTTCCCTTATCCATCCCCTGGCCTTGAGCGCAGCGAATTACCGGTTTCCCTCGTGGACTCCCATTAGCTGCCTCGGTGGGTTTCTGCTCTTTGCAGCCCAGCGACCCTGAACCACAACGGTTTCCCAGCCTCGCCCACACCAGGGCGTTTTCTCATCTTTGAGGATTTGACATAGGAAAATTAGTACTCAGTATGTTTGAATTTGCATTTTCATGATTTTTACTAAGGTCCACACGTTCGCATACATTTATTGTGCCCTGATGTTTCTTCTTTTGTAACTTTCCTGAGCAGGTCTCATAGTTCATTTTTTAAAAATGGAAACAAATACAATCTTCAAAAAATATATTAATTTTAAAAGGGAGACAGTCAAATTGTCTTGGAAAATGTATGTAACGTAACAGCTTCCCTTCACCAAAGACTTACTGTGTTCCAGGCTTGACTTCCCAGACTCAGCCCAGGGAGCCCTCCTGTTTCACAAGGGAGCCACCGCCGTGCAGAGGAGACACGCTGAGGCCCCCGGCGCCATGGGCTCCTCAGTGTCCACTTCTGACCTCGGAGCCTTAGCAGCTCCTCTCCCGGTGCTTTCGTCTGCCCTTTAATTTCCCTTTCAGTCGACTTCAACGGAGAGCTAGAACTTTTAGAAAGCTCCGGGTCTCGCTCCTTTCCCCTACAGCCTCTGCTCAGAACACACACACAGCCTCCCGTTCTCTTCCAGCGCAGCGATGCTCTTTCAGCGCGAGCGCCGAAGTTTCGGCAGCGTGTCCAGGTGACGGTGTGACCTTTTTTCCAGGAGCCACCCCCCATTCTGAACTGAGCGGCCCTCCACTCCCCTCGGACTTTCGCACGGTCCACACTGCGCTCCCTCCCGCACCCCACAGTCTGCCAGCTGCAGAATTACTCGTGGCTGGAAGTCCGCCTCCCGCCCCCTCAGCTGCCCCTGTCCCATGGCTGCGGTGACCCCCAGTCTCCCCAGGGGCTGTGTCCTGTGGTGAGTGGAAGGAATTTGGGTGAACTCTGCTCGCTCAGCAGTCTGGGCCTGCGGAGCTGGGCGGGGGCAGGGGCACAAGACGGTGGAAAATCACATGTGGTTTTCCCGTTGTTGGAAACCAAGCAAACTGTCCTGCCAGTCCTGCACACGGCCACACCCTCTGGGAGACCCCAGGTCCCCGGGTCTGGAACCGCCTCCTCGGAAGGGCCAGACTGAAGACCAGGGGTTGCTTCGAGCCCCTCCCCACTGGAGGGAGGGGCAGAGGGATAGCACAGGCCTGTGTCCTTCTTCCTCAGCCCCTGGAGGCAGACCCAGGACTCCAGGGGACCAGGAGGGGCTGGGGCCTGACCCGGAAACCTGCAGCCCGGAGCCCGGGGTCCTGGGTGCTCCAGTTAGGCCACCCCCAGCAGCCTTGCTGGCTGGCAGGGCCGTAGAGGAAGGCACCTCCAAAGCCATCCTCCAATACTCAGCCATCTCAGTATTGGGGCTTCCCCCCAACTTGGCCTGGCCTCGGGTGACTGAGTTGCTGCCTCAGTGGCCGAGAGCGGCCAGTACGTTCCCCCCCCGGGCCTCCCAGACCCTGCCGCTCCAGAGGGTCCTGTCCCTGTGTCCTGTGGCTGCCCCAGCTAGAGCTTGGGCACACTGGTCCTGTTGGCTGCTGAATCCCCACCCTACCCAGGCTGAGGTGCCAGCAGGAAGGGCTGGTGCCTGAGGTCCGACGGCCAGAGTCTAGGGAGCTTCAGAGGCCTCGTCTGAACCCTCCCTGCCACTGATGTCCTGTGGCCTGGACACGTCAGTTCTCGCCGGGCCTCAGTTTCCTCACGTAGATGTGGGGAAGTCAGTGCGTGTGCTCAGCAAGCATCAATCACTACCCAGCTGCTGCCCACGTGCCAGGGCCCTGCACCAGAGACTGACTGCAGGAGTCTCGGCCTGGGAGCAGGAAGCTGAGCTGCGGTGCCCGTGGGTGCGGAGATCTCTGCTGGGCCCGCTAACAGGGATGAGCTCCCTGAGAGACCCACTCGGCTCTGCCCCTGTGAGGGCGGGGCCAAGAGAGGGGCTTTGTGGAGACGCCACCTGGGGCTCAGCATGGGGCCCTGCAGGGGCCCCTGCATTCCCTGGACGTGGGTCGGTGGTGGTTCCAGGATCAGGCCCCAGCCCTCCCCAGGCCCCTGGAGCTGAAGGCTGGGATGGGGCTGACCCTCAGGCCTCCCAAGGCCCAGGCCAGCACCAGCTCCAGGTCCCAGCTGTCTGTGCAGCAGAGAAGATGCCGAGACTCCTCCAGTGGAGGGGGGACTCAAGAGTTAACATTTGGTAGCTCTACAGTTCATAGGGTCACTGATTCACGAAGGCAGAGAGCCGCTGTTTCCGGAACTGGAGCGCATGACTGGACCCACCGTGACTCCAGGAGGCCACGAGCAGCCTGTGGGCCCGGGGGACCGCGAGCTGTCAGGGTGGCGCCGGAGCTGTCACGCTCCCAGGGGACACCCCCCACATGTCACCGGTCAGCAGGAGAAAGGATTCGGAAGTTGCTGGACTGTGGCTTTTATCTGGTCAACCTTTCCCTCTGAATTCCAAACCCCTTACCTACACTGTCCTTCCCCGTACAACAAGGGTCAGCCTGAGACGAGACGCCGGGGCGGCTCCTGGGGGCGCACACCCGCAGTCTTCTGGGGTCGCCGCATCAGAGCACAGTGCCCACGGGGGCTCCACCCTCATCTCTACTTACTGGCTCTGGCAGCGACAGGCAGCGCAACACCAACTTCTGGGCTCACTGTCGGGGCGGAGGGTCCACTTCTGGTCCCCTGGAGGAGCCCTCTGCCCCCTCACAGCTGAGGGGAGGGTTCTTCTCTCCACAGCTCCAGGACAGGCGTCTGGGAGGGGGAGGAAGCAGGAAGCCCTCTCCCAGGGGTGGGGTGGGGGTGGGGGCCCATCTGCCACCATTAACCAGTCAGGGTGTTCACATCACCTCCCTTGGGCTGCTGGGGGACTGACCCCACCTCAGCAGGAAGAGGGGGTTCCAACGCTTCTCACTCCTGATCCAGCTCCTCACCCCCTCCCAGTGTGGGGGCTTCTGGCTCCCTCTAGGGCAGGGGAGGGGCACGTGCCGGCCCTGTGTCAGCTTTGCCTACACGAAGGGCCTGCCCCCCGACATGCCTACAGGGACTCTGAGTGCACTGCCTCCGCACCTGCACCCCCTTCGGGGGCCAACCCTGGGTGGGGGCATTCCTCCTGGTCTCTGTCCAGGCAGCCCCGCCCTGGCAGGTGGCACTGGGCCCTCAGGGGTGACAGTGCAGGCCACACCCCTCTCTCTCCCTGTCAGTGGGTTCCACAGGCCTCAGCCCCCACAGCTGCAGGGGGCTCGACACAACCCCTGGCCCATGGCTGGCTCCCCCAAGAACTCTCTTTCCCCACTTTAGAAGCAGCTGGGGGGCACCAGCCTGGGTGGCCTGTCACCATCCTGCTTGTCAAGCCCAGTCCAGTCCTGCTGTAGCCCCTCAGCAGGTTCTCAGGGGAAGGGAAGAGGCCAGAGGGGTGTCCTGCAGACCCCAGACTAGCTCAGAGTCCTTGGACATGCACACAGATGTCCGGCCTGGTGGGAGCACCGGCCCCTGGGAGGGTAAGCAGCAGCCACAGGAGGCGTGGGCCTCCCACCAGCGACCTGCTTTGCTCCGGGAGCTTGCTGCCTCCTCAGCACACAGGGTCTCCTGACGGGCCCTGGCTGCCGCCCTGCACCCAGACACAGTCCCGGCCCAAGTCTGAGGGACTTCTGCAGCTTGGCCTTAAAGCTGAGCTGGGCCCCAGCTCCACCCACCCGGAGGGGTTTGACCTTGCATGGAGAGCAGTCAGCCACCCCTCCACTCCACCTGCCCAGACCCTCAGGGTGAAGGGCCCCCACTCTCGGGCCCCCACCCCGGGGCCCAGCTCTGCACGAGGCCGTTGCTCATGCTCCTGGTGGTGACTCACTGTGGTGAGCGAAAGGTTCTTCCTATCCCTTCTCAGTGTTTGCACGGCTTCTATTTTCCCTGGCAGAGGATGCGGGCCCAAATCTGATCCATGTGTGAGCCAGCGGAACTGGCCTCTGCGGGGAAGTGACGCTCCAGAGCCTCCAGCCTCCCTGCTGCCCACTCGGCCGGGGGCTAGAGAGCAAATTCCAGCACCGTCCCGGCGGCGTGGGGCAGGCCATTTATGGAGAAGAGCTGGCCTCGCCTCCTGCTGGCAGACCAGCCCGGGGACACATGGCGGGGACAGCCGAGAACGAGGAGGCCTGCAGGGGGCTGAGAGCCCCCAGCCCGTCTCCCGGGGAAACGGGTGCTGCCGCTGTGCTGGCACAGCCTGAGGGGGGCCTGCACCTCCAGGGCTGGGGACTCGAGTGAGGGGCGGAAGGTGACATCGCGACCAGATGGTCTAGGGGGCCCAGCTCTTGACACAGCCCCACTGCCTTGTTCAGGACAAGGCTGAGCCAGTGGGAAGTGAAGGCAGGGCCTGGGGAGGAGGGGGGAGAGGAGGCAAAGCCTTCCAGTCTGGGCTGAACTGGCAGCCGCCCCCCACCCCCGGGCCCCTGGGGGCTGCCCACTCAGGCTGGCCAGGGCCGTGCGGGGCCCTGGGTGTCCTGGCCTGCGTTCTGGCTCTGGAGAGAGGAGAGGAAAGAGGCAAGGGCTGTCTGGCACCTCGGCTGGTGGAGGAGCAGTGGGCTCCGACCACTGTGGGCAGTAGTGGAAGAAGTGGCGGGGGCTGGCGCAGCCCGTGTCCGTTTGGGTGGCAAGTGGCTGTTACGCCTGTGGCACGTCCCGGCACACAGCTTCCTTGGGCTGAAGGCACACACCCTCTCCCCAGCTGGGCAGCATCTGGCCTCCTCTTGGGGCCCCACATCTTCCACGTGGAGCTGAGCTCACAGGTACGGCCCCTGCAACGGCCCTTGATCTCACCTGGGTGCGCCATCTGCTCCAGAGGTGAGGGAAGGAGGCTGCTGCCTGTCACCTCCTCGTTAGGTTCTTGACCGGTGTCCAGGTACCCTCCCTTGGTGGCTGGGAGTGCAGGGGTGTGCAAGACACCCTTGAACTTCTATGGAAACCTCCACACCCCTGACAGCCCATTCCTGTGACTTACACGGACAGCTTAATGAAAAGAGTCTCCTCCCAGCCTGCTCCATCTCCGCCCTTCTCCAAACCTAGCCCAGTGTGCCCAGGCCTGGGAGGGAGGGGCACCTTTCCTGGGGCTCCTGCCCCCCGCAGAGCAGCCTGCTGTCCCAGGCAGCTTTGCTCCTGCCCCACCACAGCGTGGGTTCCCAAGGCCCCGCAGGAGGCACAGGGCGGGTGCACCATGGGCCTCGGAGGTTGGCTGCACGTCTGCATGACCGAGCTGCGGGCCCAAGCCCCCAGAGGAGGATTGGCCGAGGGTTGGCCCGGTGCCCTCAAGACCCTTGCGCGGCAGAAATGGGGAGGGTCCCGAAGGCCCCAGCCCTCGGCCTGGCGGCTCCGCTCCCGGCGTTCCCAGTCACCTCTAGCGGGTTCGGAGGCATCTCGCCTCCTGGTCTCGGCTGGCTGGAGGCAGGGAGGTGCTGCAGACGCACCCGCGGGACTTCCCATCCACTCCGACCCTCCCTCCCCACAGGCCTCCAGCCCCGGACACCGCCCCCCGTCCCGCTGCGGGAAGTGCCTAGCGCTGGGAGCCCGCTGTTCCGCACCACCCCCGCGCAGACCCTCTATCCACGCCCAGCTCCTCCTCTACCTCCTCCTCCTACCCTGGGGGTGGGGAAGCCGGTTCCGGAAGCCCCGACGCCCCCGCCCCGGCCGCCTCTGGAGCTTTGGAGAGGGCGGTCCGCACCCGAGCACGCCACGCGGGGCCGGAGCTCCCAGCCGCCGCAGCGCCTCGGAATCTCTAGCCACCTCTGCGTCCCCACCGACCCCTAAGCCACTGCTGGGACCGGAGCCCCTGCCGCCCCACCCCGGATTCCTCCCGCGCCTCACCCCGGAGCCCTCCGCGCCCCACCCCGGCTTCCTCCCGCGCCCCTCCCCATCCCCGCCCCCATCCCGGCCTCTGCCCCCTACCCCCCACGCGTGTCGCTGCCATGGCGGCTGTGCGGGGGGTGCCCCTGCTCGGCCTCCTCCTGGCGCTGCTGGCGCTGTGCCCTGGGGGGCGCCCGCAGACGGTGCTGACGGACGACGAGATCGAGGAGTTCCTCGAGGGCTTCCTGTCTGAGCTGGAGCTCGAGCCCCGGGAGGACGACTTGGAGCCCCCTCCGCCCCCTGAGCCCACCCCGCGCGACCGCAAAGCCCAGGCCGGGGGCAAGCCGGGGGCGCGCCTAGGGGTGGCCGGAGAGGGTAAGAGCCGGGCAGGGGTGGCCCTGGCTTGATGGGGGCCCGGGGCACCCCACATCTCAGGTGAGAATGGCGGGCCTCCTCAGGGCCTGGCCGCTGTCCAGTCCGCCTGGCTGAGCGGCGGCTCTGGAAGGCACGGGACTGCCCAGATGTCCGCGGGACACCCTGCCAGGCCTCGATCAGTGCTGGCCTGTGGCCCTTTGGACACCGAGACGGACACATGCAGCAGGTCTGCTGCCCAGCAGCTCCGACCGTTCCTCATTCCCCGCGCCCAGTGGCCCAGGGGCACTAGGCTTAAGCTGACAGGAGGGGACTTTGCTGTCCTCTCCCCAGGGTGGTGCTGAGAACCCCCCTGCCGTCCCAAAGGGCCGCTCAGCCTGTCTGTGGCTCACACTGGCTGTGCTGGAGC
The DNA here is from genome assembly GCF_004126475.2 of Phyllostomus discolor. NCBI lineage: Eukaryota > Metazoa > Chordata > Mammalia > Chiroptera > Phyllostomidae > Phyllostomus > Phyllostomus discolor. Next base: position 83,341 of record NC_040912.2, read on the forward strand.
CACTGCCAGAGTCGGAGCCTCAGCCTCCCCTGGAAGGGTCCCCAGCCCTCCTGCCTGGCTCCTGCTCCCAGGGCACGGAGGAGGAGGAGACCCTACCCCACCCCACCAACAGGAGGGTTGTTGTGAGGACTCAGCGAGATGATACATCACAGAAGCATGCTATCCAGCCTCTTACGTAATCAGTCGTCCGTGTCTCCGTGGCTCCTTGCGCCTCGGGGAGGAGGGCGAGGGTCGGGCTGGTCTCTCTCCCAGGGGACTCCCACCCACCACCCCTCGTTCCTCAAGCCAGCAGTCCTTGCCCCTACTCTGGAGCTTTCCTGGCTCCCCCACCCCCTCCTGGGTGGGGGCCGGTCCTGGGACCCTCTGGGTCTCCCCCACCTCTAGCTCACACTCCAGGCTCGCTGTTCTGGCCTCTTGCCGTTGCTGGGGCTCCCAGGTCTTCGTTCTGTAAACTTCCCTGGGTTCCTGCCACTCGCCCCCCACCCCCACTGACTTCCTCTCTTCCTCTGCCTCACGCCCCGCCCCCCTGCCCCACTCTGAGCAGCTTCTGCCCTGCCGGCCCCTGCCCCTGTGCTCTGTCCCCTGTGTGGCCCCAGGACCCCTGTTGGTTATGGCTTCCAGCCACCCCAGACCCCTTCCTTCTCAGCAAGGCCTCACCCACAGGTGCCCCTGACTTGGGGAGCTTTGCTTGCCCCTGCAGGGGGCTTCTGGAGGTCCAGCCCTGTCCCTGCCCTGTACCCGTCACTTTGCCTGGCATTTGTCAGGAATGAGACCACCTTCCCCCTTGAGAGGGGGTATTCCCCTTGCCGAGCCCAGGGTGGCTTGGTCACCCGGGTGCCTTCCATGTCCAGCACAGAATAGCCGAGGGGACGTGTCGGGAAGGGGTGCACTGGGGGGGGGTGGGCTCTGCTCCTCGACAGAGACCATCGGGAGGACAAGGGCCCGCCATGGGAGCTGGGCCACCATGGTGAGGGCGGATCTGCGGGCCCCTGGGCCCAGATGTGTCGCTGAGGCAAGTGACTTAACCTCCCAACCTGGGAAATGTGGGGTATGCAGGAGTCCCTATGCCCAGCTTGTTGGGAGCCACGTGGGGCACAGAGTGGGCTGTCCATCAATGGGACCCTTATCTGCCTCTCGGACAGCACCTCCAGAAAAGGCCAAAGACAAGGGGAAGAAAGGGAAGAAGGACAAAGGCCCCAAGGCGACCAAGAAGCTGCCAGAGGGGTCCCCCAGGCCACCCAAGAAGCCCAAGGAAAAGCCGCCCAAGGCCACTAAGAAGCCCAAGGAAAAGCCACCCAAGGCCACTAAGAAGCCCAAGGAAAAGCCACCCAAGGCCACCAAGAAGCCCAAGGAGAAGCCCCCCAAGGCCACTAAGAGGCCCCCAGCTGGGAAGAGGCCTCCCACTGCAGCCCCCTCAGGAGCCCCGTGGTGGCCACTGCCCCCACCCCTGAGCCCCGGCCCCAAGGAACTGCCGCAGGAGGAAGGTGTGTGTCGGTGGTCCTAGGTGCTGGGCTCTGCCCTGCCTGACTGCGGGGAGCAAGGTGGGAGGGGGCCCTGCTTCCTGCAGACCCTCAGGTCCCCGGCAGTTGGGTTGGAGCACCTTCAGGTCGCTGGGTGGGTGGGTGGGGGACCGGTGGCCTCACTGGGGGCTTCCTCTCCACTGTCCTGGCATCTGTCTCTTGGACCCCATCCAGAGCCGTCCCTTGTGTGTGCTGGACACAGAGCCTGCCAGGGGCTCTCCTGCCAGGGCAGCTTAGTGGCCGGGCCTCCCCGACAGCAGGGCCTGGGCTCCCCAGGTCACCTGTCTGGCCACCTGGCCCTGGCAGTGCCAGCAGGGTGCTGAGGGCAGAGCGGCCCAGGCATCCTGGGAGAGAGCTGAGGCTCCGGGGGTGTCGGCAGGGCCCAGGAGGGCGGGGGCTCCCGGAGTGGCCCGTGGTCAGCACAGGCCTCCCGTTCATCGGTGCTGGGGTATCTGTTGCAGGTGGGGCCCTCCCGAGTCCCTGGCAGGGGCCAAGAGGTGAGGCCCATGCGGAGCGCCAGCCTGGTGAGTGGGCAGCACCCACCCCATTGGGAGACCAGCCACCTGGGCTCGCTGGGTTTCCCGGGTGCTGGGGCGGGGGTGTTGGGGAATGTCTTCACAAGGCCGCCACTGGCGTTCCCCCCAGAGCCAGAGGAGGAGACCGAGCCGCCCACGCTGGACTACAACGACCAGATCGAGAGGGAAGACTACGAGGACTGTGAGCAAGAGCCCGCTGGGCGGCCACCCCGGGCCCCGCCTCCCCATCTCCACCCAGGCGCCCGGCCCCGGGTCTACCTGCCCTCCCGGCCCTGCCGCCCGGCCCCACTCAGCCCACTCTCTCCCCCAGTTGAGTACATCCGGCGCCAGAAGCCGCCCAGACCGCCCCCCAGCAGGAGGAGGCCCGAGAGGCCCTGGCCTGAGCACCCCGAGGAGAAGACCAAGCCCCGGGGGCAGGGGGTGGCGGCCCCAGAGGAGAAGGAAAGGACCGGTAGGATGGGGCAGAGGGGGAGGGGGACACCCGGCGAGGGGCTGTGTGCCCACCCCTGACTCCCACCCCCACAGAGCCGCCTTTGAAGCCCCTGCCGCCCCTGCCGCCCCCCGACTACGGGGGTGGCTACGTGATCCCCGACTACGACAGCAGTGAGTGCCCCGCCCCTGCCCACATCACAGGGCCAGCGTGGTGGCAGTGACCCCGGTGTCCCCACATGCCACCAGCTGTGCTGCCCTACTCCGCTCCCCTCGCTGGGGCTGGGCCTTCCTTCCACACCTTCCTGGTTCCTGGCTCAGTGCTTCCTTCAACCCTTCCCTCCCCCCACCCTCTCTGTCATCCTTTTCCTTCTGAGACCCCCCTCCGCCCCCCTCCCCTGTCCCGGGAGGACAGCCCCCCCTCCCGACGATCCCCTGTGATTTCTGAGCTCCAGAGCCCTGGAGCTCTGGCTGCGCCGTGGGGCCCTGGGGCCCTGGGGCGGCCTCGGCCACCTCAGCAGGGCTCTCCCTCCCCCAGTGGACTATTACTTCCGGCCGCCCAAACCCCAGAAGCCGGACGCTGGGCTGGAGACCGATGAAGAGAAGGAGGAGCTGAGTGAGTAGGACCCTGCCGCTCCCACCCCCTCCGCCCCCACGCCACCCACCTCCACCCACCTGCCCCAGCTCAGCTTGCCCCCCAAGCCCCTTCAAGCCCAGGGGTGAGTGACAGGCCCTCCCACTGGTCAGAGAAACCCAAAAAGGAGGGCGGCAGCCCCAAGGAGGAGGAGACGGAGGACAGATGGACGCTGGAGAAGGGCAAAGACCACAAAGGTGTGTGGGGGGGGGGGGGGCCGGACTCGGGGCCCTGGCAGCCTGGGTCCTGGTGGCCGAGCAGCGGGAGTGCTGGGTGCTCCGGGGCCCTCGGCTCCACCTCCCTCCGTTGTCCCCAGGGCCCCGGAAGGGCGAGGAGACAGAGTGGGCTCCAGCCGAGAAAATCAGTGAGTGAGGGGCCTGGGGGTGGGAGTGGGGGCAAGTGACCCCCCCACCCAAGGCCCCATGTGGCGAGGGGAGAGGGCCCCGGGGCCCCGGTTCTGTGTGTGGCGGAGGGAGGGGTGGAGCCACAGGCGGCAGCCAGGGTGCTGTGCCCGCAGAGTGCCCCCCCATTGGGATGGAGTCGCACCGCATCGAGGACAACCAGATCCGGGCCTCCTCCATGCTGCGCCACGGCCTGGGCGCCCAGCGCGGCCGGCTCAACATGCAGGTGGGTGCGGGGGCGCGCCCTCTCCCAGCTGGGCGGGCTCCTGCGCCCGCTCAGCCCCCCGCCCCTTCCCCCCAGGCCGGCGCCGTCGAGGACGACTACTACGACGGGGCCTGGTGCGCTGAGGACGAGGCGCAGAGCCAGTGGATCGAGGTGGACACCAGGAGGACCACCAGGTTCACGGGCGTCATCACCCAGGGCCGCGACTCCAGCGTCCAGTACGCCGGCTCCCAGGCACTGCGGGGGGGGGGGGGGGGGCAGCCCTGGGCCCGGCTCTGAGTCCCATCGGAGACACACAGCAGTGAGCCCCCCGGGGCCCCAGCCCCCTTCTCAGCTGTGACACCGTCCAGATAAGCAAACGGCCCGTCCACGGCCACACGGTGGGCACAGGAGCCACCGCACCACACCTCCCTGCTAGCTCTTAAGTTCTTGGGCCCAGGAAAGGGGCCTCAGCCAGCTGAGGGCCTGAGACCTGGGCTGGAGACCGCCTCGCCCTGACCACCAACCACCGTCCACTCCCCAGTGACGACTTCGTGACCTCCTTCTTCGTGGGCTTCAGCAACGACAGCCAGACGTGGACGATGTACACCAATGGCTACGAGGAAATGGTGGGTGCCCATGCCCTCAGCAGGGCCCCCGGCCCCCGGGCCTCAGGTGGGCTCCGGCCCAGGATGGGGCGCTGCTCTGAGGCCTGCCTCTCCCCAGACCTTCCACGGGAACGTAGACAAGGACACGCCGGTGCTGAGCGAGCTGCCGGAGCCGGTGGTAGCCCGCTTCATCCGCTTGTACCCCCTCACCTGGAATGGCAGCCAGTGCATGCGCCTGGAGGTGCTGGGCTGCCCCGTGTCCCGTGAGTGTGGGGGTGGGGGCGGCAGGGCTGGGGGGTGGGGCTGGGCCGGCAGCTCGCCAGCTCAGGGCCCTGCCCGCCCACCCTCTGCAGCCGTCCACAGCTACTACACCCAGAACGAGGTGGTCACCACCGACAACCTGGACTTCCGGCACCACAGCTACAAGGACATGCGCCAGGTGGGGGGCTCGTCCCAGGGCGGGGCTCCCGTCCAGGGCTCAGGCTCCAGGCTCACCCGAGCTTGTGTGGGGGCTCCGTTCTGCTCCCATCCCAGACACGGCCTCCTGAGGGCGGGCCCTGCGGGGGCTGCACCTACCAGCGAGGCCTTCTCCTGGGCCCTGGGCCCCACTCCCCCACAGTGGGGTGGCCATGCTCCCTGCTAGGCCGTGTGACGTGTGTCCTCCCCCATGCAGCTGATGAAGGTGGTAAACGAGGAGTGCCCCACCATCACCCGCACGTACAGCCTGGGGAAGAGCTCCCGGGGGCTGAAGATCTACGCCATGGAGATCTCCGACAACCCTGGGGATCATGAGCTGGGTGAGGCCCCCTGGGCCCCCAAAGGCCCAGCCTTCTTCCCGACAGATCAGAGGCAAAGCCCACACTGTAGCTTCGCCTGTGCCTTAATGTTCCCAGGTCACCACCCCCGCCTGTCTTTGGGATTCCTCTGGGGGTCCCTGTCTGTCTTGCTGGGCCCTACAAGCCTCAGCCACGGCCCCCCTCTGAGTGAGGAGGCCAGTTTGGTCCTTCCTCAGATCTCCCAGCCTCGGTAGGCTGAGTGGCTGCTGAGGATCCTGCCCTCGCACAGGGGAGCCGGAGTTCCGCTATACAGCTGGGATCCATGGTAACGAGGTCCTGGGCCGAGAGCTGCTGCTGCTGCTCATGCAGTACCTGTGCCGCGAGTACCGCAACGGGAACCCCCGTGTGCGCAGCCTGGTGCATGACACACGCATCCACCTGGTGCCCTCACTGAACCCCGATGGCTACGAGGTGGCAGCACAGATGGTGGGTGCAGGGTAGAAGGCCTTGGGCGGTGGCTCGTGGTGGTGGAGGGCAGGTGATGTGGGCGGGGCTGGAGCTGGTGGGGGAGGTGCTGGACCTCCCTTTGCTGACACCCCCACCCCTGCCCTCCCGCACCCAGGGCTCGGAGTTTGGGAACTGGGCCCTGGGGCTGTGGACCGAGGAGGGCTTCGACATCTACGAGGACTTCCCAGATCTCAACTCGGTGCTCTGGGGAGCTGAGGAGAGGAAATGGGTCCCTTACCGGGTCCCCAACAACAACCTGCCCATCCCCGAACGCTACCTCTCCCCGGACGCCACGGTGAGGCTGCCGCCTGGCCAGCAGGGCCCGGGGAGCAGCTGCAGTCGGGGCCCAGGAGCTCTGGGCACTGACGGCAAGGTGTTGGAGGGATGGGGCGGGAGGGCCAGTTCCCGGCCTCCCTGGAGGGTGGTGGAAATGCGGCCCAGGCCTCACACAGGGCTGCCCCCAGGTATCCACAGAGGTCCGGGCCATCATCGCCTGGATGGAGAAGTACCCGTTCGTGCTGGGGGCGAACCTCAACGGCGGCGAGCGGCTTGTGTCCTACCCCTACGACATGGCACGCACGCCCAACCAGGAGCAGCTGCTGGCCGCCGCCCTGGCGGCCGCCCGCGGGGAGGATGAGGACGAAGTGTCTGAGGCCCAGGAGACCCCGGACCACGCCATCTTCCGCTGGCTGGCCATCTCCTTTGCCTCCACCCACCTTACCATGACTGAGCCCTACCGGGGAGGGTGCCAGGCTCAGGACCACACCGGGGGCATGGGCATCGTCAACGGGGCCAAATGGAACCCCAGATCCGGGAGTGAGTTGGCGGGGGAGGGGCCGAGGTGGGCACTCAGTGTGGGGTGGGGCGGGGCGGGGCTGACTGCGGTTCCACCTGCCTCCACACAGCCATCAACGACTTCAGCTACCTGCACACCAACTGCCTGGAGCTGTCCATCTACCTGGGCTGCGACAAGTTCCCGCACGAGAGCGAGCTTCCCCGAGAATGGGAGAACAACAAGGAGGCCCTGCTCACCTTCATGGAGCAGGTGGGCGCTGGGGAAGGGCAGGCGCAGCCTGGGCGTGGCTGGGAAGGGCTGGGACAGGGTTCTAGGGGACTCTGGCCCAGAGGGGCCTGCACAAGGCTGGGGGTGGGCGCAAGGGTCAGCATGCGGACACCCGCCCTCACTGCCTTCTCGCAGGTTCACCGGGGCATCAAGGGGGTTGTGACAGATGAACAAGGCATCCCTATTGCCAATGCCACCATCTCCGTGAGTGGCGTCAACCACGGTGTGAAGACAGGTACTTATACGTACACCTCTGCCCCACTAACCCAGGTGGGGGCCCAAAGCTGTGTTGGTCTTGGCAGGTGAGCCCGGGCCTATGCCAGCAGGTCCCGGTCCTTCGATGCCTCCAGAGAGGGTCTAGGGTCCGCCCCAGGCAGAGGGGGTCTGCAGCCTGGGACAGAGTGCCCTCAGACAACTGAGCCCGTCCCTCTTGCAGCCAGTGGCGGCGATTACTGGCGCATCCTGAACCCGGGGGAGTACCGGGTCACAGCCCAGGCGGAAGGCTACACGCCAAGCGCCAAGACCTGCAACGTGGATTATGACATCGGGGCCACCCAGTGCAACTTCATCCTGGCCCGCTCCAACTGGAAACGCATCCGCGAGATCTTGGCCATGAACGGGAACCGGCCCATCCCACGCATAGACCCTTCACGCCCCATGACGCCCCAGCAGCGGCGCCTGCAGCAGCGGCGCCTGCAGTATCGGCTGCGCATGCGCGAACAGATGCGGCTCCGCCGCCTCAACGCCACTGCGGAGCCAGCCACCACCTCCGCGGAAACAGCCACCACCTCCACGCTGTCCCCCATGTTGCTTCCCGCTCCCTCCCTTGCCCCCTCCCCTGCCCCCTCCCCTACCCCCAGCTCCACCCTGGAGCCCTGGCACTTTCTACCTGAGACCACAGCCAACTGGGAGGAGTCTGAGACGGAGACCTACACAGAAGTGGTGACAGAGTTTGGGACCGAGCTGGGGCCCGAGGAGGAGGAAGGGGAAGAGGAAGAGGTGGCCACAGGCCTGGAGTTTCCCTTTACCACAGTCGAGACCTACACAGTGAACTTTGGGGACTTCTGAGAACAGCCCTGAGAATGCCAGGCCCGTGCCAGGGGCCATGTCGCTGGGCCAGCCCGGCAGCCATCCGCAGCTAAGGCCCCTGGTGTGGGTGTGAGTGTCACCGACACCTGAGAGCCAGGGTTGGCCCAGCTGCCGACCTCAGAGAGGACATACGCTGCTGCCGGGGCGGGGGGGCCGGCGCAGCGAGCCCAAGGGAGACTTCTCCACCTGCCCAAGCCACAATAAACCAGCTCACGGCACACGTGTCACTGACCGCTGGCCCTCCTGCCTGGCTTGGGGTAAGGGCAGCAGGAGGGATCCCTAAGCCATGGGTCTCCCTCCACGGGAGGGCCCAGCCCCAGCCCCAGCCCCAGGTCCACCCCGCCCAGCAGATCAACACCAGCTCAGGGTCAGGCTTCGTTTATTCACCAGGACGAGCTGCCTCGGTGCTGACGCAGCAGGAACAGCGGCCGGGGCCTCCAGACAGGCTGCCCTCCTGGCTCAGGGGCCCGGGCCCAGGCCTCCCAGGTCATCGTCCTCGGCCCCAAAGCCCGAGAAGCTGATGGGCTGGCAGGCCAGGCTGCGCAGGTTCACGAGGCAGGCGGTCTGCGTGGCGCTAAAGTCCGGCACGGCCACCAGCAGCACCGTCTGGTCCTCAGGGCCTGCAAGGGAGTCACGTGGGGACCCACTTTAGGTTCCGGGCGAGCCCCGATGCAGAGGGGAGTCACCCAAGTACCCAGGAGGAAACACTGTGGGCCTGTCGCCCACACAGCTCCTTTGGACCAGAGATGGCAAGGGCTGAGGACACCACAGAGGTCAAAGTCCAAGGTGACACTGACCAGAGGTGCGCTGACCCCACTACACAGGTGTGGGTGCCGCCGGCCCCCGGCCAGCACACTCAGAACACCGGCGCCAGCTGGGCCCGGGCTCCAGCGCGGGCTGTCTTCTCTGGGAGCCTTGTTCCGGCTGGGAGCAAGTCCCTCGTACCGGTGCAGGCTGGGGCCCCCAGAAGACAACACTCACCTCGGATGATTTTGGAGCCAAAGCTGGGGGTGTTGCCACAGAAGTAGACGTGCGGGCACTCCGGGAAGATGAACGGGTCAGTTTTGTAGAAAGGGTAGCAGCCTGGGGAAGGGGCCCGAGGCTGAGCGCGGGGCTGCGACTCCGGGGCGGCTTCCGGAGCAGCATCAGGCCCCGAGGGTTTTCCCCGGAGAGGCCCTGCCAGGCCAGGCGCGCCAGCCCGAGCAGAGCACCCTCCCCGCACCACGGGGACCGGCGGCTTCCCTGTTCTTGGGTCCCCCCCCAGGTGGCAGGGTCCCGTCCATTACCCAGTGTGTCGGGGGCTGTGGGGCTGATGTGACGGACTCGCAGGGTCCACTCCAGGATTTCCAAGTGATCCTCCATGCTGCTGTACCGGAAAATGTCACTCACATTCTGTCCTGCTGTGCCCAGGAACCTGCAAGGCAAGGCAAGCTAACCCCTAGCCTGGGGGCTGACACCCCCATTCCTCCCACACCAGCCGGGAGCGCACCTGGCACTCTTGGCGGGGGAGTCCCCAGCCACCCCTGAGACAGGCCAGTTGAGGTGGGTAACTCTCCCCTCCCAGTGCACTGAGGCGGAAGGCCAGGGATCAGGGTGGAGTGTGGCCGTGCTGGTACCTGACTCCGTCGATGGTGGCCTGGTAGGGGTTGGTGACCAGCTGCAGCGTGGAGTAGGCGGTGGCCAGTGGGAACATGCAGGGGTGCAGGGGCTGCTGGGGGAGCGTGTAGTTGGTCGGGTCGAACTCGCCTGGCATCACGTCCACAGGCACCGAGGCCTGCAAGGCACAGGGCGGGGGCGGTCTCAGGGCCTGGTGCCCTCCACGCAGCCCCCCGGGGGCCCTCCCGTCTGCCTTCTCCCGCCTGCCTTCCAGTGCCCACCGGCAGCCTTGCCGTGCCCAGCCCTGCCCCGCCAGCCCCCAGCTCTCACACTCAGCTGCAGGAGGATCTCGTCTAACATTTTGACGGCCTCCACACTGGCTGCCTGGGTTTTCTTGGTCAGATACTTGGCCTAGGAGTAGAGCCCACGCAGGCTGTGAGACCCCAAGCAAGCGTTAGATCAAAGGGACACAGAGCCCCTGACCTGGATCCCCGGGTGGGGATCACAGCAGAGCCCTCCCCACGGGGGATGGAAAGCAGGGCCGGAGCCAGGGCAGGCCCCAAGCAGAGGTGGTCCCAGCATTGCTGCAGGGCGCCACCCATGGGCCTGGGAGAGCCTGTGCCCGACTCAGGGGAAGGAGGGCTGCTGAGGCAGCTAGGTGCGCACCTTGTTGATGGAGTCCCTGCTCTGGGTGCTGTGGCTGAGGAGGTTCCCAGCGAGGATGACCCGGGAGATGTGGGCGGCGCTGCACTGCTCCCCCTCGTCCCCCAGCTGCCCCGTCACCACGTCCACCAGCAGCTGGGTGCCCAGCAGGCTCTCGCCCCCGCCTCCACCCAGGCCCAGACCAGACACCAGCAGCACAAACCTGCAGGAGAAGTGGGATCCTCCTGGGGGCCGTGACAGCAGGTGGCACCCCCCAGGGTGGGCCACATGGAGACACCCATGAGCCCGGCGACTGGGAGTCCCCCGGGCCCCCGGGCCACTGCCCGGGACCCCAGCACCTGCTCACCTGTCCAGGTCGAGGGGTGGCGCAGGCATCTGAGAAGCCAGCCCTGCGAAGCAGTGGTCCTCCACCAGGAACTTGCCGTCGTCTCCCACGGCACCCAGCACGGCCAGCACCGTCCCTGGAAACAGCAGCATCAGGCCCCGAAGGGAGCCCAAGGGACCACCTCTGTGGTCAAGCAAACAGCAAAGCCCGCCAGTTCTCTGCCGTGCCGGAGAATTCCCACTCAGGACCCGCTCCCGGGATCACTGCCTTCGGGCAGAGGAGGAAGGACTGACGCCTTCCCGGGTCTCACCCGCTGCCTGTACCCTAACCCAGGGCTCCAGGAATGCAGGTGTGCGCCTGGGCCGCCCTCCGCACCTGTGACCAGCTTGGACACATCGATGGTGCCTTCCAGTTTGATGCGCTGCAGTTCATCTTCCAAGACCAGCTCGTCATCTGGGTGGATGTACTTGCTCCGGGGAGGCTGGGGGAGCAGGTTGTGCTGGAACACAGGGGTGAGAGGTGGTCTTGGAGCCAGAGCCCTCCAGGACTCGGTGCCACCTCAGTGAGAGGGCCCCATGGCGCAGCCCCCCATGGGCAGAGGCCCGGCCCCAAATCCTGGGTCTCAGGCAAGTGTCCCGTCGGCGTCCCCAGAGACATATCCTGAGGAGGCGCCCGCAGCTGCGGCCTCACCTCCTCGCTGACCTCCCGCAGGATGGAGGGCTGGAGCGGCATGGCCTTGAAGAGCGTCCCCACCACACAGCACTTCTCCCCGGGCTGCAGCTCGCACAGTTTCTTTACGTGGACGCCACCACCTGGGCATGGGGACTGGAGCTCAGAGACCACCCCTGCCCCCAGCCCCAGGGCACCGACACAGGGCTCACCATGCCGGCAGCCGGCAGCCCTGTTTCTGCTGGGGGGAGAGACCACTGAGGGCAAGGGCCCCCTGGACCTAAAGGATCCCTCGGCCCCAGGAGGACTGGGTCCTCGGGATGTGGATGGGCCCTGGATGGGTCCTTCTGAGAGAGGCAGGCACACAGAGAAGGCGACGGAAAGACAGTGCCAAGATCGCAGTGATGTGGCCCCAAGCCCGGGACACCGGTGGTCACCAGGAGCTGGAAGAGGCGGAGAGGACCCTCCCCTGGAGCCTTTGGGGGGTGCAGCCCTGCCGACACCGGCATTTCAGACTTCTGCCTCTGCAGCTGGGAGAGAATCGGCGTCTGCATTAAGACGCCCAGTTTGTGGCTGTTGTTACCACAGCCACGGGGAACTAACAGAGTATTCCCTCCCTCGCAGCGCAGTTACCCCCTGGTTCTTGGAGACAGAGATCTGCCGAGTCTCGACATAGCCTGTCCTGAAAACATGACAAGTTCCTTTAAGAGTTTGGATTCTTCCAAGTGTCCCACAAATCATACGTCCTCTGAAAACAGGGATCCCTCAAAATCAAACTGCACACCCCCACCCACCCCATCCTGCTCCCTGTGGAGCTGGAGTGCCTAGGGCCGGGGCCACCATGGGGGAAGCAGTAGGGATGCATGAGAGCAAGGCTGGTCCTCAGGGGTCGCCGAGGCAAGGAGGAGGGTGCGGGTTCCTGAGGGCCCATGGCTTCGCCAGACCCCTTCTTCCTGCCCGGAATAACCAAGAACGTGCCACAGGCCTGTACCAGGGGAGCGGAGAAGAGTGACTCAGAACAAGACGGGGACGGCACCTGCACCGAACACAGATGCCAGGTGCCAAGGGGAACCAGAGACCTTGAAGGCACCGCGCCCAAGCCTGCGCTCAGCCCCAGGCGGCCGTGCCCAGCACTGCCCAGAGCTCCCTCGGCCCCAACAACACGTCAGAGCAGAAGCTACCGCCCCGCCCCCCCCATGTGGTTGGGGAAAGTGATGAAGTGACGTGTCCTGAGCGCCAGGCAGAGCCACACAGCCCTGTGCTGAGGGCCGGACATCTGTCCTTCCAGGCACGTGTGGGCACCAGTGTCCACTGGAGGGGCAGACCACAATGATAAATGAGGGATCAGCCACTGTGACAAGTGCCACAAACAAGCAGCAGCTAAGACAGAAGACGCGGAGAAGGCCGTGACGGCTAAGGTGGCCCCTTGGAACGCATGGCATTTAAGTTGGAGCCCCGAGGGAGCACGCTGGGCAAAGGGGAAGCCACGGGCAAGGAAGGGCTGGTGCATCCAGGAAACACAGGAATACAGGGTGAGCTGCGACTCGGGCAAGCTCTGGCGGGGACCCCTGGTGGCACCAGGAGTGGCAGGGAGGTGTCCAGGGTGAGGCCAGCATCAGCAGCCAGGCGGACGAGTGAGACGCTGCCAGCCAAGGCCCCGTTCGTCGGGGCCACTGTCGGAGCTCCTGACCGCAGGCTGTGAGCAGAGCAAGAGGGCCGATTCCATGTCTGGGGAGTCCTGTCACCAGCAACATGGCTGGAAGAGGAATCTGATACCAGAGAGGTCGCTGCTGTAACGCATCTAAAAGGTGGCAGCGACGCTGGGCCCGAGGAGGGTGTCCCTGGGGCTTCCGGGAAAGTGAGGAAAAGGCCACTGAGAGCCAGAGGAAGGAGGTCCTTCGCAGGCAGTAAAGGAAACGGAAATTGTCCTTAGTGGATGTGATGAACCTGGAAGACCCAGGCCCGGCGTTCTCTGGCTGCCAGTTGTCCTGGGGGATGGGCTTGGGCACGCGGGCTTCCAAAGCCTTCCAGCTGGGCCAGGTGCAGCCAGGGCTGAGACCCTCGAGCCTGGTGCTGGCAGCAGCAAAAATGAGTGAGAGAGAGGGTCTCACCTACACAGTTTGAGTTTAGAAACATTAACAGATTGATTGAGAACAACATGGAAAGCCACTCTATGAACAGTGAGAACGGGGTAATGCAGCATCGCCCAAAAGTTGAAGGTGGGGCCATGCTTCACCACTAAGGGTAACTTTACTGCAGGAGAGATCACCAAGGAGGAAAGTGTTAAAAAAATAAAAAAGATTCGCATTGCCCAGGCCACGTACTTAGGAAAGACAGAAGAGCCCGAAGGACAGGAGGTCCACGCCCTGCAACACGGGAGGCTGGGCGGACAAGTGCAGACGTCGGTGCGCCCGGCCCCTCCAGGCTCGGCTCCAGGAGCGGTGCCTGGCCTGCCACATGGGGGGTCCGCTGCACGTAAGCTGAGGGAGGACGTTTCCCTGTGGAGTACTACTGCTGCCGCCAGAACTGAGCCCTGCCTTGTCCCAGCCACTGGACCACGCGTAACTTCAAACCCACCAATCCCTTCATTTACTCCTCCTCACTACTGCAGGGGAGACTGAACTTAAAGAAGTTAGTCTCCCCGGGTTACTGGAGAGCGGGGTAAATGGGTTCCGCCAGGCACTCAGACGTTTCTAAAACACCCAGGTACCTTCTGGGCTGGTGGGCAGGACGCACTTTCCCACCCGGGCCACTTACCCCACTGCTGCTGGGCCCGGGCCACTAGGAAGGGCCTCATTTGGATGAGGCGGGTGGCATAGATGTGGGCGTACTGCCGGCTGAAGCTGCGTTCCCCCAGCCGGAAGGGCTGCGAGGCGTTGGTGTACGTCGCCACGGGCACGCGGGCAAAGGTGGCATTGCTGGCTGACGGTGGGCACAGCAGCGTGTGGGCCCTCTGGGCAGCCTGCTCAGAGAACATGGTGCACTCGGAGTCCAGACCGCTGGCCCAGGCCGAGGAGGAGGTGGTCACTGTGAGGGCACAAACACACTACTGCAACCCATGGCCACCCCCACACAGCCGCGCTCCTGGTGCGTCTGCAGCAAGCTGACCATACGGCACCCACAGGCCACCCGGGAAGGAAGAGAAGAGCTGCAGCCCCACCAGTGGGGGCAGAGCTGCTCCCAGGAATCAGCTGTGTTAGATACCAAGGTCCCACCCTGCGGTGTCTTCCAAAGAGGGAGAAAAGGAAAGCTAGGAACACGTCTCTTACCTGGAGCTCAGGTGTCCACTGCCTGCTCCACACCTCCACCTGAGCAACTACCAAGGTCTCAGACCCACACGCCCCAAATGAATTAGTTCCTCAACTGCCCCATCCACCCGCTCCATCTCAGGCCACGGGGCCAGATGTACCTACCTCAAATTAGCTCATTACTAAATGGTAAGAATAAAACAAATGTCAGTCCTCTGCTCAGAACTCCCCAAAGACTTCCCACTTCACTGAGATCGCCCCACGGGTCCTGCCCTTAGGTCTCCCGCACGACGACCCATCGAGTGGCTCACTCTCCCTCTTTGCTCACATCTCACCTTCTGCAGCTGCAACTCGAACTCGCACTCTGCTTCTTCAAGGTTTGTTTTCCCTGGTGTTTACCTGCGAACAAACGGTACGTTTTAAGTTTACTGTCTGCATACTCGACGTGAACACAGGCTCCGGGGCAGCAGACGCGTCTGACCTCGTCCCAGCAGCAGCCCCGGCCCCTGAGGCGTGCTGCAGGCGTTGACTCCCAGCGGGCTCCCCAGGGCGCGCCAAGAGTGGCCCCGCCACGCACAGGCCCAGAGCGGGCCGCACACCGCTCCTCTTCCTCTCACTGCAGCTATGGGCGACTTGTGCCCGACGTCTACCGGGCCGATCTGGGGCGGAACCTGAATCTGAAACTCTCAGACCAAACCTGCAGACTCGGGGGCTGCACCCCGGCCGCAGTGCCGGATGGAGCCCCGCCGCCCCCCACCGCCCCACGGCCGGCGCCTCGGGAAAACAGCAGAAACTCCGCGAGACGACGCTCAGCCGGCGGGACACTCAGAGACCCGGGCCCACCAGCCCCCACGCCGCTCCAGCCACCCAAGACACCTCTCACCTCGCCGCGCGCCGCATCCACCAATCTGCGCGCCCCACCCGCCTATCGCTGCATTCCGCCAATCGCCGGGTGCCCCTCTGTGTCCGTCATGCCGGGACTCGCCCACTGCCGCGCGCCGCACCAGCTGATCGGCGCGCCCTGCCCGCCTATCACCGCCTCCCGCCAACCGCGCGCACCGCCCTTCACCGTCGCATTCCTCCAATCCGTGCGCTCCACCCTACTCAACGCCTTGCGCTAAGTCCCCGAGAGCTGCGCATGCGCGAAGCCAAGCGCCCGTTCCCCCGGGCAACCAGGGGCGGCCGGTGCCGTGATTTGTGTGCCTGCGTGGGCATCGACCGCACTGTCCTCATGCTAGTGCCTTCGGGCTGGTGGCCACGCTAACCCAGGACACTCCGGGCTCCAGGCTCTGTGGCGGCCGCCGGTGCTGACCCCAGAGAGGGCGCCCTGAGTCCACAGGCTGCTCACTGGGGGAGCCGGTGCTCCGCGCGGGGCCGAGGCGGGCCGGGGCCGGGACCGCGGAGTGGGGCGGTCCGGGCGGCGGAAGGCCCTCCGCACGGGCTATAGCCCTGCCAGCCTCCGCGTGCGCGTCCCAGCCCAGTCCTCACCTCCCTTGTTGTCCGTACCGTTTCCCACCGCCAGCGTCCTCCCGGCCGCCTCGCTGTGGGTGCCTTTCCCGTCTCCACGGACCTGCTGGTTCCTGAGCGAACGGGGCCCTTCCCGGGAGGCCTGGCGCCATTCCCACCACGCCCTCCCCTCATTCCCAGCCCCATCTCTACAGAGTGGACAATGACGACGGATAACACATGACAACCCTTGGCGTAGACCTGCCACTGTTCTGAGTTCTTGGCACATTGATTCGTCTAATCCTCAAATAACCTTTTGACAATGAGGAAACTGAGGCACGGAGAGGTCACACAGCTGGTGAATAACAGCTGGACTCTCACCAGGGCTGCCTGACTCTATAACACGCGGGTTGGGCCTCCCCATGATCAAGGGCCCTCGGAGGTCGGCGGTTACACGCCCTCCCTGACAATGAACAAGAGATTTGTCAAACACCCGTGCAGTGGAGTCTGCCCTCCGAGGGCACGTGGGAACCACAGTGTCTGGCACAGGAGTCTCAGTTCAGCTAGCTTTTTTGCGGGGGTGCGGGGTGGTGCAGGCAGTGTGCTAGGAGTCCTAACAGCAGAGCATTGCATATTGCATCCTCCCACAGCCCAGTGCGGCAGGTGGTATTATCATTTCCATTTCACAGAGTGATTCATCATGGCACGGGGTCCCGCAGCCAGGAAGCTGGGGCCCAGAGCTCGGATGTGGAGCTGGAGCTGTGCAGCGCCCCCAGGCGCTCTGCTGCTGGCAGGCCTGTGTCGGGCGCCCAGCCACATCCGGCACCGCTGGGGGCTGCTCGAGGGCAGGGAGGCGCAGTGTCCTCTGTGCTGCCCGGGGCCTAACACCACACCTCCGCTAACCCCCTTCGCTTTGCCGTCAGCAAGGATGGAAAGTCTGTCTACGTGTTAACTTTCCCAGTCTCCCTGGCAGCCATGTGTGCTGATGAGATCAGATCTGGCACAGACCGGAGAAGTTTGGCAGCGCTGGGGGGCTGGGCTTCTGAGAAATAGGCTTTTGTGATAAAAGGGAGGGGCACAGCCGGCTGCCTGTCCACGTGTCACTGCTGTGCCCTGGAGAGAGTCCCGGAGACGCTGCCGGAGGGCAGCTCGGCCACTGGACCAAGACCAGCACCTGCTTGCTTCTTATTTCACAGCAAAAAGTGAACCCCATCTGCTTTCTCCACTCTGGGTTTTCTGAACATGAAACCAAAGACATTCTGAAATGAAACATGTATGTAGGTGCATGAAAGGGCAAAGGGCTCCCAGGAGGCTTAGCAGAAGTGGTACCTCTGGGACTGGGCCCCTCAACGTAGGCGCAAGGGCTGGGTGGGTCCTCTGTGATGCTCCCTTGTGTGACTTCATTTTACATGTTTTTGTTGTGTAAAGTGTGTGCAATGCAAGAGCCACCATCTTAACCATTTTTGAAGTGTATGGTTTGTTGACATTAAGTACGTTCACATAGTTCTGCACCAGAACATTTTATTTTCCAAACTGAATCTCATTAAATGCTAGCGCCCCTGTTAACCTCTAATCTACTTTTTAAAAAACTTTTCAAAAAAAATGTTTAAAAGGTTTTATTTATTTGTTTTCTAGAGAAAGGAGGGAGAAAGGGAGAAAGAGGGAGAGACGCCCCTCGGTTGCCTCTCACACCCCCAACTGGGAATCAGACCAGAGACCTTTTGGTTTGCAGACTGACACTCAACCCACGGAGCCACACCAGGTAGGGGGCTAATGTGCTTTCTGCCTCTGTGAACTAGTCTGTTCCAGGGACCTTCTGGGGTCCTCATGTGGATGGAATCATGCAGCATTTCTTTTTCTAAACCTGGCCTATTTCACTTGGTAACGCCTAGGTGCACCCGTGCTGTGGCGTGTCTGAGAAACTCCACCCCCCTTCAGGATGAGTCATACTCCGTTGTGTGCGGACACCAGTTGACGCTTCACCTGTCAGTGGGCACTTCAGGGAATGACGCTGCTGGGTGCACGGTGCACAGACACCGCTCAAGGCCCTGCTTGTCTTCCTCTCGCACGTGTGCCGAGAGCGGGGTTGCTGGACGGACTAGCGACACTGTGTTTAACCTCAGGAGGACCTGCCGTGCCATCTCCCACAGTGGCTGCATGGTTTTACACTCCCACCTCCGAGACCGAGGGCTCCCATTTCCCCACGTCCTCGCCAGTGCGTGCTGTTTTCTGGGTTTTTAAACAGCGGCCGTCCCAATGGGCATGCGGTGGTATCTCCCTGTGGCTTTGACTTGCGTTTCTCTCGTGATTAGTGATGCTGAGCATCTTTGCATGACTTGCTGGACATTTGTAAATATTTGAAGAAACTTTCATTTAAATGCTTTGCCCATTTCTTAATTGGGCTGTGTTTTGTTATTGAGTTTTAGGAGCACTTTATCTATTCTGGATATTAATCCCTTGTCAGATCTGTGATTTATAATGTTTTTTTTTTCCCATTCCATTGTGTTCTATCCAAGAAATCATTGCTTTCCTGCTATGATTTCTTCTAAGAGTTTTATTGTTTTAGCTCTTAGGTTTAGGTCCATTTTGAGTTAATTTTTGCATATGGTTTCAGAGAAGGGTCCAACTTTCTTCTTGTGCATGTTGGATACCTATTGTTTCTTCCACAGGCCAAATGATAAACTTGTGAATTTAGCATGAAGTGAAGGAAAGTCATCATCATCACTGAAACATTTATTGCACACTTACCTGTGAGAGGGAGGGAGCAGGAGTGGGCCTGTGGAGGGGCAGGTGGGGGGGCAATGCAGCGGGCCACAGCAGGAGAGAGGCTGGTTTGAACTGGCATGGAGGGTAGGATGAGGTCACGCCACAGAGAGAGAGGTTGGGGGCAGGGGGCCAGGCTAGTCCAGGAGCCTCCTTGGAGCAAGATGGGGTGGGGGTGGGGGAATGGACCACCACTAGCGAGCATGGAGGTGGAGGCCTGCTCAGGGAATCTGGGAGCAGGGTGGGGCTTCCGAAAGCCAGGCTGCTTTGAGTGCTTCTTTGGTCTCAGGACACAGTGGCCTGAGGACCAGGGGGCGGCCATCCTCGTGGCTGTGTGGGACGAGGCTTGAAATGACTCCTGGGCCCTGCAGTCGGGCGGCCCCCGCTGCAGCACAGTGGTGGCTGAAGGGCAGGTGTGCCCTGGTTGTGGCCTCCTTAAGTAAAGGTGGGATGAGTTGGGTTTTGGGAGCTCACAGAATTGGGGAGTCAGAGAGCTGGGACTGGGAGGGAAAGGAAGCTGGGAGCACAGTGATGACCTCCTGCCTGGGATTCTCTGACCTGACGCCAGGCCTGGGGTGGGCGCCCCCCGCACTCCCTCTCCCTCCAATTACTGGCTCACGCATCCTGCAGAGGGGACCCAGCTGGCGGGGCCAGGTGCCAAAGGCCTTCCGTGTGGCTGCGGTCTGAGCCCTGGGCCTCTGCAGGGATGGTTACCAGGAACTCCCTCCACCCGCAGATCAGCACAGGCCAAGAGCCCCATGGGACTCGGTGCTATTGGAAAGGGGGCAGGTGCGGGGCTGGTACAATGGCCCCTGCTCACTACAAGCTCCTCCTTGTGGGATGGAAGCAGAAAGCTGCAGGAACGGTCCTGGGCCAGGCCAGTAGCTGGTGTCCAGGCTGTGGAGGTCCCTGTGGAAGTGACACAGGAGAGAGCGAGCCAGGTAAAGCTGGCTTGGCAGGTGGCCCCCAGACCAGGCCTGAGGCAAGAGCCTGTATGTCTTGATCTAAAGTCACAGAAACCAACTAGAGGTGATGTAGCAAAGAGTGGGTTTCATTACAAGAGTACAAGCAGGAACGGCGGCCGGTCCCCGTCTGTCACTGGCTCTCCGGCCTGTGCTTCTGCTCCCCTCCGCTCCCTCCCCTCCCTGCCTCTGTCCACCACAGACCTGCTGCCTCTGTTCTGTGTCCCTCCGGGAGCAGTGGCCCCCCCAGCGCAGTCCCCTGTGGCCCAAGGCAGGGGGTCCCCCCTCCCAAGGCTGTCACTGCTGGACCCTGGAGGTGTTGCGGGCAGGGGGGCCGCAGCACGCCAGCGGTTCTGACCGGGCTGGAGCTGGCTGTGGGCCGGTGCCTGGCAGGTCCTGGGAGAGGGTGGGGGAGGTGTTGCTGACCTCAGAGCGCCAGCAGGGCTGATAAGGTTCTATTTTGGAGCCATGTGGCTTGCACGTCAGCAGCCTGTCCCTGTGGGGATGCTCCACAGGCAGCAGGAGGGCCAGGGGGAGGTCAGAGGCTGTTCGGTTCCTGGGGTGCAGAGAGGGCAATGAAGGGCAGAGCAAGGAAGAGGGGGCAGACCACAGCCACGCCCCCCGCTCCCTCCCTCCCTGCTAGCACCTGAGGGGCAAGGCCCACTGCCGACTCCTGGGACCGACTCCTGGTCTGCAGAGCCTCCTGGTCCCAGCTCCCGAAGTCTGGGGTCCCCAATGCCCCCCATCACTCACTAGGTGGCGCTGTGCTAGAGGGCACACGGAGCACCACCGGCCCTGAGGTGTCCCCCTTGGTGGTGCACACGGCTGTGGCTCCGGGGGCTGTGCCGCCTCGCGATGGCCTCTGCCACACTCCGGAGGCCCCCACCCACCTTTCCGCCAGGAAATTGTCGGAGCCACCTGCGTGGATGGCACTTGGACACTGTCAGGGTTACCGCTTCACCCCCATCTGTCCTCTGGTCCCTCCTTCTGCACATTTAATCAGTGAGCTGAGTCCGTGTCCAGCGGCCGACTCTGTACCTGTCAGGTGTGCAGCTCAGCACCACCCCTGGAGGCTCGGGAGACCCCGCTGCTGCTGCCCATGCCCAGCCCAGCTGCCCCTCCCCAGAGAGGGAAACCAAGCCCAAGAGGGGGGCAGGGGCTGTTCAAGGCCACCCCTGTACACAGTGAGCCCCCGGGGGCCTCACCCAGCAGGAGCCCCCCCCCCCCGTGTCTCCCTGCCCCCAGCCTTTCCACCAGAAGCATCTGGAAGGCTCGCAGCAAAGAAGGCGGAGTGTGTTGGCCTGTTATTTCCCAGTCTTTGCCGCATTCCTGCGGAGCAGCGTGGAGCGAGGCGCCAGCGCTGCGATCTCTCAGACCCTCCCCGACTCGGGCGTTCAGCCCCCGCCTGTGCAGGAGACAGTCTGGGCCCAGGGTGGGCGGTGGGGGTGTGACGGCGCTCGGACCCGGAGGAGGGTGCGGAGCCCAGGTCTCTCCCGCGGGGGCGGCCCCAGAGCCCGTCTTCACTTTCTTGGGTGGTGGTACCGGCACGTTCGCCCCGCGGGGATGGGGGTGGGGGCGGGGCCGGGGCTGCCGCTCTGGCGGCGGGGGGGGGGGGGGGCGGGGGTGAAAGGGTTTCCGGACCGAACCGAAAACACCACGGAAGGGCTGTGCCAGGCCACCACGCCCCCAGCCCAGTGGCCCGCTGAGGCTCTGGTGGGAGGGAGCTTTGGCTGTGCTCGGCCGGCAATTAAAACAGAAAACCTCTCCACAGAAGTAATTGGAAAGAAAACAGATTTATTGCTGAGTAAGCATTAAGCCGGAAGTCGTTGCTCCTCACTAAGCAGGGGGTGGGGGGGGAACAGTCAGGTGCCCTCGCCCGGCTGCTCTCCAGGGGACCCGGCCTGGCCCTGCAGGGCATCCCCACAGGCCTCTGACTCCCCCCTGGGTGGGCGCGTTGCCCCACGGGGAGGAGAACAGACTTCTCACACCTGTGCCACTGCCTTAGGCCGGGACCTAGGCTCCTGCCTCCCACGAAACGGGGAGAGGGGAGACGCATCGGGACCTCCCTTCAGAGTGATGGCCCCACGGCCTGTCCCCAGGAGCACTCCTGGAATGCAAAACTTGCAAGAGGCTCACTGGGCTTTTAAACAGATGTACACAAAAAGAGGCAGGGAAAGGATGTGAGATCACAAGTTTTCTAAAGGAAACGCTCTAAGAAAACGGAGGGAAAAAAGTGTTTTATTCTTCGTGCCAGGGAGGATTAACCTTTTCTTATGTCCAGTTTGCACCTGCCGCTGCGGCCGTCTCTGCCTGCCCGGCTAGAGGGCCGTCCTGAGTCTGAGCGACCCCCTGTCCCCCAGCACCTCCCGAGCTTCTGCATCGTCCGCAGCCCCTGCTCCAGGCCTGTGCTGCCGCTGGGGGCCCCAGCCTCTGCGTCCAGGGTCTGCAGGGTGTTGGGCTGGACAGGGGGTTTGGGCTGGAGCCTGGGGTGGGATGGTGGTTCTCTGCAAACCTCCCGGGCTGAACTCCTCCCGGAGCCCTGTCAGAGAAGGAGGCCAAGGGCGAGAACCCAAGAAAGTGCCTCCAGGAGCCCCGGGGGACTCGGACACGGTCCCAGGGAGGGCCATGGGCTCCGACACCTGCTCAGGGACTCCAGGTGGGCGGGTCGGGGGGTTCTCTGGACCGAGACCCAGGCAGCAGCTCCGTGACTTTTGCGATCACTAATGAGCAATAAAAAGATGCCTTCAAAATGCAGTGTCAATGCAGTCACTGAAACTGCCAAGTCCCACACACACACACAAAAATGAAAACTGAGCCCCTCTTCCCATGGGAAGGCCTTTCCCTGCTGGCCTCCAGGAGAGGGTACAGTCAGCTCTACGGGGGGTGGGGGGGGGCTGGACGGAGGGCAGGACCCTCGCTCAGTGGTCCCTGTGCGCACGAGGACTCTGGGGGACTCTGTGTGCTCCCTCCTCCCCACGGGCACTCGGGAGGCTCCTCGGCCCTCCAGTGCCCAGATGGGGGCCTGCCCCGCAGCCCCCGTTCTCCAGGTGAGGTGGGAGACAGGACACCGCCGTCGTCCTGGGCCAGAACCCCTCCCTCTCTGCAGCCACCTGCCCCTTAACCTGAGCCTGCAGCCAGTGCCCCAGCACGTCCCCTGCAGGGAGGGGCCCCGCCTGCATTTCCAAGGTCAAGTCTGGTTGTGTTTTCAGACGGGTCCCTCAGTGCCTTTCACTGGCCCAGCACATGCCACACATGTGCCGAGAGGGGGCTGTGTGGTCGGGGGTCCCAGGAGGGCAGAGCTGGCAGAACCCCACCGAACGCCGGCTGCCTCGGGCCCGGGGAGGCGCAGCGAGCCCCTGTTCCTTCCGGAGGCCGGCCTTGGGCAGGGGGCCCACCCTCTCAGGCCGCAGTGCCCCCAGGGGTCAGCCAGGGAGAACCGAGGTGCTGGCAGCTCCCCCTGCGGGCCCGCACCCCGCTGGTCACAGAGAGGCCACCACGCAGGGCTCCTTGGAAACCGGGTTTATTGGGGTGGTGGGAGTGGCCCCGGGTCCCCCGCAGCCCCTCACTCCTCCTTCTCGTCCCCGTGGGTGATGACGTAGCACAGGGACTTGTAGTCGATGTCGCCCGCCAGGTCCACGGGCGTCAGGGCGAACATCTGCTCCACCTGGGCGGCACCGAGGGAGGCACAGCCGGCGAGTCCTGTGAGCCTCGCCCACCCTCGGGGCCGTGCCCCGGTCCTCCGCGCCCTGGTCCTCGGCCTTGCCAGGCCCCAGCCCACATCTCTGCATTGACCTTCTTCTGTCATCTGACTCTGGGCGGCCCGGGGAGCGGGTCAAAGGGCCCACCCTGGCCCACATGCCCCTCCCTTCTCTGTGCCACCCCAACCCTGAGGGACGGCCGTCCCTCTCGGCACCACAGGTGCCGCTGGCTCTCACCCCCCGGCCTCGGTGCACAGGGGACTCTCCAGCCTGGCACCCCTCCTCCCCTGTGGACTCCATACCCTTCACCCCCCGGGTCTCCCCTGAAACAGCACCTCCCGCAGACAGCTGGGCTCTGAGCCCAGGGGCACGGGTCCCTGAGGCCTCCCCAGTGCCCTGCAGGCTGTGCACCCCACGCAGGGGCCAGGGACCCTCACCTCGGCCTGAGAGAACTTGTCTGCCTGCGTCAGGAGGAGCTGCTTGAACCTGGGGAGTGAGGAGCAATGGGGAGAGGCTGGGCGTGGCCGTGCGGGGCAGAGGTGAAGGCTCACGTGGCCCAGGTGGCCACAGCCCACCGTCCGTAGGGCCCCCCCCACCACCTGGCCAGCTCTCACTCACTCGTCCTTGTTCACCACGCCCTTGCCGCTGGGGTCGAACATTCGGAAGGCGCTGAGGATGGCTTCCTCGGGGTCTGTCCCTGTGCGGCCAAGGGAGCAGGTGAGCACCCGTGCCCCAGCCTCCAGGGCACCCCGGGAGGCACCGTGGGTGCAGCGGGAGCCCTCCACATCCCAGAAGAGGCAGGAAAGGGCTTCCCTATGCAGAGCACCCCTCGGGGCTCGGCTGGACCATGACTACCGTCCGCAGGTGTTAGGCTGTGGGCTCGGGGTTGGGGCGGAGGCTAAAGGCCGGTCTCCCAGCACCGGCCTGGGACTCGGGGTCACTAGTGCCCACGGGACAGGAAGGTTGGCCCCACATCCTCTGGGTGCCCAAGGGACGGGTGGGGTCCGGACAAGGGCTGGGTGGGGCTCTGGTGGGTCCAGGTGGGGCTCAAGCTCGCTGCCCAACCGGGGGACCCAGGGCTGTCCCAGGCTCACCGTTGAGCTTCTCGCCGAAGAGCGTGAGGAAGACGGTGAAGTTGATGGGGCCCTTGCCCTCCTGCAGCATGGCGTCCAGCTCCTCTTCCGGGACACTCACCTTCCCTGGGGGGGGGAGGGGGGAGGGGGGAGCGTGAGGTGGACACAGGGACCCGGGGTGTCCCCAGCAAGGCTGAGGCTGCCTCCCCTCCTTCCCAGCTGTGGGGGGGAGGTGAAGAGTGAGGGGGAGGTGAGGGTCAGAGGCAGCTGTGGGGGAGGGGAGGTGTGGGACTTGAGACAGCCAGTGGGGAGACGGGGAGACGGGTGAGGTGTGGGGAGTGGAGGGGGAAGGAGGCCCGTCCCCTCTCGGCGGGTCCCCTGGGTGGGCGGGAGGCGCTGGGCGGGAGGCATGTGCTCACCCAGCTGGGAGTAGGTCTCCCGAAGGTCCGACTTGCAGATGATGCCGTCACGGTTCTGGTCGATGCAACTGAAGGCCTGTGGGATGGACGCCACGGTCCTGGGTGGGAGCAGCCCCCATCCCATCCAGGGGGTAGGTAAGGGAGCGCTGGTGGTGGGAAAAACAGGGACAGGGGCCAGGACTACATCCTGCAGGGCAGGGCGTGCGTGAGGGTGCTCACCTCCTTGAACTCCTGGATCTGGGCTTGCTCGAACATCGAAAAGACGTTGGAAGAGCCCCGCTGGGCCTGCTTGGTGGCCGCGGCCTTGCCCCGGGTCCCCGCCTTCCTGCTGGCCTGTGATGGTGTGGGTGGGAGGGGTCCTTCCAGGGCTCCCCCAAGGCACCCCCATGCACACCCCAGGGCCTTCCTAGGAAAGCCAGGGCCACGGTCCCCTGCCCGCCCCTGGGGACCACCGCTCTAGGTGGGCAGGCACACAGTCGCTGCTCTGCCCGCCACCCCGAAGGACATCCCCCGGGATACCCCTCTCCAGTCCCCGGCCTGGCACTCACCATCCTCGCTCTGTGGCAGCCTGGTGTCTCAGAGGGGCCCCCAGCCCCCTTTATGTCTCGGCCTTATCACCTGCAGCACCAAATAAGGAACGGAGGAGAGGACAGACCCAAACTTGGCAGCCTGTGCCTGGGCCGGGGGAGGACAGGCCCCACACGGATTCCAGCCACATTCCAGTGACCCTTGGGCCCCCGACTCGGAATGAATGCCCGGTGTCCACCGCCCGGGCAGCACAGGGCTCAGGCTGCCTGCGGGCAGAGCCGACTCCTGTTCTCCTCACTCGTCACCTCCATCTGCCTGTCCCTCCTGCGTGTCTGGCCCAGCCCTGCCCAGTCCGAGAGTGCCACTGGGGTACGGCCGGCCTGGGGCCACCGGGCCTGGGAGGGCAGTGGGCGGTTCTGAGGATGGCCTCTGGCCTGAGCCCGCCCGGGCCTCCCAGAGGTTTTGGTGCAGAAGCTCGGCTCTGGCCTCTGGCCCGACCGGAGGTGGGGGGCAGCCCTGGGCTGGCTGTGACTCCAGATGGAGCCTGTGTGTGCGGCTCTTGGGGCCGGGGCCCTGCCTGGACCCCAGACGGTCCCTTGGACCCTCTCAAAAGTAGGTCATGAGCCCCTGCTCCAGGGCCCAACCACTGAGTGGGGGGCTCAGGTCACAGAAAACACTGGATGTTCTGGAGCAGGAGCAGCTCTGGCTGCCCCCTGAATCCCAAGCACCGGGAGTGGCCGTGGCTGCCCCCTGCTGGACGGGGTGGGGAAGCACACACACAGCTGGGGCCCCGGGGGCCTCACCTGGCAGACCCAGCGCCCCCGTGTGGCTACTCCTGCACACGGCTGGCGTGACAGTCACCGAGTCCACACCCTCCCCACCCAGAGACCTTCGGAAAACCGATACAATGCCCTGAACTGTGACGTAGGTACCGTGAGGAAGTCCTGTCTGCTGACCAGTGACCCGGAGCAGCACGCATGACACACGCAGGGGAAGGAGGGCAGGGCCCGGGCGGGCTGCCTGCCCAGAGTCACAGCTTGGGCTCCAGTTCCGAACGAAACAGGTCGCTCCAGGTGTGCTGGGTAGTTTCTCTCACTGGGTGTCATTTTAGGTGTGGGCTGGGGGGCCCCCTGGCTGAGACTGACCTGAGGCAGGACCAACCCCCGGAGACCAGCCCTGCCCCCCGGAGCGCTCCCTGGGGCGCTCAGCTGACACCGCCCAGATGGCACCCCGTTCCAGCCCCCACAGCCTGGCCTGTGTCTCTGCACAGCCCGGCGCTGCTGGCCAGAGGAAGTGGCAGTGAGCGTCTGTGGGAATGGGGCCGTGTCTGCACGCTGCCCCCCAGCCCTGATGCACGGAGGTCAAAGAACAGGGACCGGGCCATGCTCTAACCTTTTAAACTTTTAATTTAAAAAACCACACAGTCCCAAGCTGGGCATGAAGGGGCCCGCGTGGCACGTGGAGGTCTGGTGAGAAGAGGGGCGGGGCCGAGTGCTGCCCCCGTGTGGCAGCCCCGTGGGGGTGTCCTCCTCTCCCTGGACCCTCACACTTTGGGGGCTTGGGGAGCCCGTCTCTGGTTCCTCCTGTGAAAGCCCATCCCAGAACCACAGAGAACTCGGGGATGGCGGCCTGGGAGGGAAGGGGCTGCCATCCTCAGGCCTCTGGGGACCACAGCCTCCACACTGGAACTGGTCCCCTCCCACGTCTCTCCCCTTGCCCAGGCAAAAAACCCTGGGCCGGGCCTGGGCGGTCAGCAGCCCCGGCCCCCCTGTGGAGCCCAGACTTAAGCCTGGCCAGGTCCCTGGGGCTGCCCCCCCCATGTGGGCTGCATTTCCAGGAACACCAGGCCCCAGCAGGGTCCGGAGAAAACCCCCTCCCCCAAGCAGGGCCTGGGCGTGGCCAAACCAAGCTGAAAGCTCCCAGACATAGCAGCACAGGTTTGCAGCAAAGTCCTGAGCGAACCAGTCCCCTCTGGTGGCTGATTCCAGCAGAACCACAAAGACGTGGGGTCTCCATTCCTGCTCCTGCAGCCCGCAGCCCCGTCAGGGTCCTAGGGCCATCCCACCACAGACTCAGGGAGCACCGGCCTGCCTGGGGCGCGGGCCTTCTCTGCGGGCCTTTCCTGTATCCGGTCGGTCATCCCAGCGGCTGTGGCAGCGGGGGTGGGAGGAGCTGTGCCCTGGTTCTCAGGCCCAGCGACGCTGCCGCCGCCGCCACCGCCGCCTCCTGGCCGGGCCCCTGCTGTTGTCACTGGCCCAGCATGCAGGCCTTCTTACAGGCCACCGCAGAGACCAGAGCCGCGCCCCGGCCGCTGCCGTCCTCGGACTGGATGAAGGTGATCTCGCAGTTGGGTGTCAGCCTGCGCACGCTGGCGTGGAACCGCTCCTTGAAGCTGAGTGGGGGAAGCAGCGCTGAGGCCCCTCCTCCCTTTGCTCCCAGGAGGCCTCACGCAGGCCCACCCTCCAGGGCTGCGCAAGCCTATGGGACCCCTCCCCTTCGCCTGGCCGCGGGGAAGAGGAGATAGAAACCCAGGGTAGCACCCGTCTCCCCGGGTGTTTTGTGGGTGGAGACTGGGCCGGGGCTCTGCCCTCAGAACCCACACCCACGTGGCGGAGGGCGCCCCCTGCTGGGGCTCACCTGGGGTGCAGCTTGTACACCGAGCCGTCCACGCCCACGGTGATGCGCATCACGTCCTCGCTGCGGCTCTCGCGCATGCGGTTGATGACGCCTGCCAGCCCCGCGGCGCACATGTGCGCGGCGCGCGTGGACACGCTCTCGCAGGCGCGGCGCACGATGTCGCAGTCCGTGGCCGAGGGCCTCAGCCCCAACGTGCGCAGGATGTTGTAGATCTGCTTGCGGTCGCCAGAGTCGCTGTGGGGCGGAGGGGAAGGCGTCGCTGGAGGGCCTCTCGGCCAGGCCGGCCTGTCCCCGCCAGCGGTGGCCTCGTCCCCTACCCCTGCCCACCTCAGCCAGGCCAGCGCTGGGGAATCAGACTGGGGACGGGGAGCACATCGCATTCTGCCAGGACCGGCAGTGACCAGTCATCACTCCTCTCTGTGCCCAGGGTCTCCGCTCTAACGTGAGTGACCCTGCCCTGCCTCCGGGCTCTTACGTGGACGGAGTGAGACATTGTCCGTGGCAGGTGGGGAGCCACGGAGGGGCCGCACAGGCTCCACTGGGGCCGGACGCCACCCCACCCCCGCCACCCGCCCCTCACGCACCTCTCCACCTGCGACACAAAGCGCGTCTCGAAGGCTCCGCGCGTGCGCAGCTGCTCCGAGGCCTCCCCGTGGAAGAGCAGGTTCTCATCCACCAGCTTCAGCAGCACGAGCCGCACCAGCTCACCCATGTACTTGCCGCCGATGAGCTTCTCGTACCTGCGCAAAGCGTGATCGGGTCATCCCCAGCGGGGAGGTCCCTGCGGAGGCGGGGCCACGAGGGGCGCTGTGACGCTGTGCCCAACCTGGACCCCCGCCCGTCCTCGCCTCTACCAGCTGGACATTAGCGACTCCACCCCGGCTCCACCGCTGGGCCTCGGCCCAGTCCTAAGACCATTCACGACCGGACCTGGGCTGAGTCCATAGGGATCCTGGCCCATGAGATGGGGAGCCGCCCTCACCTCCCAGTTACACAGTTGGGGAAGCCTCCGAGGGTTGGGGACCACGCTGGGGTGCGCCCACTAGGGCTCCCGAGCCTTGCACCCCTCCTGCCCCACTGTGAGCCTCTGCTATTTGGGCCTGAAGCCCACCGACTGCTACCGACCTAGCGGAGGTCTCTGGAGCCAGAGGCAAAGCTGATGGCGGGCATTAGCGGGCGCCTAGCGCAGGAGGCGGGCCCTGAAGGACAGCCCGATTCCCGACCAGCTGCGTTCTGCGAGCCCCTGGCATTCCGCCAAGCGCTGCCTCCGCTCTGGGAGCGTGGGCAGGCCTGCGCCCTGGGGAGCTCCGGGTTCAACCCGGTTAACGAGGCGGGGGCGCGCCTCCAAGCCTTCCTGTGCCTGTCGGAATGGGGGAGGTCCGGGCCTGTCTACCCACGGGACCCCCTTTCTGAGGACGAAACGTCCTGCGTGTGAGCGGGAGGGAGAGGCAAGCCGGCGCGCGGAGGGACTGCCAGGGTGCTTTTCCCCAGACCCGCTTAAACGCAAGCCCGTGGTGTGCGGCTGCCCGTCTGCGCCAGCAGGGGGCGCTTACAGCTGTTGGCCGGGGTTCAGGGAGCTCTCGTCCACCACGCGGTCGTACTCCAGCAGGAACTCGTCCAGCTCGCCCGCGTCCCCGAAGGCGCCCCACTCGGTGTTGACGCACATGCGGCCCTCCTCCCCTTCCACCAGCTCCACGTTGTGCATTTCCTCCATGTAGCAGGCATTGCAGCCGGTGCCTGGGGTGGGGGAGGGGCGGGGGCGGCAGCGACAGAACACCTGGGGGCTGGGGGCTGGGGGCTGGGGGCAGGGGCCGCCTTCCCCAGCTTGCCTCTCCCTGCGCTGGCCCCCACCTCCAGGAGCCCCCGCGCCCTCCCCGACTTCCTGGCTCCCACCCCAGTGTGAAGGCTCTCCTAGGCGCACACAGGCCCTGAGTTTGCTGTGCGACCTTGGGTAGGTGAGTCCACCTCTCTGGGCTGTCGCTCCCCCCTGAGAGGGACTGGTAGGTAGCACCTCCTCCTCCCATTGCCCGGGCAGCTGGGAGGGCCGAGGGAGACGTGTCCAGTGTGCCCGCATCCTTACCCACAATCATGCCAACCTCACACTGGCGGTCTTCGTAGTAGCAGGAGATCATCGTGGCCACCGTGTCGTTCACCAGCGCCACCACGTCCATCTCGAAGTCCTGCCGAGAGGCACAGAGGCGGCGGCGGTGGGGCCGGGGCCTCCATTCAGCCCGCACTGGGCCGGTCCAGCCCAACAAGGGAGGCTGAGACCCCTTCCTGAGGGGGCACCCACAAGACCCTCCCTGGCCTCCTGGACCGGGAGAGGGCGTGGGGGCGGGGCAGCCAGGGGCAGGTGCCTGCTCACCCCCCTCCGCTTGATGGCGTCTCGCAGGAGCCCCACGATGTTGTTCCCTTCCGCTCCCGAGGCCTTGAAGCCCTTGGT
Organism: Phyllostomus discolor; assembly: GCF_004126475.2. Lineage (NCBI taxonomy): Eukaryota > Metazoa > Chordata > Mammalia > Chiroptera > Phyllostomidae > Phyllostomus > Phyllostomus discolor. Next base: position 113,576 of record NC_040912.2, read on the forward strand.
CCAGTTGAGCAGGATGCCCTGTGGGGACGGGGGGCCTTGGTGGCTGCTGACCAGGGCCAGGGCAGGGGGGAGGGAGGGAGCTGCCCGGGGCCACAGGGCAGGGGAGTAAACTGAGGCTCGCGGTGCTCTGAGGGGGTTGGAGAGAGTCTGCCACAACCTCCCGCACTTCCGCAGGGCCGGGTCCCAGAGGTCTGAGGGCGTCATCTGGCAGAGCCCAGCGACGTGGCCCCAGGGAAAGGGCGCAGTCAGGAGGGCAGCTGCCCAGGTGAGGCCGGGGCTCCTCTCCTGCAGTGCGCCCGCGGCAGGTGAGGGAACCGCCGGGTGCTCGGTGTGCTGCGGGGCCGGGGGCTGCGAAAACCAGCGAGAGAGGTCGCTCCGCCACTGTCCTGCCGTGAGGTCTGTGTCACAGACGGGTGTGTGTGCAGCTGGATCAGGTGTGACGTGTGTGTGGCTGATGTGTGTGTCTCTGTGCCAGGCCGGCATGCCAGCTCGAAGGCAGGGCACGGCCTCAGTCCCGGAGCCCGGCTGGAGCCCCCGAACCGCCGCCTCCCCAGGCCAGCAGCCAGCTCGGCCCCCTGATCTGGGACGGGGGTGTGGGCAGTGCGGTGTCATGGAGAAGGCCAGGCAGACAGTGAGCACCAGCTGGCGTCATTTCCCGCAGTGTCGCAATGTGGGCTGTGCACTGGGTGGGCACAGTTCGAACCCAGGGCACTTTCCCACCGGGTGGCTTTCTCTGGGGTGCACGTCTGTCTGTCCGTCTGTCCGTCCATCCGTTGGTCTGACGTCCCTCTGCCCCGCCTCCCTGGGCCCCACCTTGTCGATGTCTTCGTGCCTCACGGGAAAGGAGAAGGTGAAACCCAAGGGCAGCTTCTTGTGCTTCATGTGATGCTTGTCCAGGAAGTCGGAGATGCACTCGGAAACGTAGTCGAAGAGCTGGAAGAGCCATGGCCACAGCGGTGGGCCGCTGCGGCTCCCCACCCCTGCCCCAGAGCCCGACCTGAGCCATCAACCCCCAGGACGGCCGACTCAGGGCCTACGGTCAGCCCCTCGCTCCTGGTCTCACTGCCTGTGGGGACTCGGGCCCTGAGCTGCCCCTGACCTGCCAAGGTCGGCCCAGGGACAGGGCAGACGGGCTGGTCGCCGGCCCAGCTGTGCTCCGTCACAGGGTCACTGGCGGCAGGCTTTGGACTGAGAGGCCTCCTCCCTGGCCGTAACTACGACTTTTGCCTCCAGCACCCGAGTGTCCTCTGCCGCCTCCAGGTGTCCTGGCCACCCACCCCGGCCGATGCTGAGGGCCAGCCCCCACTCAGGGGGACAGGTGGCCCCTCCTGTCCAGTGCTGACTGAATGCCGAGGCCACGCACCATCTCAGCCGTGCCCGTCATGGCGTCCTCGGGGATGCAGTACATCTGGTGCTTGGTCTTCACGCTCCAGTGGCCCTCCTCGCCCTCGCCCACCTTCACCAGCATCACCCTGAAGTTGGTGCCGCCCAGGTCCAGCGACAGGAAGTCCCCGACTTCTGCGGCCACAGGGAGGAGCCTGTTAGCCTTGGGGCAGCGCCCACAGGGCGAGGAGGGAAGGCAGGCAGACCCCAGGGCTGCAGGACCAGGGGAAGGGCACAAGGGGTCAACGGTGAACTGGGAAATCCTGGGAACCCCCTGCCCTGAACAGAAGTCACCCCAAGTGCAGGGCTCAACTGAAAAACTGGTGAAATGGCTCAGGACTCAGGACTCAGGGGAGGGGTGGTGACCACAGGGAGCCACCTTCTCGGTGTCCGATGAGAAAAGCCAGGCTCCCAAGGCCACCGTGAGCCTGCAGGCTGTCTGCGGCCCGGCCACTGGGGGCCTGTCTGGGGGCTGCTGGGGACAGGGCCGCTGGGAGGGCCGGGGGACGGCTGCCCACCTGAGGAGCTGCCCGGCTGGCCCCCTGAAGTACCTGAGCCTTCGGGCGTGGAGCGCACGTAGGTGGGCAGCATCTTCACACTGGCCTCCTCGTGAGTCTCCAGCCGCAGACCCCGGGCCATCTCCTTCTGCATCCGCCTCATCACCTTCTTCAGGTCCTCCTCCTGCAGCCGGAACTCCGCCAGGATCTGCTCCGCCTGCGCAGGGAGAGGGGCACGGCTGGGCGCAGGGCGTCCGTGGCACCAGCATCGGCCCTCCCCACTCACACTGAGGGTCTCCTTCACCCTTGGGCCCTGGGCCAGGGTGGCCATTGCTTCAGACCTTCACAGTGAAAACCAGCCGAGCAATTAGAGCTCCAGGAGCAGCCTCACGGGTGCACCTTGGGGTCGGGGCTGAGGGCAGAGGGCAGAGGGCAGGTGTGGGAGGCTGCGAGAGTAGAAGGTGCAACCAGGAGGTGGGTGCAACCCAGGCCGGGACAGCCTGTGTGGAGGGCGAGGGGAGGCTGGCCTCTCTGTGAAGGGCCCGGTCACTCTGCCCTGGGGCTGACCCTGAGGCAGGAAAGCAGGCATGCAGGCCGAGCCCAGGCGCCCCCAGGAGGCGGGGCCTCACTCTGCTCCGGTGCTTGGACGGAGGTGTGGCTCCTCACGCCCTTCGCACAAGGGTGCACATGCATGCCTGCAGAGATGGCCACTTTCATTCACTGGCTATCTGGACCAAAAAGGCAAGGAAAAGTGCTCAGGTAAGAGCGGAGGGCCTCCTCCTCCATGTGGGCAAGGTGCCAACACCGGGATCCGGCCGGGAGGCAGCCCAGCTACGCCGGCAGGGGCAGCCCCTCCCGGGCCCCAGGGACCTCAGCCAGGCACGGCTGTCCCATCTCGCTGTGCTGGCAAGTCGGCTTAAAGTTGGGGACATGGCCAACGACAGGCGCGAGCAGCAAAGGGCCTTCCAGGAGGTCGGCGCCCTCCACGCTGGGGAGCAGAGCGTGCAAGGGGCAGCAGCTGCCCTGCAACCACGAGGCGCCGAGGCCGAAGGCAAACCTGTTAGCAGACGGGCGAGGAGAGGGACAGGGTGGGGGGACAGGGCAGGCCTGAGCACGTGTCCCTGACGTCTGGAGTCAGCCCTGACCCCCACCTCCACTCTGACCCCGGAGGGCACAGTTCGGGTCTCCGGTTCCCGGCAGCCCAGTGCACTCCCCATGAATGCAGACCCTGACTCAGGAACCGAGGCTCTTGGAAGACCTCACAACTTAACATTTAGACCCGGGGGGGGGGTCACGAAGGGCTGACCAAGTTTACGAGAAAAGCGCACAGATTCACACACCACTGGGTGCTGAGCAGGTGTGGTCTGCAGCTCCGGCCCGGACCACCACCTGGTCCCCGGGCCTGTCTCTCTCACAGGTTCGAAGGGACGACACCCCAGGCCCCGAGCGGACCCTCTACAGGAGGCTCAGCGCAGGGGGCCCAGCACTGCCTGTCTTCCAGGCCACGAAAGGCTCAAGGAGTCCCAGCATCTCCCCCAAACAGGGCTGCTCACAGGGCTCTACACAAACACGATACCCTCGCTGCGGACGCCCAGCCCTCGGGCCCTCTGTCCTGGAAGCCCGCCCAGCGGCCGTGTGCTTGGGCTTATCGGGGCCCTGGAAAAGTCTCCCCTGTCCACGGCCAGGCCACCGACTGTAGGCGAGGCCCCGGCTCTACAAGTCATAGGGCGGAAAGTCCCTGGGAGACCCCAGAGATCACACGAAGTCAACCGCCGGTCCGAGGGCACCCTGCAGCTGCTGTCCACCTTTCACACGGATGGAGCAGTTTCTCCCCTAAGAGTCTGTTCCGCAGAAGGAGCCTCACAAGCCAACAACGTGTCCCTACACCTCCGGGTGGGCACCGGTCTCACCAGGGACAAGCCCTGCTGAAATTAGCAGGGGTCCCCAAGTGAGCAGGCAAGGGACGGCGGCTTGACAGAATGCCAGGCTCTCCTGCTGGTGGCCAGTGTGGCCACCTCTCAGGACGCCTGTGGCACAATCAGTCCCTGTCCCAAAACAGCCCAGTGGCCTCGCCAGACCTCTGTGTGCAGCCCCTCTCGGCCCAATCTGGGCTGCGCACGCCAAGCCTGTGTGGCAAACAGGACATTGCAGAAATGGTGAGGAGTGACTTGGAGGCGTCTGCCTTGTCCGTTCTCGGGTTCTGCACTCTGGGGGAAGGGGGTGCCGGGCCGTGAGGACACGCGGGACCCTCGGGCAGCTCTGCCGTGCCAGGCAAGAGTGGAACCATGGAGGAGCAGATGAGGCAGCCAGGCCGACACCTCACCTGCAGCCTCGGGAGAGCCCCTGCTGCACCTCCCGGGCTCCTGGCCACGGGAGGCCACGGGAGGCCAGGGGAGGCCAGGGGAGGACACACAGCTACATGATGGTCATGATGATCTCGGTGGTGGAAACAGGAGTGATTTTACTTTCCTTTTCGCCTATCTGTATCTCCTACACTTTCTGCAATGAATGTGTATTAATGGAGTAATGTCTAAAAATCCAAGAAAACCCACTAAGAGTTGGGCCCAGGCCCATGTGGCTCAGTTGGTTGGAGGGTCGCCCCATAAACCGAAAGGTCACCAGTTCGATTCCTGGTCAGGGCACATGCCTGGGTTGCACATTAACCCAGGGGTGAGGGGTGAGGGGTGGGGGGTGGGCAGGAGGCAACTGATTCATGTTTCTCTCTCACTTTGGTGTTATTCTTCCTCTCCCTCCCTTTTTCTGTCTCTAAAAATCAACAAGCACGTCCTTAGTTGAGGATAAAAAAAAAGGCAAGGGTCGGGCCTCATCGGCTGTTTTTGTGCAGAGGCCCCGAAGCCCAGGCTCTGAAGGGTGGAGGGTCACGGTTACATTGGTCAGAGCACCAGGCCCCACATTTCACGGGAAGGAAAGTGGACCTAGGGGCGGGGGTCCCTGGGGGCTCGTCCCTCACCCACTGGCCTGTGGCCCCTGGCCCCAGCTGGGCCCGGCGTGGGCACCCCTCTCGCTGATGCAGGGTGGCCCTGAAGCCAGCACCGCGGTGCCCGCGTCTGCTGTGTTCTTGTGTCGGGGACCAGGGGGGTGGGAGTCGGACGGAGGCCAGGAGCGGCAGAGGCGGCAGACGCAGGGCGCACGGGGCCCAGGCAACCGCGCCTGCTGGGCAGGGAGCCGAAAGTGTGGAATTCGCACGAAGGGAAGCACACGGTTTTCAGGCCCAGCCGTCCTCGCCTTTCTGCGGGCTGCTGGCCCAGGGGCCCAGGGCCGTGGGGCTGTAGGAGGCGGAGAGGCCCTGAGGCACAGAGGGTGGGACCCCGAGGCTGCCGGCGAGGCCTCCTGGCCCGGGGCCCCGCGGGGCCGACAGGGAAGCAGGAGGTGCCGCTGTGCGACCCAGCGGGTCCTGGAACGGTGGCGCCCGCAGGCAAAGGTAGAGGTTAGTGCGGGTCCCGGCCCTCATTGATTTAATGTTTGGGTCCCCGATCTGGGCTCCGTGGGAGCGCACGCAGGGGACTGGGGTTTAGTTCTCAAGGAGCTTAGCCCTGCAGAGGGACAGCAGGCGGCTGCACAGACAGACGGACGGACGGATGCTCCAGTCCTTGGGGAGCTCGGAAGGACTGGGTGGGTTCCTGGAGGCCGAGGACAGGGATTCTCAACTCCCCCTGGTGTCCACGGTGCGTGAGAGGTGACCGGGTGGAGAGGGGCGCTCCAGACAGAGGGCACGGCGGGCGGTGTTGGCGGTCGGCAGGAGCTCGGGTGTCTGCAGTGGCCTGGACCCGGCGTGAGCCGAGGGCGGGCCCAGCTGGGGGGGCTGACGGGGAGTCTGGGCTGAGGGGAGTCTGCGCCCGGTGCAGCCCCCTGGCTGACGCGTGGCTGTGACAGCCCCAGAGACACCACGGGAGCCCAGGCCCGGCAGGACCCACGGGAGCGGGGACGCCCTCCCCTGGGCGTGGGCACATGACGAAGTAAGTGGACATTGATGAGCAAAGCAGTCCACTCAGGATGCAAACCCCCACACACAGAAACTGCAGCCAACCCAGGGAAAATTAGAATAGTCAAGAATGATGAAAGCAGACGCCAGTTACGCAGAAAACAACAGTGAACTCAACGAACAACCCGGAAAGTTGTTAAAGAGACCGGTGGAGCGGCGAGCACTCGGTGGTCTGACCGAGGAAGAACGGGCCCGGGAGAAGCCACCGGGGGGACAGCCCCGGGTGGAGCCCGTGCGTGCAGGCGGAGGGTCTCGTGCGGGCGTGTCTGCGGCCGGCTCCAGCACCGCTGACGCGTTCGGGGAAAGCGGATGACTCTCAAAGTAACACAAATTGTCACTATGACTCAAGGAGACACAGAAAACTCCAACTCGATCGACACAGATGGAGAAAATGTTAGTAAACGTCACAACCTTCCTCCCCCAGCAGCACCGCGTTCGGATAGTTTTTACAAACGCGGGTACGGAGTGCCCGAAGCAAGGTCTGGCCCACGGCGCGCTGCGGGAAAAGCCTCGTTAATGAGACGACAAGCAAATGACTGTTTGCAGTCGGGAACCACACGTGCGTGCCTCCAGGTTGGCACTCGGCAGAGCATCCACCCGAGTCCCGCGGCAGTGGGAGGCGGCGAGGGGGGAGGGGGGTCGCTCTCAGCTCTGGACCGGGCCGCGCAGGCAAACTGCCTCGGCCGGGGTCTCGAAGACTCTGGACGCCGCGCCGGGACCGGGAGGCGGGGCCGACGGGAGGCCCCGCCCTGCCTGGCGGGTGGATCTGGACGCACCCGGTTCCGGGACCAGGTTCCGTTTCTCCCTGAGCCTAACCCAGCAGCCCCAGCCACCACCTTCTCACCACTCCTTCCTGGCCCCTCTGCGTCCATGCTTGACACACAGAGACAGAGAGAAAGAGAGAACTGTCCTCGCCCCTGAAGGGGGAGGTCCCGCATCCACCCCAGGGCCAGCCCTCTGTCCCGGGACGGGACGGAGGAGCTCCCCCGGCCGCCCTCACAGGACCCCCAAGGGCAGGCTGCAGCGCAGCCCCATCCTTTCTCCCGGGGCTGGCTTCAGAGCAGCTTGCAGAGACGCTCTCCCTGCGTGGCCGAGGGCGGGCCGGAGGAGTGGCGTGGGTTTGGCCCCTGTCCGAGCTCCAGCTCAGGGCCGGTCCCCAGGGCCGAGCTGGGGTTGTGATGCTCTTTCCGAGGCGCCTCGCTGCAGGGCAGGCATGCAGGCGGCCAGCAGATCTCCCTTGGGCCACGGCCTCCCCGCCCAGCCCCACTCCGCTGAGTGCACACTTGACCCGGTGCCAGGCCACCCGTCTGTGGGCAGCCTGTCCCCCACAGACAGGGTCTCGTCGGCTGCCCCCTGCAGGCGCAGGGGGGCTGGGCCAGCAGCAGCCTCCTTCCACCTCTGAGCCGCCTCCTCCTCCTCCTCTGTCAGGGCCTCGGTGGGCCTGAGTGCTGGCAGGTCAGCTCCCCCAGGGCTAGGCCCTGGCCCCACGGTCCAGATCGAATCGTGTCTCCAGATCCTCATGCCCAGGCCTTGACCCCAGTGTGCCGGCACGTGGAGGTGGGGCTCTGGGAGGCGGTCCAGTGGACGAGCCCTGAGGGGGGCCCCCCATGAGACTGACATCTTCACAAGACAACAACAAGCCAGCGCCCCTCGCCCCACCCCCCCCCCAACACAGGCGGAGGTGGTGCCTGCAAACCGGGAGGGCCCTGCGCCGGGCGGGCCGCACAGGCTCCCTGGTCGCGGCCTTCAGCCTCCAGAGCTGTTGTTCAGGCTGCAGGGTCCACGGCGGTTCGTTTGGCGCTGGGGCCAGCTCACCCCCGACCAACGGCAGGTCTCCCGCCCTCCAGGTGCTCAAGGGGGCGCTGGGCCCACTCGAGGGTCAGGGAAGTTCGGACCAAGGCTCCAAGGGGTCCCCAGGGCCCAGTTTCAGGGCAGCGTTGGGGGGAGCAGACCTGCCCCCAGGGAGCCCTGGAAGCTGTGCTGGGCTGTCACCTGCACGAGAAGGCCACTGGAAATGGTCCTGGGGCCACACGGTCCTGCGGGCCACAGAACAGTGACCCCAGGTAACACCTGAAGGGCAGCTCGGGTGAGGGGAACCGGGGAACCAGGAAGAGGGAGCAGCAGGACACGTCCCCTCCTGGGAGCCCAGGGCAGGCGCAGCCAGGGCCTGCTGGGACAACTGTGACAGTGTGAGCCCGACACGGCTCCAGGTCAAGGGCTGTCTCGGGGTGCGGGTCGCGCTTCCCAGGGGACCCAGGGCTGGGCCTGCTGGTCCGGGCAGTGAAGCTCACATTCCTAGCAGGACCCTGGCCCGGGACTGGCGGGGGGCCCCCACCAGGCGCCCCTCAGCCCTCGGCTGCAGCAGCCACCAGCCAGCCATGCTCCCTGTCTTTCCTTAGCATTTTGGTATTCTGTTCCTCGTAACTTCTTGCATTAACTGTGGTTCTTTAGCATTTGCATTGAAACATTATCTTGAGAACTGGGGTTTTTGTTGCCTCCTCAAGGCGTGCGCCTCCCTCCCCCCGGGCCCAGACCAGCCAGCCTGGCTCTCGAACCGGGACCAGAGACCACTCGCCTCTGGAGCAGAAACGCTCCGCCAGGCGGAGCCCTGCGTCCCCCGGGACGAACAGGAGGGGACATGGGCCCAGCCGGGCCTGGGGACCGATGCTCGTCACCGCTTCCCTGTGGCCGCCACAGGCTTCTCGCACTGTCCCCAAGCTGTCACTGTGCCTGTGCCACAGGTGCCACCTGGCTTCTCCTCAGGTGGCTGCCCGCGGCCACAGCACAGGGGCTCGGCTGCCTGCACTGGGGGCACCTGGCCGGTTTCTCCTGACGTCATCAGCTCTGCCGGGAACGGGCCAGCCCTGGTTTGTGCTGACAACGTCATTTCCCAGAAGGAGGAGGGACGATACGTGAGGAGGGGGTTATGCCGCAGGGGCGGCCAGGCCTCGCCCCTGGTGCCCCCTGCACCCCGGCCCCAGCCCCTCTCCCGTGCCCTGCACAGGCTCCTTGCTCACTGCGTGGCACAGGGCTGGCTCGGGCGGTGTCTGGGTTTCTCTCTGTTTTACAAAGAGTGACTGCTCTCTGCTCCTCGCCAGGAGGAACGGCCCCCAGGCTCCGCACATAGCTTCCTTCGAGGGCGTGTGGGCACCTGCCACCTGCCGTCCTGTCTGTCAGCTACCGTCCTGTGGCTCGGCGGCTGGTCCTGCCCCAGGCTCTAACCTCCCCAGACCCTCCGACCAGCAGAAGTCACCCCCCAGGTCCCCTGGCTGCCTGACTGCTGGGTCACAGGCTGGAGCCTGAAAGAGGGGGCCTGGTCTGCTGGAAGGAAGGCCCTTTCTGCCAGCGAGGCCGGTGCCCAGGACTGCCTGCCCAGCAGGTCTCCCCAGGGGGCCTGTGCCTCAGGCAGACTCCGAGCAGCGAGCGCGTGCCCGAGCCAAACCGACCACCAAATGCGAGGACACGGCCCAGAGGCTTCTGCGGCCAGAGGAGGCAGGGCTACCTTTTCCTTCATGGCGCTCTCCATCCCGGCACTGTCATCCGGCACGGGCCCGGTGGCCAGCTCGTGAGAGCTGGGACCCCTCCGCGTTCCCCAGCAGGGCTCCGGGCAGGAACGTCCCAGGACTCCTCCACACCGGGGGTCACGCCGGCCCTGGCGTCTGGGAGAACAGGGCCCACTTCGGCTGCTCTCTGGCCGGAGCTTCAGTCACAGAGCCTCCTGCTCTTCATCATCCCCAGCGAGCCTGAAGCCTTGCCTTCGGGGCCACCACTGGGGCCCTTCCCCCCAGAGGCCTCCTCAGGCCAGGGCCATCACCGGGACCCGGGGCTGGTCAGTTTTCTCTCCGGGCTGCGCTGAGCTGGGCAGCGTGGTGGCCTCCGCGCAGAAAATCTCAGCAGAAAATCTCCGGTCCCTTCCTGTGGCTGAGGCAGCGTCGGAGTAATTAGGCCGAAGGTGACTGTCTCACACCCCAACCTGCTTCCCAGGACGCAGCCACCACCTGACACTTCTTCCTGCTGTGGCCAGGTGTGCAGGGACCAGGTGTGTGCTGGGGCATCCTGCTGCGCGGCCTCCCGCGCCTGGGAGGGCCAGAACTGCCATGGCAACCAGGAGCAGGGCCCCTGCGCAGCCCTCGGCCTCAGCGGGGCTGGCCGCCTGTCATTAGAGCTGCCAAGCAGAAAACTCGGGCTGCAGGCAGAAGGCCCCCACCCCATCCCCATAGCAACAGCACAGCGGTTTCGTCACTGCAGGCCTCACCACCTGTCCAGTTCCCAGGGCAGGCACGGGGGCTTCCAAACTCACGTCCTGAAGAGCAGGGGCCCCTGGGAATCCGGGCGCCAGAGGAGAGGGCATGGCCCGCTTGGCCACCAGCACTGCCACACATGCCCAGGGCACCCACAAGCTCTGTCAGTGTCTCCTTGGCCACTGCCTTGTCGTCTAAGCCAGAGAAGCGGGCCTGGCCGGCCAGAGGCCCACAGACCTGACCACAGCCCAGGGATGGGGCCACCCACCGACACCGGCGAGGGGTTGGGGGCTGCTGGCTCAGGGGTTCCCTCACATCTGGAGCAAAATGGGACCCAGAGACGACCTCATGGGAATTTCTGGCCTGACCCCGTCCGAGCTGGTGTGTTTGTGACGCTCACGGCACTTCTCAGTCAGGATGAGGGTGCGCGCACAGGGCAGGGGGCCAAGCACACCCACGGGCTCAGCACGGGCGATGGGCCTGAGTGGCCGGTGGGACTGGCCTCCGAGGCGTGGTCTCCGGGCACTTGCATTTTCCTGCTACAAACCTTTGTGCTTCCCTGGGTCACACGTGCTCACGCCCCTGGATGGTTCCCAGAGCTGAATCGCTGGGCAGGACTTACCGGCCGGCACCTCACCAGTTTACTCACCGACGGTCAGTGTTTGGTTACAATCCTTGAGATGATAAATCTTTACCATTTGCTGCTGATCTGGTATCTCATTGTCGTTTTAATTGTTTGCTGGACATCTTTTTATATTTTTTAAAAGGTTCTATTTATTTTTAGAGAAAGGGGAAGGGAGGGAGAAAGGGAGGGAGAGAACTATTAAGGTGTGGTTGCCTCTTTCATGCCCCCTACTGGGGACCTGACCCAAAACTCAGGCACTTTCCCTGACTAGGAATTGAACCGGCGACCCTTTGGTTCGCAGGCCGGCACTCAGTCCACTGAGCCACACCAGCCAGGGCTGGACATGCTTTTTATATGCTTAGTGGTTCTTTGTACTTTTTTACTGAAGATGACTTGTTTGCGTTATTTAACCATTTTATTACTGAATTATTTTGTCTTCCAATTTGTATAAACGACTTTCATATTCTCTCTACAATATCCAGTAATTGTGTGTTTAATATGCTATATCATCCCTCCAGCCTACTGCTGAACCGACAACTTGATTAATAAAATAGTGCCTTTCATCATACAAAAGCATTTCCTTTGTATGAATTTCTGTCTTTGCTTTGAAGAAAAGCATTTCCCACCCCAAATTACAAAACGTCCTCCCACGTTTCCTTCCAGTATTTTTTCCCATTTTTTTTGGTGGTTAGCACTTTGGTCCTCCTGCTTGTTTTGTGCGTGGCATAAGGAGCCAGTCCATCGCCCTCTTCCCATGGACCCGTGATGTCAGCTGCATCACGGCTTGAGCGTCACTGTGTTATCCTCTCGGGTAAGAAGCCACTCAGCTCTGGTCACCCAGCAGGTGGACCTGCAGGCCACGCAGCTAGCTCTGGAACTACAGCTCCCCGGAGCCTCTGGGAACACACCGTGGCCTTGGAAGGGAAGACAGGGCTGTGAGCAGCCGTGCCGAAGCCATCTCCCACTCTCCTCCTGTCAGGGAGGTTCTTGTTGTCCCCTGGGCCCCTCAGGGTCTAGCTGCTGTCTGGAACGGGTTGCTGGCCAGGGACATGCAAGATGACTCAGCCCCCCATTTGGGTGTGGGACGAGGAGCGGCACCTTTTGTTCCTGTGTCGTGAGTGACACTGGTCTGAAGGGGGGAGAGACCCTGGGTGCCCCCTGCCTTGGCCTCAGCTCTGCCTGTGCTGTGGCCCTCTGCCTGCTCTTTCCATTGGCGTAACTTTCTAGTTTAGGGTGTTTTTTTTTAATATCTGGTACAGCCAGCATCCCTTCTTTTTTTCCTATAAAATTCTCTTTACTGTGAGCCCTTTATCTTTCATATAAATCCTAGAATGTACTTGCTCTGTTTTATGAAATAATGCTACTGATAACTTCATTGGAAATGCACAGAATTTTGGGATTTTGGGGTTCATGTTATAAGAACTGACATCTCTATAATGTTGACTCTTCTCACTCAGAAAGATGGGGTGTTGCTCCATTGGTTTGGGTCTCCTTTTGTGTGCTCCAGGTGAGCTTTATTACTTTTCTCATGTAGATCTTACACATTTGATAGATTTAGTCTTAAAAAGAGGATATGTATACATATATGTAATTAAAGATTTTACTTATTTTTAGAGAGAGGGGAAGGGAAAGAGAAAGAGAGGGAGAGAAACATCAGTGTGTGGTTGCCTCTCACGCACCCCCTACTGGGGACCTGGCTTGCAACCCAGGCAAGTGCCCTGACTGGGAATTGAACTGGTGACCCTTTGGATTTCAGACTTGAAGTCAATCCACTGAGCCACACCAGGTATGGCAAGAAAGGCAACATATTTATTAGGAGATGTTGTCATTATAACTAATGCTGATTAAAACCACTGTAATTCACAAAGAACTTTGCATTTGTTCTGTCATTTGACTGGTGCAGGAGCAGCAGGAGGGCTGGTATGATCATCACTTTCAAACGAGAATGAGGCCACAGAGGCCAGGAGGCTGACGAACTGGGCTGCAGTCTGCAGTGCCCACGGCCCCCAAGGGCTCCCGGCCTCAGCCTCCTGCCCAGGCACAGCCCAGCCCTTCCTGAGCACGGGACCTGACCCCAAAGCATCCACACTGCACACTGACCAGAACCCTGAGAGGGGGGCTCACAGGACACATTTTCCCAGCAGGGACCTGAAGCATGGGTGGTTTTGCTGGTGCCTTCAAAGGGGGCAGAAGCTCTGACCCCTCAACCCTCCAGAAGGAAACCCCCTCATCCTGCCCCCCAGAGTGAGGCAAAAGGTGGTGCTTCCCTGGCTGGAGGATCTGGGGAGCAGGTGAAGGGCCTCGCCAGGACACTCACGCTTGAGCCCCTTACCGGCTGAGCCCCCACCGCAGACCGTGCCTCTCCCAGCTGACACCCACCTGCCCGCCCAGGGCAGCCTTGCCCGCCCACTGTGCTCTGCAGCCCTGTCATCTGAGTGGAGATCTGCCAGGGAGTTCACACAAACCAGAGCGTCCAACCCGCCATGTTTAACCAGAAGTTTGTGCTGAACTCTGCTTCAGGGTTGCTCCCTTCCCTGGTCCGTGGAAATCACGTCGCTTCTCTCAAGGGTCAGTTTCTGTGCAGGGCAGCGCCATGGTGGTCGGGATGCGACCCTCAGGCCAAGCCTAAGTGACCACGTGTCCAGAGTAGGTTTGGGCGGGGACAGTCAGTTGTGGATTAGTGGTCAGCAAGGTCTGCTCGTGCAGAGTTCTGTTGGCTTCCGTCCACCCCGGTGCGGGCAGGCGTCCCCCCCTCCTGGTACAGAGAGGGAACCCTCCATGGGGGCTTAACCCCTGCTTTCAGGGAGAGGGAGGGGGACTCAAGAGTGCCCTCTTGCACCTGCTGTTCCTGAACGGCCTTGACTCAAAACAATCAATACGTCAAAGCATGACAGGCTCCGTGACCACGCCTCCGCTCGGCCCGCTAGAGGCCCCGCTAGAGGCCCCTTACCGTGTGGGCCGGAGGCTCACTCGGATCAGTGAAACAGCTCAGCGGCCTGACCTTGGCTGCCGGTCCCTGCGTGGCCGGGCTCCCCAGGGCTGAGCCTCCGGGAAGGGATGGTGCCCACCTTGTCCAGCAGGGGTGGCCTCAGGGGCCAGCCGCCCCTGTGATTGCCGGGAAACCCGTCCCGGGGAGCCCGGCCCCCCGCAGGCGCGGACCTCAACGCTGACGCTAGCAGCCCTGCCCGGCTGCCCGCGCTGGGCCACCTGCGGACGCCGGGAACAGGTGCGGAAACGAACGGAGCATCGCCGACGCCCTCGGTCTGGCCCCGTCCGCAGACTCCGCCCCAGTCGCTTCACCGTCTTCTGTGCGCGCGTCCGTCCTGCGAGACGCTGCCTGGCCGCACGGTGCCGTTTGGTGACCGAGGCTCCGAGGGAACTGCCGCCTCGTCCCTTCCCGGACCGAGCCTCGTCTCCAAACGCCAGCGAGAAGGCGGCGGCGGCCTTGGCGGACTCTGGGCGGTCCCGGAGGCGGTGGGCGGCCCCGGACGACTCGGCGGGGCGGGGCCTCGGTCCCGCGCACGCGCGCTCGCACTCGCACTCGCGCCCGCCCCTCGCCGCGTGTTTCCGGCCGTCGCTCCTCTCCCCCGGTGCGGACACGCTCCGCAGGCCTGGGGCGGTGGCCCCTGGCCGGAACCGGAAGTGGACCCCGAGCCCCGAGGAGGAAGCGCCGACTGGCCCGTCCGCGGCGGCCGGGGTCTCGAGGGGCGGCGGCCGCCTGCTCGCGCGAGCCGGTCCGCGGCCGGCCGGCGGCCCCGGCGGAGCCATGAAGCTGTACTGCCTGAGCGTCCTCTACAAAGGCGAGCCCAAGGCGGCGCTGCTCAAGGCCGCCTCCGACGTGTCGTCCTTCAGCTTCTTCCAGCGGTCCAGGTGAGCGGGCGGGCGGGCTGGGGGCCCGGGGATCGCGGGGGCCGGGGCGGGGCCGAGAGGCCGCGGTGCCGCGGCGGGCCTCGGGGGGGCTGGGGAGGTCGCCGGCGGCGGGGGACGGGGGGCGGGGGCGGCCCGCGCGGTGACGCCCGGCGGTGGCCTCTTCTTCGGTCGGGTCTGCGGACCGCGCCTCCCGGGAATCATCCCGGCGCTCGTGGAGGCCTCGGCCATCCCGAAGACTCCTGAACGCGCCGATTTTCACATTCCTGCCTTGCAAAAATTACGAGGGGACTCGGAAAACGAGGTCCCCCAGGTTCGTGTCGGGGTGTCTGAACTAGGAGGTGGAGGCGCCGAAGTCTGTATTTGAAACCGGCGTTTCCCAGGCAGCGACTCTGGTTTCCGCACGGGGCTGCCACGTCTTGGGAGTCCATGGATCCTAACAGCTCCCTGGGAGAGGTGCTGGTGGACCCTTCGTTTATGGGTGACGTCGCTGAGGCCCAAAGAGCACACCGCAGCCAGCTGGGGCTCAAACCCAAATCGGGCGCCTCTTACGTGGGGCGCCTGGCACAGAAGCATTCTACACGAAGACCTGGAAGGAAGCAAGCTAGGCATTTGTAGGGCTTCAAGCTTTTCCCGGGGTGTCCAACCTTTTGGCGTTGCCAGGCCACACTAGTAGAAGAAGAGTTGTCTTGGGCTGCACGTTAAATATGTTGTGACACGAAATCACAAAAAAATCTCATCTCATCTTACGTAGGCGCATGGGTTTGTGTCGGGACACGTACAGCCTGCGGGCCGCAGGTTGAGCCCCCTTGTACCTTTCTGGGGCACGTGCTACAGGCAGGTGGGTTTGGAAGTAGGACGGCCACTGGCAGCCCATTCGCGGGAAGCGAGGGGACCCAGGCCCAGAGGGAGAGGGACCCTGTGGCCTCTGCTGTGGTCACTGTCTCCAAGCCAGCTGCGGCCTGCCACCTGGACTGTGGCCACGGCTCTGCGGGACAGTGGTGTTCTTGATGAGAGTGGCTTGCTGGCAGGATCCAAAACAATTTCTTTTGTTGAAGTTTCCTGCTCCTATTGGGTCAGCCTCCAAGTATCTTCCTGATACTTGGCTCTCCAGGCCTTGGCCCCGTGCTCTGTCCTGTGGCTGCTTTTCTGCACTTGTGCCGACGGGGCTCCCTCTGACCCTTCCCTGTGCTTCCCTGCGCGTGAGTGCTGGGGATCCTGGGTGTTCGGTGCGGGGCCAGCACCACACCAGCTCCAGACTCGCATGCCTGTGTCAGATGACGGACTGACGCCATCGCAGCCCGGGCTGCAGCCTGCTCTTTGTGCTTCTCACGGGCCCTCCCTTCCATCCCGCCCACCTGAGGATGGCCAGACCCCACGCTGAACACCTCCCAGGGTCCCCCGGCCCTCCCGGCCGGCCCTCGGATGCCGGCTCTCCCAGCACGTGCAGTTCTTTGTCTGAGGACTCTGCTGCCCTTGCCTCTGTCTCTTCGAGGTTTTACTGCAAGGACTTCTTATTGGGAGACTTCTCTGAGGAATCAGTAACGTGTCACCTAGTGACAGGGAGACATGCTGAGAATGTGTCATTAGTCGACTGTCACTGTGTGAACACCACGAGCGCACTCTCACCTGGACGGTGCGGCCTGCTGCCCGGCTGGGCTGTGCAGAAGGCCGTGGGCAGCTGTGGCAGGGTGCTGAGTGTTCGTGTGCGTGAACACATGGAAACAGAAAAGCACAGTGGGAACGCAGTGCGGGAGGTAAGCGTGGCGCGTCCGTCCGGCAGGGCTGCAGGTGGCTCCGGGCGAGTGAGTCCGAGGTCGGTGGTGAGAGCACGTGAGGCTGGGGCTGCACGTGGCCGTGGCTGCACGTGGCCGTGGACTTGGTGACACGGGACACGCGGGCTGCACTGATCTGTGTTGTTTGTTTCTTCAGCAACGTGTGGACCTTAGTGGACCTTCCCTCATTTATAAAGTTCCCAGTTTTTCAACCTGTTGCTTGTAATCACACTTAGCTTAAAACACAGGCACATTGTACAGCCGTACAAAAACATCCTATTTGTGTCCTCACTCGAGAAGTTATTTTCTGTAAGTTTTTAATGGTTTTAACTTTTTAACTTTTTTTTTTTGTTGTTAAAAACCGAGACACAGACACACACATCTTGGGTCTGCACAGCATCAGGAGTGCCCGAGTCCCCATCCCCGTGCGTGGTCTCCGGGGCAGCAGTGTGCACAGAGGACAGAGCGGTCACCTACCGTGACAGCCTGCCTCTCCTGGGACACCTCCTGAGGGCCTTCCCGGGGCTCTCCTCGAGGAGGGCCCCCTCTCCAGAAAGACGCCGGTGGCGATTTGCTTGGTTTGGGCGCTTGTGGCACCACCGGCTCGCTTGTGAGCAGGCAGTGCACTACGACCCTTCCTCTGTCAGTGGGAACCGTCAGGCTGCGTGTTTTCGTGCTTTTTTACGGAGCCTGTTGAGCTCTGCAAACAATTCTGCAAACACTCACTGTGCACGCTCCTAAGTGTTCACGTGGGACTGCTGTCACGCGTGCGGCCAGTCGTTGGCCCGGCCCCCCACCGCCCCCGGAGCCTCTGTTCCAGCCGTGTTTCGTCTCCGAGCCGTCACCCGCACTTCTTCCGCAGTGCCCAGCACTGGTACCCTAGGTGACGCAGCCTCCACTGGGGGGCACGCTGTGGCCCTACCTGGCTGCGCATCTGCCAGACAGCTCCCCTCTGTGTCTTCCCAGTGCAGTGCTCATTTGTCCTGCTTCTTGGAAGTAAGTGGGGCCTTGAGAACAGGAGCTGGCTTCTGCTTTGCCGCCGTGTCCCGAACCATACTCTGACCAAGTCGTTACACTGATGACAGCCCGTAGAAATGCCCCAGAAGTCTGGAAGTGGGAGGTTGGGGTGAGCTGGGTAGCAAACAGATGTGGTTTGAATGGTTGTCATAATTTGTAACTTGTCTGGATCTGTCCGTTTACAGAGCGTCTATTATTTGTCTGCGTTTGGGAGGGAAAGGAATCAAACCCAGGAGCAATGTCACCTATGGATAAGCTCAGGTCACTTTCCGTTGCATTGGGGACGAGGCGACAGGAGTAGGTGATACGTGTTGTGTTTCTTAGTGTTCAGGAGTTCATGACCTTCACAAGCCAGCTGATTGTGGAGCGCTCGGCGAAAGGCAGCAGAGCTTCTGTCAAAGAACAAGGTAAGAGGGCCCGCCCCCACCCCCCTGCAGTGAGCGCCGGCTTGGCCACCAAGTCCCCGGCAGCCCATTGCCTCTCGAGGGAGTGGCCGGCCTGGTCTTCCTCCCGTCCTCCTCCTGCTCCTCCTGTTCGCACACAGCTCTGTGCTCACCGCTGGTGTCCGGCTGCCTGGGCAGAGTCGCCCCCACGGCTCGGTCTGAGGCTCGGGTCAGTCAGCACCCCGCCCCCGCCCCCCGCCCCCGGAGTGGAGGCGTCTCAGAAAGAGACCCCCTCCTTGTCCAGGAGCCGCCACGCTTTGTGCTCCGTGGGTGTTGACCCGGAACCTGAAGATATTACTTTTGCTTCTTCACGGTCCAGCTCCCTGGGGGGCTGTTGGGCATTTGTTTCAGAGGCGGCGTCCTGCCGGCAGGTGAGGAAGGGGTGAGCAGCCTTCAGGCAGAGATGGCGTGCTGCACGGTGTTCGGACCACGGCCCCGGGGGCGGAGGGGCTGTCTGGACCGTGTCGGCACCCGTGACGCTGCGGGCGGTGTCGCGGCTGCGTCCCGTGTGGTGGGACCTGTGTCCTGCGTCCCGCCGGCCCGCTTGGGCTGTGGACGTGCGAGGGTTCTCCGCCCTCTGGGGCCGTGCCTGCCTTCCCAGCGTGGCACCTCCCTTGGGGGAGACGCCTGTCCCCCTCGACCTGCCGGCGTCTGTCTGCCCCCCTCTGGCTTCAGGGCCTGTCGGCCTTCCTGCGCTCTTCGGTGTGTTTCCTGGTTCTGCTCCTGAGTCCTGAGGCTGAGAGCTGTGGGAACAAGAAGTTCTCACTCGCCGGCCACAGTCCTTTCCTGCCGACAGCAGTCAGCCCCGGGGGCTGTGGGTGTCGCTGCTTTGACGAGAGGCCATGACCCGCAGACCCGGCCCGCCATGGCCAGGGTCTTCCTGGAGGGACCTCGCTCCTTGCCCCCCCCACCCCCGCCCTCCCCGGACGGGGCCCGGAGGGCTCCCCTCCTGATGACAGGGCTTTCAGAGAGCGGGGCTGCTCCGGTCACCAGGGCCTCCTCAGGTTGGGAGCAGGGCCTGAGAGGGCCGTCTCTCCCCGAGGCGCTGCCAGGCCTGGCCCGGAGCTCAGGGCTGTGCCTGGATGTGGGGCCCTGGACCCCCGCTCCGCACCCCAAGCCTGGGGGCCTTTCCCCGCCCTAAAGTGGGTGCTGGGCCAAGCTGACAGCCCGGCTCCCATGCACACGGCCCCGTGCGATTCCGGCCGGGCTGTGCTGCCGAGTGCCCGCCCACCGGCCTTGCTCAGGGAGCCTGGTCTGCAGCAGCTCGGCGTGGTGACGCTTGGGCCGGCGGGTGACAGGCCCCTCTTCGTGTCTCCTCAGACTACCTGTGCCACGTTTACGTGCGCCACGACGGCCTGGCAGGCGTGGTCATTGCCGACGGCGAGTATCCCTCCCGGGTGGCCTTCACCTTGCTGGAGAAGGTGAGTCTGCAGCCCAGCCGTCTTGGGGCTGGGGTAACGGCCGTGCCGGAGGCCTGAGGGAGGCCGTGTGGCCCTGACTGCTGCCGTCCCTCCAGGCCCATGTCCCGGGGCCACCGGGGCCCTCCTGGCCTGCCCCTCAGTGGCGGCGCCTCTTCTCTGGGACACGGGTCCTGGGTCTGTGGTGGCCGAGTTCTCAGCCCGAGTGGCTTCCATTTGCTCCTGAGCCTCACCTGACTCCAGCTCTGCCCGGCCCCCTCTACTGAGCCCTCCCTGTGCCCTCCCTGTGCCCCTCCTGACCCGTCCTGCAGTGCCAGGGGCTCCCTTCCCTGCTGGGGGCTCCGCACCTGGTGTTCAGTCTTCACGAGGCTCTCAGTATGAAGTCTTTGAAGACACAGTGGTGTCGTGTTCCCAGAAGGACCGATAAACTTAGGAACATGTGAAATTTGGTTATGTCTTGAATTTTTCCTTCTGGGAGAATTGGCTGGAGAATTAGGACTAACACCCTCATTCCTAGAAGTCCAAACCTCAGTAAAACTGGAACCTGCAGTTTAGAAATTCAGTGCCTCTGTCCTCACCAGCTGGGGTTTGTCTTGGGCCGGGTGCACTGGGCTCTGAATGCCCGGGGTGTTCGGGGAGGAGGAACCCGAGTCTGGACTTCCCCATGGGCTGGCAGTCCGCCCAGCCCTCCCCCGGCCCTGGGGGCCTGAGGGCCGAGTGTTGCCGCCGTGGGCACGGTGCGAGCAGGCGGTGTCACTGGGCTCCTTTGTCCTGCAGGTGCTGGATGATTTCTCCAGGCAGGTCGACAGGACCGACTGGCCAGTTGGCTCCCCTGCTACCATCAGCTACGCGGCACTGGACGGCTACCTGAGCACATACCAGGTGGGGCGGCCCAGAGCCGTGGGGGACTTGCTGGCCTGTGGCTGTGGCCCTGGGCGACTTCCCGGCGGCCTGGAGTGGCGTCTCGGTCCCCGGGAGAACTGCAGGAGCTCCGCGAGGACCTGAGCCCCGGCTCCCGGGCCGGCTATTGCGGCCCTGCCCCGGGCATCCACGGAGCCTGTCTCATCGCGACCCATTCGCCCAGTCGAGCGCTGTCTCCAGGCGGCCTCCCAGTCCTGATGGTTTTGTTCTCGGCTCCTCTCTCCTAGAATCCCCGGGAGGCCGACCCCATGAGTAAAGTGCAGGCTGAGCTAGACGAGACCAAGATCATCCTGGTAAGGAGGAAGGGAGTCCGGGGCTGAGGGCTGGCATGCCATTGCAGCCACAGTGCCGTTCTGCAAGGGGATGGCCCGCCCCCCCCCCCCGGGCTTCTGGGGCCTCAGAGCCAGACCCCCGAGTCTGTCCCTCCTCACCCCATGAGTGGCGCCGGCTGCACGAGGGACGGAGCCGGGAGCCGGCCGGCCGTGTTCCGTCCCCCTCCCCTTGGGGGATCCCCCACAGGGACAGTGGGGTCGGCTCAGGGGTCTGCCCCACCATCCCTCGTGCCCCCTCGCCTGTCTCAGAGTGTGCAGGCGCCTCCCCGTGGGCGGTGGGGCTGCGTGCACAGAGTTGTCGGAAACGCCACGTTTTCACCTGCGATCTGGCTTAAACTGCCGCTTCCCTCGGCCTGCCCGGCCACAGGCAGCACCGAGCTGTCGCTCTTCTGCTCGAAGTCCTCCAGCACCTCTGGAGTCTGCTGCAGGGTGACGTGCAGGCTCCCTGGCACGCCTCGTGGTCCCCGTCTGCTCCCAGGCAGGTCCTATGCTCAGGCCTCCCAGGTCCGTGGAGGCCACTCGGGGCCCTTTCCAAATGCCAACACCTTGGCCCCGCCACTTCGGGTCTCCCTGCCAAGTGTGGGAGCTTGTCCTGGTCTCTGTGTCCTTGCTAACGGCGCCCCCACCGACACCAGTGCCGGGCAGCCAGTGGGCCCCGAGCGGCTGGAGAGAGGGCCCGGGAGGACGCAACCCTGGCGTGAAGCTCTCCTGTCTGCTGGGTCCGACCCCTGGGCGCCCCCCTGGACAGCACGGTTTGGGGACGAGACTTGGCCGTGAAAGTTCAGTCCTTTGTAGCTGAGCCCCGTCTGCCCCTCCAGCTCAGAGCCCCACAGCCGGCAGGCACCTCGCGCTCCTGCACTCTGCATGGGCACAGCCAGCGGGTTGTGGTCACCCAGCCCTGCTCTGGCTGCAGTGGCCACCCTGCCTTTCGTCCCATCCGTATCTGAATCCGGTCGCTTGGGTAGAAATCCGAGTGACTGGGCCAGTGTGGAGACCAGGACGTTTGCCCTTGCTCACGCGTGTCTTTTCACAAGTGCAAGCTCAGGTTCAGAGGCCCTGGCATCTGCCCTTGGAGTGTCCACCGGGCCGGGGCGGTGGGGGGGCGCAGGCTCCTCCCCCCTTGGAGGCAGGTCTGTGTGGTCATGGTGCCTGCAAGCTGAGATGCCCGTGCAGACTGGTCAGGACCACAGGACACGGCCCTTCAAGGGGAGCCCGGTCCAGTGGGAGTTCATGGAAACACGCCGGGTGGCCTCTCCCGGCCTGGTCGTCCGAGCCTGTGCTGTGCAGAATTGGGGATTTCCTGCCTCCATTCCAGGCAGGACCTTCTGGGTTCCGTGGGCAGGTCACTAGGTCCATGCGTGCCCAAGGCGGACGTGTGCCAGGGTGCTTGTGTGTGGGCGAGGGGCCCGGGGGTGCTTCTCCTGACTCGGGCTCCAGCCTCGCGCTGTGCACAGAGCAGACGTTGTTCCGCTTCCTTCGTGCAGCACAACACCATGGAGTCCTTGCTGGAGCGCGGGGAGAAGATCGACGACCTGGTGTCCAAGTCCGAAGTGCTGGGGATCCACTCGAAAGCCTTCTACAAAACGGTGGGTGCACCGGCTCCCCAGGCCCCGGGCCCCTGACAGCCAGTAGAGGCCTGCCCTGCAGGAGGAGGGTCGTGGGGGAGGTGGCCCCTGGGGTTGCGGCGTCTGAACAGGAAGCAAGAGGTCCCTGGGGTCAGGGCCAGGCAGCCTTGTTTGGGGAGAGTGTGGGCGGCTGGATCCTTGCCATAGTTTGTGCCAGCAGCCCCTTCCTGGTGGCAGGAACGGGTGGGTGTGGAGGAGGTGGTCTTGGCTGTGAGCTGCTCCCAGACAGCTTGCCTGGGGTGGGGGAGGGGGTGAGGACAGGTAGTTTCCAGTCCTCTGTCCCAGCCAGCACCCTGGTCCCCAGGCTCCTCCCGCACTGTGTGCCCAGGTCACTGCCGCCTCCTCCTCAGGCCCCACCCCCGTTCAGCTGCTCTTTGTTCCTCTCTAGGCCCGCAAGCAAAACTCGTGCTGTGCAGTCATGTGACTGCAGCCCGCAGAGGCCCCCTCGATGCAGAGTCCCTGCCATTCACACCAGAACCGCAGCCCCCAGAAGCCTGGTGGCCACGGGAAGACCAAAGTGCAAACACCCACCATCGGCTTTGAGCTCCTGGGAGGAGCCGAGGGCTGGTGGGCGGGACCTGGGGCGGGGCATGTTCAAATTCGTGTGTCTAGTAATTTTTGAAAGACGACTTTAGGCCCCCGAGGTGTATTTTTGGGCCAAATGAAACCATAAACACTCTGGACTCCTGCTGAGGCCAAAGGGGTCGTTTCTAACCCCGACGGCCCCGGGTCAGGGCCGGCTCTGCTGGTCCCAGCAGCCGTTGGGTTTTACTTGTTAACCGTGTCAGCACTTCAGTAAGGGGCTCCCGGTCCACAGGGCCGGGGGGTGCTGGGCAGGTGCACGCTTGGTTCTCCTGGGAAGCCACACAGGGCCGCTGGGGGTGGGGGTGGGCCAGCGAGTTGGGGCTGAGGCCAAGGGGAGACGGTCACTGGGCCTCACCAGTTCTGCAACGGTTTTCGTTTCTGCGGACGCTTCCACAGAGCTCCACAGAGATGCCCTGGAGGTCTTTGCGGGGTGGGAGGGTGGGGGCAGGACACCTCACCCAACCTGCAGTTTGACCTCGAACATCCGGATCATGGGTGTGTGCCTCTGATGACAAGCCTGCCTTGGCAACCACCAGGGGCCTGCATGTCTTAGCAAGTGGCTTTTCCTGTGGCCACTGCCAATGGGCATCAAGAGTAGGTGCCAGCCAACCCAAGGGCTCCCAAACCCCACCTGTGGTCAGGGGCCCGTCTCCCCACCCCGGCCTGACCCCCGCAGCAGGAAGATGGGCTGCACAGCAGCCCAGGTGACAGCCACCCCTGTCCTGCCGGGTCCCATGCTGCCTCTTCCTGCCCCGCTGGGCTGCCTGAGGACAAGGTGCGCCCTTAGGCTGGGCCCCAGGAATCCCCTGCTGGGGTGGTTGCCTCTCTGGCCTCTTCCATGGGGGCCTTTCCCTGACATGCTGGTTCTTGCCTGACCCAAAGGCCCATTCGTCCAGCAGGAAGTGCCGCAGCTCTGAAATCTCTGCTTGGGCCAGGAAACAGGATATGGCTCCTGACCACCCTACCCCTGACAGGTTTACCTGCTGGCTGCTCTCATCCTCTGGGTGCTGCTGGCCTGCCCGCCTCCATGTAGCCAGTTTGTCCACGTGACTTCCCTCCTGGGCGGCGCAGGCCCCTCCTGCTCACCAGTGCCTGAGGGGGCTGTGGCACCACATGGGTAGTTCAGGTCCTGGGTGATGGGGAGGACGTGGGGTGCAGGCAGAGCTGGGGGAGGAGGGAGCAGGTGGGGGCCTGGCTTGGGCCCTGTGCCGTCTTGTCCCCTGTTCATGTCATTCTAATGTTCAGTCATCTGGCTAAGAGTGTATTTTAGTAACTGCTGCCTAACTCTTCTCTGTCTTGTTCGACAAGTTCCTGTCTGGATAAAGTTGTCTTTTGAAATTCCAAAATGGTCCTATGCTTTGTTTAAGTTTCAGGGAGCCCCCTCCTCTGTGCTGTGCACACTACTGGGCCGATGTGGGGGCCGGGGTCATAACCTTCCTCCCCTCTCCCAGCCCTCCACCCAGGCCCAGCAGGACCCAGGTGAGGGGGAGCCGGGCCCTGCAGGTGTGCAGGGCACTCTCAAGGGCTGGGGCACCCGTCCCCAGTTTAGGGGGCGAACTCAGCTGCTGCTCGGTAGAGCTCTGTGAAGACTTGGCAACCCGGTTCTCGCTGGCCAGGGGCCCTGCCCTCAGCTCGCCCCCGATCGGAATCAGAAGCAGCCCTGGGCTCTGGCAGGGCCAAGCACACCTGCTTTTCCTGCTGAGGCCTGGGAGCTCTTCCCAAACAGGTGCTACTTACCAGTGACGGGTGGAGGCCCTCACTGACCTCTCTGTGCCGGAGTTGCCGGCCTTGCCCGCAGGCCTGACCTGCACACGCCAGGGGGAGACGCCCCCCTCAGGGCTCAGGACCCCAGGGAGCCTGGCCAGGACGGTGCCTCTGATTACAGCTGATAGGCCACCAGTTGGAGAGATACTCCGCCGGGAGGCTGCACTCCCAGGCTGTCCTACATTCTCCCAGGCCAGCTCAGGTCTCCCTAGGCACTGCTGCCAGGTGCAGCCTCCCTCCTGCCCACATACCTGAGCACACCTGCCAGGTGCAGCCCACTGGCACGCTGACGTCAAGGGCCTCCTGGCCTGTGCAAGGTGTCTGCCACCAGGGGCTGCAGCTGGAGGTGGTGGCCCGCAGAAGTCCCTGGGGTACCTGCAGCATCAGCCTGTTGGCCCCACAGGCAGGCGTGTCTGATGTCTAGGATGGATCTGGAGCCTGAGTTTCTGTCCCAGGAAAGCACATGACATGGAGTACAGACAGGCAGCCCCGGGGGCCGGGGAAGCCACCCGTCTCCACAGAAGGTCGTGCCTGGGAGGGAGGTGGGCCAAGAGGCCTGCAGCGGCTGAGTGTGCAGCCATAGGATCAGATGGCCTCCAGCCAGGTAGGTGGTCAGGTGTCCAGTCAGGCCACACAGCTGTGCGATCAGCATTAACAGGTGGCACAGGCTGAAGGTGGATATTCCTAGGGGAGGTCCCTGCACTGTAGGGACACAGCTGGGGGACACAGCCATCCTGAGGAACAGGCCAGGGCACAGGGTGGAGCAGAGCCAAGGACAGGAAAGTCTGGGGCAGCTGCAGTGGGAGGCCTGGTGGAAAGCGCCTAGCCCTGCTGCCCAGACCTCAGGCCACCCACCCTCTCAGCCCAGCCACCTCAGGCTCAGTGCCTGGCATCCCTCTCCGCACATTTCTGCTGGGGGTCCTGTCCTCTGGACCTCCGTGAGGAGCCTGTCGTGGTCCCCCTTGTCGTCGCCTACCGTCTCGTCTTTGCATCCCAGCAGCCACTGCTGTGCTGCGTGTGACATTGGTGTCTGACACCGGCCCAGCCTGTGTGGTGTCGGCACACCCCAGCCCATGGGCT
The DNA here is from genome assembly GCF_004126475.2 of Phyllostomus discolor. NCBI lineage: Eukaryota > Metazoa > Chordata > Mammalia > Chiroptera > Phyllostomidae > Phyllostomus > Phyllostomus discolor. The sequence goes on from NC_040912.2 coordinate 139,152, forward strand.
CATGCGAGCAGGCCAGGGTGGTGCCGGTGGCGAGCAGAACAGGAAGGTGGCACTGTGGGTAGAGGGGCGCCTCAGCAGGGCAGTGGAGCCCCAGCCTGGGGACCCTCCCACAGGGAGGTGCCCTCCAGCCCCATTTCGGAGACTACTGGGGTGACTAGAGAGGTGGGGCGTGGGGGTGCAGCTGCTGGAGCTGTGACAGAGGCTGCACAGCGGCTGCACAGAGGGACCCCTGGGCGGGCTCTCCACCCGACAGGCTCAGGGCAGCCCAGACTCGGCCTCTGTGGCCAGGGCCCGCTGAGGGCCCCCACCAGGAGGAGCCAGGGTGTAGGGGGCAGGGTCCCAGCATAAAGCACCCAGCTGCACAGGAAGCAGTTTGTCCTGTTTTTCTTTTATTTGCAGTTTCCCGAGACAGAACAAAATAATTTTTTGTACACTTACAAGGCTCAGAAAGAAAAGACAAGGAAACTCAGCAAAAAGAGAGGAGGAAAGCCAGCCAGCGCCGTGGCAGCTGACCCTCTGCAGGGCAGGCCGGCGAGGCCACACCGCGGACATCTAGCTAGGAGAGCGGGTGTGGCTTGCTCGTGGGGGTCATGCAAAAGAACTATCCCCCAGAAAAAATCCCCAAATTAACCCAGACAGGCAGCTCCGTGGAGATAACAGGAGTGGGAGAGGAGGGAGGAGGCCCCGGGAGGTGAGGGTGGCCAGGCCACACACAGTCTGCCATGAGCCCTGCCATGTGCTGCCCACACCCAGGGAGCCTGGCAAGTGCTCACCCCGTGTCCGTGGGTGGGGACAGCTGTCCTGAGCACAGCTGTGGACGGGCAGGTGAGTGTCCACTAAGAGTGTCTGACGATGGACAGCCTACTTGGAGAGCACCCCATGCCCCCCCCCCCCCACCCCACCCCAGCTTGACTTGTGAGGGAAGATGAAGAGAATCTTTGTTGAAAACAACGTCAATTAAAGGGGAAGGAGTTGGGCCCCACACCTCTGTGAACAGGCCCGGGCAGCCCCGCACCCGCACCCCTGGCTGCTCTCCGCTGCCATCTGACCGCACAGGCCGTCCCTGAGCCTCAGTGCTGGGAGCCCTGCGCCTTCTCCCCGCTCAGGGTCCCGGGCACACACTGCAGCCTCCTGGAGCCTGGCGAGGGGGTCGGCCCGGCCCTGCCCTCCCGCAGCACTGCCAGAGGCCGGGAGCCCTGCTGTAGCCAGGAGCCCCTCGAACCCCTGCCCCTGTGTCTGCGGAAGGCCCGTGGGCTGCTGCCAAGGGTGTTTCCCCCGCCGGGTGTAGCCGGCCTGGGTCTGACGCTAGGTGTACCCACCTGCACCTCCTGCCCCTAGGAGGGCCAGAGCTAGAGCCCTGGGCCCCAGGGGCTCCTCTCCTGACTGGTCCTTCTGGGGGCTGGCCCAGCCTCTGCATGGCCCGTCCACGCCGGGGCGCCGGCACGGGAGGGGCCCACACCCGCCTTCTTGGTTGGGGGAGAGGAAGGGAAAAGAAGCAGAGGGAACAGCTGCGCTCAGGCCCGCGGCCCCCGCAGCGCCCCCAGACGACACCAGACACTACCCACTGCGCGCAGGGCAGAGGGCTGGGCCCCTTCGAAACAAACACGGCAGGGCAACGGGCGCCGCCCCGTGGACAAGTTCACCGCCGGCGGTCCGGAGGCCAGGAGCGGACAGACAGGTGGAGCTCGGGTAGGGAATGGCCAGTACGTTCGAAGCCCCACGAATGCCAGTCATTTTTACAGCTTTTTCCTTTCTTTAGTTTTTTTTCCCATTTCATCAGACATTTCGTGTGTGTGGTTGTTGCTGTCATCTTGTTTTTAAAAAGAAATCACATCTGGTCTTGGTTTTCTGCAGACACAGGCACCAGGGGAGGAAGAGGCAGACACAAACATGCGACAGGCAGGCCGTGCGCCGAGGCGGCTGCGCGCCGAACACCATCCGTCGGGGTCTACAACGGCGAGGGCGGGGTCAGCGCCGGCGCACGCGCAGAGGTGGCTGCGGGCACGCAGGCCCCGCCCCGCCGCCGAGGCCCCGCCCGCCCGAGGCCCCGCCCCCACGCCGGGCTCACCTTCACTGCAGCGGGGCCACGGGCGCGCCTGAGCAGTGGAAGTGCACGTTCTGCCACTTGCCCTCGCGGCGGTGCCACACGCGGGTCTCCTCGGACTGGCTGGTGCGGGGCCGGCCCTGGCCGTCGATGTACTGCGTGAGGCGGATGTAGGCGATGCAGGCAGCGTCCTCCCCGATGACGTGCACGTGCGGGTTCAGGATGGTCGTGTGGATCGGCTTGCTGTTTTTGGCGAGCACTGCGGACGGACGAGCGGGCGGGGGCTCAGCCCTCCAGCGGCCACTGGCCCCTGGGCCGCCCCGCGCCTGCCTGGGGCTCTGGGCACGGAGTGGGTGGGCTTTCCTGGGCTCCCGGCCTCCCCTGCACGCCCTCCCCGCCCCAGCTCCCGCACTCACAGTTCTCGAAGTAGAACCTGTGGAAGTCCATCCCTTCGACCAGGTTGCCCAAAGCTTCAGGCTCAAATGAGGTCAGGCCTGGGTCGCAAATTTTCCTGGGGGGCAGACCCAGGTGAGGAGGGGCCCCTCTGCACCCGCCCAGGGCATCCAGCCCGCCTTCACAGCCCACCCAGGTGACCCAGGACCCACACAGGCCCCGACTCACGCGTAGGCCTCGAAGTCCCCGTTGTTGACTGCCTCGATGAGCTGCTCAGTGATCTTGATGATCTCCTGCTTCCGCGCTGCGGGGACACAGGCTTGGTGACCCGAGGCCCCCACGCCGCGGCAGCGGCCCCCACGCAGCCCCCGCCCCTCCCGCCTCTCCTCTCCGGGGGGACCCTGAGGTCTGATGCCCCCGCTGTCCAGCTCAGCCCATGCCCTCCAAGGCCACCATGGGCTTCTACATTTCCAAGCCCAACAGGCTTCTCCCTTGTCTGTCATAAACGAAACACCTCTGAAGACTAGGAAATTCCACCCACAGTGCAAAACGTCTAGAAAGTGCAGAAAGGGGGAATGGCACCTGCCATACCCCAGCGCCTGACCTCAGTGCCCCCGGCAGGACCCCTGGGCCCTCTGCAGCTGTGCCCTGGGACCTGTCTTCCTGGTCCAGCCCACTTGGGCTTCACTCTCAAGATCCTCCCCAAAGCCAACAACTCCTCCTGGGGGACTGGGAAGGGACAGCTCACACAGCAGGGAGGGGGCTGGGGGATCTGGCGAGACCTCTGTCTAAAGGCCAGGAGCAGGGGTGCAGGGACCAGGCAGAGGGGAGAGCAGATATGGGGGCCTCAGCCTCTCTCCCTGGGTGCCGGCGGACCAGGTGTTGGCCTCCACCTCTGCCGGTGTCCACCTGCCTGCAGTCCTGGGCCCAGGTGCTGGCCAGCACACCACCTGTCCATCCTGTGCAGTCCACCTGGGCCTCCGGGCTCCCACTGACTTGGCCTCTGGTCCTGGACAGGTCTGGCCCCCAGGATGGTCGGCTAGGACCCCTTTGTCTCTAAGTACAATTTATTCTCATGCAAAAAATTTTAAGCATGTGGGAAGAGAGAGATTAATTCAGCCCACACCCTGCAGACTCAAATCTGAACATTGTCTTATTTGCTCTAGATGTTTCAAAGACATACAACCTTACATCGTTGCAGGTGCTAGAGTGAGTGCTGCACCAAGTCCCTGCACAGACATGCTGGTGTTCCCTCACATGCACCCTCAAACACACACGTGTGCACACACAGGCACACGCTGCGGGGATTTCGGAAAGCAAGGGTGTGCTGGTGGTAAACAGAGGACCAAGAAGTGACCTGAAAACAGGATCCCAGGAAGCCTCCCGGGACCCGCAGGTCAAGGCTGCCTCCACTGTGCGTCTGTGCACTTGGGGCCACGGCTCCCTGCATGGCCACCACGTGGGGTGGGCACTTGCAGGTCTCCACTCCAGCTGCTGGGAGTGGCACAGGCCTGTGTGGATCCGTGGGCTCGGTGCCCCAAGCACTTAGCGTTCAGAAGCCTGTACCCACGGCCCCTGCTGCCTGCCTGGCCACCCTCCCACCACCACTGGGGCTGGCCGGGCACTTCCTCCCCCGGGATCCCACCTGGAGAGGGGCCGAGTCCACGGCAGAAGATGCTTCGTGCTGCATGTGAGTGCAGGCGTGCTGTGACCTCCAAGGGGTTGGGTGCATATGTGTGCGTGTCCTGTGGGAGTGTGTGCATGTGCCTGTGTGTGCGCATGTCTGCACTGGCCTGTAAACACTGCATTTCAGCTACTGTCCCACTTTGCTTTACCACCCAGCTTGTGTCCAGACGCCAGCAGGGTTGGGCTCCGGGTCATCACTGCAGAAGCCCGCCTGCCTGGTTGGCCCTGGAGGCTGGCCTCTAGGAGAGCGGCTGTGGGCTCCAGTGCCCCAGGCCCTGTCCACCTCGAGGGCTCTGTCCCGGTCACTCCTGGGTGCCGAGCAGGGCTGCATGACCCTTTGAGGCCACAGTGCGTCCCCAGCATCCAGCCCACCTCTTTGCCCTCTGTTTGAGCTATTTCCAATTCTGACAGCCCCCTGTCCTCTGGTACCCTGGCCACCTCCCCAACACAGTCACCAGCGCCTGCTGTGTCTCATCCAGGGCGCCCCTTGCCTGGGACCAAGTCCAGCCACTGCTCAGGAGCCCCCACCTCCCACCCGACCCTGCTCATCTCCCGACTCCTCAGAGGGAAGGAGCCGCCCCCACCCCACAGAGCTGAGGGCCGGGCAGCGGGGGCTGGGTGGCATTTCCCTGTCTTGTTTCCAGTGTACTGTGATTGCACTGTCCCCTACAGTATAAGTGAGCCGATCTTCCACTCACGGATGAAATATTGAGGGTTTTACATAGGCTGTCATTAAAAACGGGAGTCAGTGTAAAGAGAAGGTACTGAGTAAACAGAAGGACGTTTCCGAGCTCACAGCACAAACCTAGAAGTCTCGAGTCTGGGGGACAGCAGCAGCCGCACTCCATACATGTCCCGGCCCTGGGTGGGGGCCCTGCACACAGTCCTGCCTCTCCAGGGTGAGCTGGGGCCCCACACAGGGAGGCCCCCCCATTGGCAAAGGGTCCTGGGGGACCCTGGAGACTCCTTGCTGGCACCAACCCTGTCCCTTGGCATTTGTCAGGGGCCGGAGGCCCTCCGGCCACCCTCTGACAGCTGCGCAGGATCAAGCGGGATCGTGTGTAATCCCCGATTACGGAGGCCCGGCCTGTGCCGGCGAGCACCAGCTACGTGCCGGGGCAGCTGGCGGGCGCACACCAGCAAAGGAGGGGCCCAAGCCCACCCGCACGATGCCCTAGTCCTGGGCCTCGGTGCTGGACAGGCAGGCCCTGGTCCCCAGGTTGGAGAGGGGCACCCGGCTCAGGCCCCCAGAAAGCAGGTCCCCGTCCCAGACAGCCCCTTCGCCAGGCCGTCCTGCCTCTTCTGTCAGCGGGGGACGCCTGCTCTCAGGTGGCCGGGAAGCCAGGGGCTTGGGTGGGACGAATCCAGGAGCAAAGGCCCCACTCCCGGAGGGAGCTAGGCCCCACCCTCAGCACCCCAAGACCCCACCCCCACAGGCCAGGCCACATCCGCTGGCTCCAGCCCCCGGCCCCCCCATCTAAGCCTGCTCATAGCCCCTCCTGTGGCCCCCACCTCCCTTAGTCGAGCTCAGCGCAGACCCCTAAACGGACCTGGCTGAGCCCCCCATCCAGGCTGCCACGCAGACCCAAGGGGGATGTTGCAGCCCTGGGCCAATTCGTGCAGAGGGCCCCCACCCCTGGGACACCCCTCCAGGTCTCCAGGGCACAGGCGAGGGTCTGAGGGTCTGGGGGGTGGGACCTGGAGCTGCTGAGCTCAGACAAGATGCTGCACAAATGGAGTTCTGACCACACCACAGAGCCCCCCTGTGTCCACCACAGTGTCACCCCATTTCCATGAACCGGCCCGGCTCCGGTGTCGTCCCCATAGCCCACACCCAATCCCCTCAGCCAGGCTGGGGCTCCAGCGGCCCCCCACTGGGCCTAGCCCCTCAGCCTGAGCACACGGTGCTCGTGGCAGGTCCTCAGCCCCCCAGGGCCGCTCCTGGTGAACCCCCGGCCTTAAGCCTGCAGGCCACAGACCCCCAGCCCGCCCCTGCGGCTCTGACGGCTTCACTCGGCTCCCCTCTGCCCTGCTGCCGCCCCCAGACCTGCAGGGGGTGGGCAGGGGTCCGCACTCACCCAGCCACTCCCCCGCCATTCCGGGCCCCGGGCCCAGTAGCCTCTCCTCTGAGAGCCGGGAGTCTCCCCGGAGGTGGGGGTGGCTGTGGCCCCGGGGTGTCATCCATCCCTGTAAGTGATACTGGCAGGCGGTCCGGTCGGCAGACAGACTGGAGCGGCCTGGCTCCTCCCTGCCCGGGGCGGGGGCAGCGCCAGCCCCACGGGGCCTCCCCTTCCGGCCGCCCGGTCTGGGCTGCGGAGTAGCCCCGCCCTGCGAGGCCCTTCTGCCCTGGACCCTGGCCAGCCACACCCCAGATGCCACCGCAGCGGCACCCTTCTGGCCGGGTCCTCTGAGCCCCTGAACTCTGCTGTCCTGTGGAGAGCCCACAGACCTCAAGGGTCCAGCCCTGTTCATCCTGAGCCCGTATCCAGGTTCTAGTCTGACAGGCAGGTGCTCACACCCACCTCTCTGGCCATGGACTCTGTTTTCCGAGGCCACAGGCACCTGGCGGAACCCCTGGGCCCCTCCCCTGTCCCCCGCTGCCCCCGCCAGAGCGGGGCAGAGCACTGCAGCCGGGCTGACACCCTGAGCACCACCGCTCACAGTGCTGCTTACACAGGGTGGGGAGGCCTGGGGGAGCCGGAGATGGGCGGGGTGGGGGGCCCTGGGCCTCTGGGGTCCCCGAGCCCCTCCTCACCGTGTTCAGGATGTCAGAGGGCCTGGGGGCTGGGGTGGGACAGAACAGATGTGAGCACAAGGCAGGCGGGGGTGGGTGCAGGACGGGAAACCTGTGGGCAGAAAGCCAAGCAAGGGGGACTGTGTAGAGGGGGTCACAAGGGGACTTGGGGGGACAAAGAGGGTCATGGGGGGTGGAAGAGAAACAGGGGTCATGGGGATGTGGGGGGTGGGGGGGGCAGGGGGGTGGAAGGGACCATGGAGGAGACAGGGGACGCTGGGAGTCACAGGGGGATGGAGACGGTCACGGGGGGAGGTGGGCGGGGGGGGGGGGAAAGCTGCTTTGAGCAGAGGGTGCCAGGCAAGGAGGGGCACCCGGCCCAGGAGGACAGAGCTGAGGCTCTGTCAGCCCTGTGGGGACGGCCTGCTGGGCGGGTAGGCCAGGCCCTTCCCGCCCCTTTAAGCCACAGGCCTGCGGTCAAACGGGGCCTGGGACCCCTGTGAAGTCTGTGTGATTGCAGAGGCCGCAGTGAGTGGCCTGAAGGATCAGGGAGGACAGTCCCCTGGCCTCGGGGGCCGCCTGGGGCCTGGGCAGCATGTGTGGGGCCGGGGGGGGGCACTGACGGGGAGCCAGGCTGGGCTGCTAGCGAGGGTGCCCCTGCCCGGGCACGTGGCGGTGCCAGCAGGCACAGGGAGCCACTCCACCCGCATGGGGTGGGCAGGGGACCCTCAGCGTCTGGGGTCCCCGAGCCCCTCCAGCCAGAGCTCAGGATGTCAGAGACCCTGGGGGCCGGGCAGACAGGGCAGACACACGAGGAGGGGAGGAGGAGGCCGCTGTCTCCCCCACCCTGGGCCTGTCCGGGGAGCAAGGAGCACCCACTGCAGTGCGAGCTAGGCCCCTGAGAGGGTCTGCCCAGGGGCTCAGCCTGCCCTTGGGTCTCGAGGGTCCCCTCAGAGAGGAGCTACAGGCCCTTCAAGGAGACCCTGAGACACAGGGGGCCCAGCGACTGGCACAGGGCAGGCAAAGGGCCAATGGGAGCCGGAGGCAGACAGGGTGGGGGGGCCCTCGGCCTCCTGGGTCCCCGAGCCCCTCCCCACTGAGCTTGGGATGTCGGGGCCCTGGGGGCTGGGGGCACAGACAAGGCGTGAACAGGAGGCAGGCGGCAGGAGCGCTGAAGGGAAGGGGCAGGAGAGAGACGAGGCGGGGGTTGAGCTGGCCATCCCGAGACCACAGGGTGGGCTCCAGGGGCTCCGGGGGCAGCATCTCCCCAAGAGGGCCCAGGGCCGTCTACTCACGGCAGACAGGCGAGGCCGGCCCAGGGGGTGCTGCGTGTGCCCACGGGCCTGCCCTGTGAACGAGGCCCCCGTGCGCAGGCTGGTCCCCTCCCCCACCCGCCTGCAGCCCAGGCCTGGTCTCCTAGAGGCCAGGGTGGGTTGGGGGACAGCCCCCAAGCCGGCGGCTCCGGCCCGTCTCGGTCTGGGTGACCACACAAGCGCCCAGTCTCCCTGGTGGAAGTCCTGTGTTCACCTCCACTCCGGGGTGTGGGGCTGCTTGGGACAGCTGCCATGCAGTGGGGCCTGGCCTCTGTCCCCAGACCGTAGAGCGGCCGGCCATGGCGTCCGGGGCAGACCTGAGGGCGCTGGTGTGTGGTCAGATCAGAGCGTCGGGCATGGCAGCCGGGCTGGGAATGCGGCACCAGACCCCCACCCACGCCGAGGCCACAGAAACACCCAGAAGCCAGAGAAGGGCCCCAGGCTGCTGCCCACTCTGCTGCCAGCCAGTCCCTACTTGAAAGAACTTCAAGAGAAGAAACTGAGCAAATTCAACCACGAATGCCTTCCTCCTGTGGGAATGGACCCTGAGGTGAGTGGGGGCACTGGGGCAGAGGGCAAAGGGCAGCAGCCTCCTGGCTGGTCAGGGCACCCAGCCTGCCCGGCTCTGCCGGACCCCGCACACGCTGGGGGGACCCCAGCACGCAAGCCGGGCCAGAGTTGCCGCCACTGAGCATGGCTGGCCCCGGAGACACGGCCGGCTCACGGGCCCTGACACGGGGCCCCGCCTGCCCGCACCCCTGCCGGCCGGGAGCCTGCACGGTACCTTTGGTGTCCTCGTCCTCTATGGTGGTGTGGGTGCTGTCGGACGACTCCTGGGGAGACACAGGGAGGCGGCGGGTCAGAACGCGGCTGCCTTGCCCTGCCCTGCCCACGGGGCCTGGTGACCGGGGGACTTGGGAGGGGCCCTCACAGGACCCCAGGACCCACAGGGCGCTGGAGCTTTGCATGGCCCCAGGGTTCAGCTTCCCATGTCCCCACGGCCAACAGACGTGCTGGGTGGGAAGGCCCTGTGTGTTCAGGTAACACTTCAGTGACAGAGGAGATGAGGCCTCACAAGGCTCCAAGGCTCCCCGGGAGAGGAGCGGCCACCTCAGAACCTCGGGGGCCCAGGGAGAGTGTGGCTGCACCCACACCTCCTCCGAGGACGGCACCCAGCCCTCCCTGGCCTGTGCTGTCCAGCCAGGCCTGGCCCACCTCTGCAGTGGCCTCAGGGCACCCAGATGCAGGCCAGCGCCTCCAGCCCCATTCATGGCTTACTGCCCTTCCATAAGAAAACAGGTGCCATCCACCTGTCGCCAAGCTCCCAGTGAGGAATAGCTCACCGGGGCCCCTGAGGGACACTCTCTGGCCCTGACAGCACACACCGCTTGGGGCCTGGGGCCAGTCCAGTGGTCTGTCCACTGCGGGGTCAGAGCTCACAGCACAGCCCCATAGGATGCTCGCCCGGGAGACAGGAGCCTCACACCAGACACAGGGTCAGGTGCTGGCACCCTGGGGCTGAGACAGCCAAGAAGCCGTGGGCCATGGTCCCCTGGTCTCGGCCCATGGCTAAGGGGGTGTCCAACTGCAGGCCTGGGCTGGGGGGGGGGTTGCTGGTCCTAGAAGCAGCTGGGCCATCCACCCATCCCTCCCACCGCCCCAGAGAGATGCGGGGGGAGTGGGAGCAGAGAGGAGCAGAGGAGGGGCTAGCTCAGCAGGAAGCCGCAGGCAGCAGGAGGAGGACAGTGAGGTCACAGGTCTGTGCTGCCCCCACCCCAGGCCCTCCTCCACCAGGACCCTGGGAGCAGAGCTCTGCTGTCAGCTGCCCCTGGCAGGTCTGGGCCTGCTCGCTGCTGGGCAGAGTGGACGGGGCCAGCGGCATCCAGGAGGGTCCTGAGATGTGGCCCCTGCCCTCAGCATCAGGGCCCCCAGTCCCCGGGTCAGCGGGTCAGGTGCAGCGACGCCTCCAAGGGCAGCTCCTGGGCCCTTCCCGGGGGGCACGGTTGTGGCCTCCGGGGCCCTGTCTGCCCTGGGAGGGGTTGCAGGACCCCCGCCCTCACACGGCCAATGCCCAGACGGCCCCGGGGCTGGGGGCCTGCCTCCTGCCCCCGCAGAAGCTCGGCGGAGGGCGAGGGCGGTGCAGTACCTTGATCCCATCCACGGGGTTATGAATGACGGTGGTTTGAGGCTCCTACAGAAGAAGGAAGCACAGAGGGAGGGAGGAGGGAGGGGGGTGAGAAGAGGGGCAGTGGGTGCCCAGTGGAGCTGGGGGGAGGAGGGACAAGCAGCAGGATGGAGGGGGTGCCTGGCAGGGCAGCAGCTGCAAGAGGGCCCTGGGCCAGGCCAGCGGGATGGAACCGGCGAGGCACCCGGGCCACGGGGTGACGATGAGCTCAGGCCCAGGGCGAGGGGGAGAAGCTGTGGGGGGGGCCCAGGCTGGAAGACGGCACGGGATGTGGTGGCGAGTGGGATGTGGGGGTCCCGGACCCCGGGTCCGGCTGCAAGGCCGCCTGTGGGGCTCTCCGGCCCTGGGCCTGGCCTGCCCCCAGTTTGGCTCCCACACGTGGGGACAGGGCCAGGGACTCACTGGGAACCTGTGGACCAGCAGCCCCAACCTCCACTTGGGCCACCGTCCTGACCACTGGCCGTGGGGCTGCCCTGGACAGGAGCCCCCGGGCGAGGCCTAGAGCCAGGGCCCTTCAGCCCGAGTCCGCCTGCCCCTCCGCTGCAGGGTCCCCCGCTGTGGGCAGCCACAGGCCGGCATGGCCACACCGGCGTGTGTCCCGGGCCAGCCTCCAGCCTGCGGGATGCAACTTTGACGACTTGGATGGGGAACCACCACGGGGTCTCTGCCCACCCCCCACCCCCCCGGTCAGCGGGTGGGCTCAGAAGGGCAGCCCTCCCTCCTCCCTGGAGAGACTCCCTGGCGGTGTGTCCATCCGCGCAGCCCTTGGGGCCGCAGCAGGGCCCCACCGGCATGGCTCCCTGCAGGCCCCGGGCCGGCCGCTGGGGGCAGAGGGGCCTGGGGCAGCGCCCTGTGTTCTGCCTCTCAGCCTCAGCGGCCCCCTGCAGCCTCTCACCTCTGACCCACCCGTCCGTGAGGCCAGGGGTCGGCCCTTACCCCACGCCCAAGGGCAGCAGTCAGAGCCAGGCAGGGAGCTGGACCCCACTGCCACCCAGGCTACCACAGAGCCGGGGTGCAGGAAGGCTAGGAAGTCGGGGGCTGAGGGGTGCAGTACCAGGGCAGCTGGAGGAAGCGACCCCTTGGGGCTGGTGGCGGCCGAGCTGTTCTTGGTGCTGTTCGTCTGGGGCTGCGGTGGGGAAGACAGAGAAGAGCGTTAGGGGCCATGAGGCCGTGTCTTTCTTCCTCGGGTCCCTCCAGCAGGAGCCTGGGGGCCGGCCTCACCTTGACTCCGTCTGCTTTCTTGTTGAGCAGGCTCTTGGCTGCTGCGGGGGGAGGAAACGGGCGTCGTGAGGGAGGGGCCGCCTGCTGCACCCCTCCCCAGGCAGGGCGGCCCTGGGGCCCGCAGGGCTCCCAAAAGTGAGAGGGTGGCTAGGTCCTGGGGGGCTCTGGGGGGACCCTTGTCTCCTGAGGATGCCAAGATCTCTCCTCCCACTTGGGACCCTCGGCTTGCAGGGGGCAGGCGGCTCTGTAAGGAGGAAGGCAGTGCCCCCCAGACGGGGACACCAGCTGGGTGCGGGGCACCCTTAAGTCCCCACGTTCTGGGCAGGTGGGGGGCAGGGAGCTGCTGCTGGCTACTCACAGGTGCTGCCTGTCCCAACCCCACGAGCCTGCCTACCCTTGGACCCCGGCCCCTCCCTCGGAGGACAGGACTCGGAGCTCTACCCCACGCCAGAGCCCCGAGGGGCAGCCTCTCCCTCTGGGGCTACTTCCTGGCCTGGCTCTGCAGCGGGCTGGGGCCATGCCCGCCTCCATGCCCACCCCCCAGGACCGTGGGCTCTGGGGGGGGTCAGCAGGATGGCATGCGTGGGGCCACCCGCAGCCCAGGCGGCCCCCACCCCTCTGACGTCCAGACCAGGCGGGAGGCCGCTCGCCCCAACCCTCTATCCCTCTATGTGGAGGTCAGGGCGGCCTGGCCTGCCTCCCCTCTCTGCACCTGCCAACGTGCCTCGGCCCCCAGCACCTGCGCCCTCCACAGAGGTTTATGCTAACTACAGAACTGCAAAAAGAAAAAGTCAGCTTACCTTACGACAAGGAAAGGTGAGGAGGGGAGGGGAGGGCGTGAGGAGGGGAGAGAGAAAACAAGGCTTGCGTCAGTCCAGGCCGAGGGCCAGCCTGCAGCAGGGACCCTCCTGTGTCCCGCCCACCCAGCCATCCACCAGGCAAGCGGCGCCCCCGCGGCTGGCGGGTGCAGGTGGGGAAGCAGCGAAGGGCCCCTCACCCCCGGCCTGGGGGAACTGGAGTCTGCTGGCTCGCAGGGTCAGGGTGGCCCGGGGGCCGGGCCTGACCTCCCCTGCTGGGAGCAGCCCTGGGGCCGCTGCCCTGGCCAGGGGGGCAGACAGATGGGCACTCAGGCCCAGCGAGGCCCGGGGCCCCTCTGCCAGCAGCTTCAGCATCGCCCGCCACCTCCCGCTCCTGAGGCAGAAAGTTGGGTGGGCTGGGCCCCTATCTCCCCAGCAGGCCCTCTGAGGGGGGTCCTGGTGCTGCTCAGCTTGGGAAGCACAGCAGGACCCTCGGGGCAGCGATCAGGCCGGGGCCAGGGCTGCTGGGCTGCCTGCTGACCACTGTCCTCGAGGTCCAGCCCTCGCCACTGCCTTCGGGGCAACCCGTGGGGACACGGGTGGCTGCTAGGTCAGAGGCCCCAAGAGGCAGTCCAAGCGGCTGCCCCGGACACGGTTTCCTGGCCTCCGGGGCCCTGTCGCTTCTCTCAAAGCTTCCCTCGCAGGGCCCACAGGGCGGCTTCCCCAGCACCCCCCGCCCCAGTCGCCCCCTGCGAGTGAAGGACCGCAGACCCCCCTCTTCTTGTCCCCCAGACCCCCAAGGGTGAGGCCTGGGCAGCTGGACTCAGGACCTGCCCTCCAGCTGCCCAGGGCCAGAGATTCCTGGGGCCATGTGAAAACCTGCCCTGGCAGCAGCTAAAACCTGTGTCCCCGCCGCCCATGGCGGAGGGACAGCACAGCCCGAGGACCGACCAGTCCCCCTCCACCAGCCTCCTCATCCTGGTGAGCACGGTCTCACAGCACCTCCCGCTCACCCCGCCTCTGGGCCCTGCCGCCCCCCCAAGTGGCAGTCATCTGAGCTCACGGAGCCCGGGGACCCCGTCTGTGCTGGCCCACCAGTCGGCTGCCCATGGCCCGCTGGGCCTGGTGGGCAGGCACTCAGCCCGTCTCGAAGGCCCTTGGCCTGTGAGCCGAGCAAGCTGCCCCCATTCTCCAGTTTAGGGTGGTGTGGGGCGAGTTGCCCCTGTGCCATGAGGCCTGGGCCCTCGGCATGCCCGCGGGCTTTGAGGTGGGAGCGGCAGGAGACGGCTCCGTGCGGTCTGCCCCTCGGGGGAGCAGGGGGCTCCGGATCAGGCCCCGGGCAGGGGCAGCAGGAGGCCTCGCGATAGGCCCGGGTCTGAAGAGGGTCTCTTCAGTCCTCGATTCTGCTGAGCCTGAGGTCCAGGCCACGCTGCTCGAGGCCTGCGGCCCCCTAGCCTGGGCTCCAACAACAGCTGTCCTCTCGCCCGGCCCGCTCACCAGTGCCGGGCCCCCGAGCGCAGCTGCAGCCGCTGCGTCTCCCGGAGGAGGGACCTCCACAGCCTGCCGAGCCCCGCCGGCCCCAGCAGCAGCCCCAGGCTCGGGAGGTGCAGCTGTGGGTTCCCGAGTCGCACACGTCGTGACCCCTCGGGGGCCGTGCAGACCGAACACCGACCCCCGGCCCCACCCCTCTCGGGGGTCCTCGGGCCAGGCCCCCGCTGCCCCCGAAGCTCCCGAGTCCCTCAGGGCGAAGGCAGCGGGGGCCTGGCCAGGGCTTCCATCGACGGCCACACCCCACAGAGACACGGCCCCCCGCTGCCCAAGGGTTGCTCCGTCCCCTGAAGAGAAGCTACACCTCGGACCCGAGACCCTCACACCACACCCTCTGCCCGCCCCTGTCTGCTGGGCTGGGGCGGCCACTGGGGTGGCCTGACCCAGCAGGGAGGCCCCTCGGCCCGCAGGGCCAGCCTTCGCCTTGTCCTGTCGCCGGTCACCAAGGACAGCCATGCTGGGCCCTGCCCCCATGCACTGACCACCCCCAGGGCAGGCGGCCCTCAGCGCCCAGACGGAGCCCCCATGCACGCAGCCTCATGCAGGCAGGCGGCGCTGCAGGCGGGAGCCGGGCAGGGAGCAGCTCAGGCGCCCGCCCCTCTCCCTGCGCCTGGGGCAGGGCTTCGCTGGGAGCCTGTGGCCTCACCTTCCCAGACCCCTGCCCGTCCCTCCCCTCAGGTGCTGCAGAAGGAGCTGGACAGGAAGCAGCTCAGGACAGCCCTCCGGGCCCACCCGTGGGGCCTGCCCACCGACAGAGCACGGGCCTCCGCCCCGAGGCGGTCCTGCCCTGGTGCCCCCAGGGGAGGCCACTGGGAAGGCTGGGGTGTCGGTCAGGCAGGCAGGGCTGCCTGGTCTGTGGGGTTGAGGGAGGGAGTGCAGTGGGCATGAGGGAAAGAGGGGGCCTGGGCCTGGGCCTGGGAGGAGACACGGGCTTTGCCTGGGCCCCCGCAGCTCAGGGAGCTCCAGGGCCAGCCCTCAGCAGCCCTGCCCGCCCTACCCTGCACCCCCTGGGCTGGGGCTGGGCCCTCGGGCCCCGGAGGGACTCCTGAGGCCAGCGGCCCTCAGAGGGTCTGGGCCAGGTCCCAGGCAGGTGGGAGCTGACCTGGGACTCCTGGGCGCGGGTTGGCAGAACCAGGGTCCCCTGTGGGTTTGGGACAGGGGGAGGGGTCCTTGCAGGGAAGAACCAAGAGGAGGCCTTCGAAGTCATTCTCAGGGCAGCGGAAGACCCCCACCTGGGGCTCACGGGGCAGCTGTGCACGTGTGAGACCCCTGGGTGACGGGGCCAGGGTGACGGGGAGCCAGCAGGCTCTCAGGGGCAGGGTCTCTGCCTCTGTGCCCTTCCCCTGGGGACCCCCCGTCAGGACTGGGATCCCCAGTAGCAGGCCGGAGGCTTGCTGTGGATGGTCAAGGTCATTCTGAATGGGGACTGGTTGGACAAGCGGAAACAGAGTTTCTGAAGCAAAGGGCTCAGAACAGTGGGGTTTCGACCTCCAGACTCAGGGTCCAGGACTGGGGGGTCAAATACACGAATGTGGGGCCCGGGTCAGGGGTCGCCTAGCCTGTCCCTCCTTTGCTGGGCAGGGCCTGAGGCCCAGGGCTCTGGGGGACGCGGCCAGCGCGGGAGCAGGGCTCCCGGGCCCCTGGGCGCTGCCGCAGCCAGGGGAGCTGCATGCCGGCTGCAGGACACGGGTCCAAAGCGTCTACCTTGTTCCACCAGCCCCATGGTGGTGCCGGAGGCCGCGGTGGACATTGTGGCCGGAGCGGTGGTCTGTCTGCCCACTGTTAGCACCGGTTAGAGACGAGGGGGGGGCGGACACAGACGGGGCGAGGTGGGGAGAGAAGAGACAAAGGAAGCAGAAGAAGATTAGAGTCCAGGCCGAGGGCGGCGGTGCCACAGCCCCTGTCTCGGCAGAACCGGAGCCGGGGGGTGGGGGAGGGGGGCGGCCAGCGGCGCTCGGGCATCACCTCCTTCTTCCTGAGAGAGCCCGTGGCCCCGCGTGGGCAGGACTCGCCCCGCCAGTGACGGCGTGCCCGCCCACTGCCCCGCTCCACAGCAAAGGGACAGGAGGGCGCCGGACGCACACACACAGTGAGGACGGACCACAGACTCCGCACACGCAAGCCAGACAACAGGGAGTGGGCGGCCGGCCCCACTCAGGTGATGCTGTCCCTGGCGGGCCTGCCGGGGCCTTTGGCCTCGGGGTCCCAGACCCCCCACCCCAGCGGCCGCACGCCCCCAGCCCCGCCCGCCGTCCGTGACCCAGGCCGGGGGCCACCAGCATGTCCAGAGCTCAGCAGAGAGGCTCCGGACCCCCCTCTCACCTCCCACACACAAGACGGTGCTCAGAAGTTTCAGGACAACGACAGGCCACAGAGGAGCCGACCTACACCTGGACAGACACACGGAGCTGGGGTGTCAGGCGGGGACACAGAGACCCAACACGCAGGGGCGGGCTGGGCGGCCTCCTGGCCGGAGCAGGTGGGGCAGACCGGCCCTCAGAGGACAGGGGCCAGGCCAGCAGCAGCGGGGGCGGGGCTGAGGTGGGAGAAGGGCCGGTGGTGGGTGGCAGGCCACTGAGTCTTCCCAGAGAAGGCCGTTCTCACCTGAGAAATTCCGGGTGGCCAGCATGGTGGTGAGGATGGCGCCCTGGGGAGAGACCCACAGCTGAGGCCAGGGCTTTCTGCCGGCCAGGACTGCATCGCCACCCCTGCCCAGCCTCAGCCTGTGGGTGTCTGGCAGGACTCGCCCACTGCGCCCAGACAAGCCACTCGGTTCCAGAGTTAACACGGTGACACACCCTGGGCCCTAAACTGCCCACTGACCAGGGCCTGGGACTGCCTCAGGACCCCCAGGGGGTCCCTGACGGCCGCATCCCAGTGTGCTCGGCTGTGCCCGGCACCCCCCTGCCTGCAGCGTGCAGGGTGGGCCAGGACGGCCCCTCCAGTCTCTCCCCCACCACCCCGCCCGCCCAAGCACTAGGGCTGCTGTCCTCACTGCCCTGCCCTGGCCGGGAGAGCCAGGCAGAGGGCCAGGAGTGTCGCCCAGGGCCCTCGGGGCAGGCACGGGCAGCTGAGGGGGGGCCAGCGATGCGCCTGGAGGCCCGGCCCACTTATGGGCACCTCGGTGTCGTGTCGGGGCCCTGGGTCCCCCTGACACGTGGGGTCTGCTGGCGAGCAGCCTGGCCCCAGCGTGGGGCCCTCGCGGGCACGGGCACCTCCACGGGGCGCCGGTCGGTGCCGGCCCGAGCCTCACCTTGAGCTTCCTGCGGGCGTTGAACTTCTTCAGGCACTCCACCGTCTCCTGCCTGTGCATCATGGAGGCCACCGTGGAGCGTTGCTGCGGAGGGGGCCAGGGTGAGGCTCAGGGTGGCGGCCCGCCCGCCGTGCGGGGACAGGACCCGGGGTCAGCCCGCCCCCCACCCCGGGGGGGCCCGTGCGGGGCGACTTACGCAGACCCACGGGTGCTTCAGGGCCTCGTGCGCGGTGATGCGCTTGGCGGGGTTGATGGTCAGCATCTGGTTGATGAGGTTTTTGGCTTCGGGTGTGACCGTGTCCCACTCGGGGGACGGGAACTGGAGGGGGAGACAGTGCTCAGGGGGTCTACGCCCCCCCACTGCCCCGCAGGAGCCGGCTCCCCAGGGTCAGGGGTCAGGGGTCAGGAGGCGGCACTCACGTCGTAGGCGCCGGCCTTGATCTGCTGGTAGAGCTTGTGCTGGTCCTCGTCCCAGAAGGGCGGGTAGCCCACCAGCAGGATGTACAGGATCACGCCTGGGGGGCCAAGGAGCGGGCTCACGCCACGGCCCGCACCCGGGCACGCCTGTCCCTGCACCCGCGGAGCCCTCCGGGCGGCCACTGGCCCGTCGCTGGCCACTGCAGGGGCTGTTGACTGCGGCCCACGGGGGTCAGAAGTCCAGCTCCACGGCTGTGGGCCCTCAGTCAGGGCCTCGGCCCCGGCAAGGGGGGGTCCTGCCTGAAGCCGGCCAGCCCCATGAGGGCACTGGGATCCTGGAGCTCCCCTCCCCCACCGCCCGAGTCAGCAGGTGTCACCAGTTGGCAAACAGTGGCGTTGCCCACAGCCCCACCCATCACCTCCGCCCGACCCTTACCCTACTCCACAAGGTGGTCTGCACACAAGGCCCAGCCCCTGGGGCGCTGGGCGGGGGGGCGGATCGTGAGCTCAGCAACAGCCAGGGTCCCAGGTCTGGTCTGGGTGGGAGGGGTTCTGGGCTGGGGCAGTTCCCGGGCCAGCCCCGTTCACACCCCCACCCGCCACTGCCCCCCCTCCCTGCTCTCTGGCCTCACCGCACGCCCAGATGTCCACCGGCTTGCCATAGGCCTCCTTGCGCAGCACCTCTGGGGACAGGTAGCCCGGCGTGCCGGCGAACCCTGCAGGGAGGGAAGGGCCGTGTGAGGGCCTGGGGCAGCACACCCCTCTCCCTGCCCCTCCGGCCGGGCGCTCACCGAACCATGCCTGCTGGTCCCCCTGCACTTCGATGGCCAGGCCAAAGTCCGCCAGCTTCACCGCGGCCCCCTTGCACTTGCTGGCCAGGAGCAGGTTCTCAGGCTGCAGGGGACCCCCAGAAGGGGACAAAACAGAGGTGACAGTGGTTTGCAGGGGGGCGCACAGGTCTGATCCTGCTGTGTGGGTGTCTCCCAGGCGCTGCTGGCCCCTGTGCGCCCCACCCCACAGCCTGTACCCCAAGTCTGCCCCCTGGGGGCAGGGACACAAGCCTCGAAGGGAAAAGCTGGCTCTCAGAGTGCGGCTGGGATCCCACAGACCCGGACAGGGAACTCGGGGCGCTGGACCAGAACCAAGTGCACCCTGCCAGCCCTGGTGGGCCCCCGTCCGCAGTGGGGTGTCCCTCCCCGCCCCATGTCTGGCTGCTCAGAGACATGGTGGGGGTGGGGGGCTGCATGAAGTCATCACTCCCTGCAGGGTGTGACCCCTAAGGACCAGGAGGAACGGCCAAGGGCCCCGAAGCCCAGGCAGTGCAGGACATCTGCCCACCACGCCCACGGCTCTCAGTTTGGTGGGCGGGGCTCTGTCTGCCCCACCCCCGTCCGACAGCACAGGTGGGAAAGGCCGGCCTCTGCACCTCGGGGTGCAACGCCCTTGCTCAGGGAGGAAAGACACCGGCCCCAGGTCTGACACTGGTACGCTGCGCCCTGTACGCCGGGCCCCTCCGGTCCCAGCCCATGTCAGCAGCCTGAGCACCTCCAGCGGTCAGTGCTCAGAGCCTCAGCTGCTGGACTCCTCACCCCCAACTGCCAGGGCTCCCTCCCCACGGGCAAGCCCACAGAGGCCACGGGGCTACGTGGGGACAAGAAGGAAGGGTTGCATGGAAAGCAGCTTCACGGGGGATCTGACAACGAATCCCCAGCTCTGCAGGCCATGGTGGGTCCTCAGGCCCAGGCCTGCGGCTTCTGCAGCGAGAGGCTGGCCTTTGCTCCGAGCCAGCCCGGCCCCCTGCTTCTGTGCACCCAGGATAACACACCTTTGAGGTGGGGGAAGCACCCTCAAGAGAGCTCATAACCCTGTTCCCCGTCCCAGTCTCTCCCCACTTCGCTCTCTCCCCTCCACGAGACCCTCCTCCCAGGCCCCTCAATTCCAAAAGAACCTGCGAAGCCCCCGTTATTGGGAGGGTCTGCGACCTCGATCCCCAGCAGCGCCCTCCATGCAGCTCAGAAGACCTGCGTAAGTTCCCTCCAGGTCTGGACGCTTTATGTCAACACCCTCTACCACCACCACGGAAGACCAACACAGCAGCCCGGCTCTGGACACTGCTTGGAACTGGAAGAGCTAGGGCTCCTCAGAGTCAGCGAGTGTCAGCGCCAGGCTCAGCCAGAGTGAGGCGGACAGGGGACCCCGACCTCTGACATCAGGCGGGAATGCAGCAGGGGCGGGGCCTGAAGCTACCGATCCCGACCCGCCCACCTGCCTGCCCGGGGAAGGTGCAGCTGGGCCCCGCCCCCTGTCGGGCCCGCCCCCTGCCCCGCCCCCTGCCTGCTGGAGCCGGCCCCTCTGCTCTCCCCACTCTGCCTCCCTGGGTGGCCAGAGCCCCGAGAGCCTCAGTCAGCACAGGGTCCTCTCTGGAGCAGGGACAGCCGCTCCCCAGACCTGGTGGGAAGTCCCGCCGCCGCCGCCCCCTTTTTCCCAGCAGGCCCCCGTGTGCCGGCTCCGTGCCTCTGCCTTCGCCTCAAAGTCGGCCGCGGGTCTCGGGGTCCGGGCACAAGGTGGGGGCTCCCGCCCACTCACACGGCCCCTCCTCTCAGGGGCCCCGAGTGAGGCCCATTCAGACAAGACACAGTGACCGGCGTGGCACGAGCACGCGAGGCAGACACGTGGAAGGACAGGGGACGCTGGGACGTGCACAGAGGGAGCCGGACACGGGACGGGCACAGGAGAGGGTGCTGGGCCTGCTCCTGGCGGGACACTCAGAGCACCGCGCAGAGCTCAGCCCACACACACAAGCCCTCAGTGGCCCACGGAAGGGGTGACCCCATTCGGTGCCAGCGCCAGGGGCAGGCTGTCTCCGCCGCCACCAGGGGGTCCCCCACCGCAGACCAGACACTGACAGAACCAGCCTGGGGAGAGCTGGAGTCCAAGAAGGCGCGCGGGCCGGCGGGAGAAGGAGGACGGGTGGGGTTCCCCCTAAAGGCCCTCCCGCCCCCCGCCCCTGTGTCCTGGGGTGACCAGCCTTCGGAAGGTCTGCAGCCACTTCGCCCAGGGCCGGGCTGAGAGCCACAGGGACTTGGGGGATGGGCCGGGAGTTCGCAGAGACGCTGGAGGCCGGCCCCGCGCACCTCTCCCGCGGCGTCAGCACCCTCTGCACACACGACGTGTGGGCGCCCCCCTCAACCCAAAGGCAGAGAGTGAGACCCTGAAGGTGCTCACAGACTCATTTTTGACAGCTGTCCCCTTTGGCCCTGGAGCCTGGAGGTGCGAAGGCCGTGCGCAGTCCCGAGCACGCGCACGCGCACGCTCTGCAGGCTGTCTCACACGCGCACGTACCTCATGCGCGCATGCGCGAGCACGCCCCCCCCCCCCCGCGAGCACGGCCCCCACATACACAGCGCTCCAGGCCTCCTCTCACGGGACGTGCAAGCACAGACTGCGGACCCCGGCACAGCGCGGGGCGGGGACTCACCTTGAGGTCCCTGTGGACGACCCCCATTTGGTGGCAATGGAGAACCGCCTCCAGGATCTGCTGGATGCAGTGACTGCGGCAGACAGCACGTGCATTAGTGCGGGGGCCCGGGGGGTGCAGGAGCCAGGGTGGGGGGCTGTGTGGCACTTGGTGGGGGGTGGGGTCCCAGCCTGGCAGGGCCGCGGGAGGCAGGGAATCAAGGTGCTGTCCGCCACGTGGGAGCAGAGACACTGGCCGGGGAGGCCTTTTGGGTCCCTTCCTCACCTTTAGGTCAGCTCAGGCAGGCCAGGCCCTTGGGCCACCCCGCCCCCCACCAGGCCCACCTGGAGACTCTCAGAGGAAACCGACAGGCTCCCCAGGGCACCTCCCCAGGCTCATGCGGGCCAAGGCTGACCCTGAGCTGGCCATCTGGGAGGGAGGGCAGGGCAGAGCCCACACCCTGCAAGGCAGGCTGGGGACCCCAGGCAGGGAAAGGGCAGAGGTGAAAGAGCAGAGGACAGAGGGGGGTGGGCACCCAGGTGTGGGCAGTGCTGAGGCTGCAGCCCCCATCACTCGTGGGCCAGAGCAGGTGCCACTAATGAACTGGAACACCCACACCCACGCCAGCCCCACGCCAGCCCCCACCTCCCCCAACTGGACAGCTCAGCTCTGCAGCATCCCAGAGGCCCCAGGGAGAAGTCCGGGCTGCCCCAGGCACCTCCAACACCTGAGCTTCACAATGTGGCCTGCACATCAGGTCAGACGTCCCCAGCCCCCCCCCAACATGAGACCCTGCAGCCTGAGCCTGCCTCCCCCAAGTGTCCAGACGGTTTCCAACAGCCCCCAGAGCCAGGCACAGGCCCCGCAGGGTCCCCCACCACCCCTGTGGTGTTGGCAGCTATGCGAGGCTGGCGGGCCGCAGGTTCCCTGGAGCCCACCACCTGGGCTCTCCCTCGCAGCCCCTCTGGCTGGGCCGAGGGGGAGACGGGCAGATCCCCCAGGACCCTTCCTGCCACTGCTGGACCCTGTGGAGTGGCAGGACCGGCTGGAGGCGTGGGCTTTGTTTTCCTAATGCTCCTGATGACAAACGGGGCGAAGCGGTGGGGGACCAGCCCACTCCCCAGAAGACTGTGGCCACATCTGGAGACCACTGGCCACTGCACGGGACAGCAGACCGGAGCTCCTCCCGCAGCGTGGTAGAACCCAGAGCCGAGAACCAGCGATGACGGGTCCCCAGCAGCCCTGACCTTCGATGGCCACCAAGGGCTGGAACCACAGTCCTGTGTGCGCACCCCCGGCTGCCGCCCCCCAGCTCCTGCCATGTCCAGCACCACCCCACCCCGCCGCTTTGTCACTTCAGACACCCCTCAGGCTGGCCTGGCCTGCAGGCTGGTCCAGGGGCCTGTCCTGCTCACGTGGGCAGGGCTCCGCCGGGAGGCCTAAGGAGCACTCATGGCCAGGGCAGGCCACCGTGCAGCTGCCGGGACCCTGCACCGAGCTGCCAGCTGACCAGCCTCACTCTGCACAGCTGTGGCCAGGCCCTGGCTCTGCCCCCGGGTCAGGGGTGGCCCACGCACCTAGCTGTGAGCCCTGCGTGCCTGCGGGGACCCTGACCTTCCTTCTGTGACTAGCTTGCCACGCCCTGCAGAGGCCTCTCTGCCCTGACCGTCCGACACCACACACACTGGTTCCAGCTTTGGGTTTCGTATCTCCAGCTCAGAGGCCTCACCCCCCAGGATGCCCTTCCAATTCCTGTGTGGGGTAGCCTCAAAGCACCCACACTGTCCCCCCTGCAGCCCTGGGCAGCCCCGTCCCTTATATGGGTATCCAGGCAGCACCTGCCTCCACCAACTGTGGCTGCGGGGACCACGGGGACGTGCTGTTCTCTCCTCTCAGGCCTGCCCTTGACCCCTGCTTTGCAGCACGTGTTCCCCAAGTGTCTGTGGGACCCGCGGGTCTGTCTGCTGCAGCTCTGCTCACAAGGTAGACTCGGACAGGTGGGCTTTGCTCCTGCCCTCCCCCGAGTCCCCCCCCCCCCGGGGGTACAGGGCTCCTGCTGGGCGGCACTCGGTCCGCACCTCTCTTGAGCACCGTGGGCCGGGCCAGCAGCGCTGGTGTCCAGTCCTGCATTTCTTCCCTGTCCACCGTCCTGCAGGCCCCGCCTGATGTGTCAGGGCCACCCCGAGGGCCACCCACGAAGGCAGGACACAGACCTTCCCTGGCCTTGCCCCCCAGGCTCTCGAAGAGCCGGAGGAGCAAACCAGGCTCCACCACAGAAAACGGGGGGCCACCCGCCGACCAGGCCGTGTTGGCCCATCTCCGGCTAGCTCTCCACAGTGTCCCCAGCACGGGAGTCGCCCCTGCAGCCTGCAGGTGGGCGGGACACCCCGCCGCCTGGAGAGCGGCCCACTCCGGCAGCCCCACCTGTGACGACTTCTGGGGACAGCCCCCAAGAACCCCTTCCCTTCGCTCCTGCCCTGGCCTCCAGGCTGCCTGAAACCAAGGCCCGAGGACAGGAGGCTGCCCAGCCGTGGCCGGTCCCAAGGTCTCCTCCCTTCTTCCTCGGGGCCGTTTGTCGTGTTCTGACAATCCAGAAAGTTGCTTCCGCGCTCCGAGCGGTCCTGAGGGGCACCCCAGAGGCTGGCCGGTCCTGGACGGTTGCTCTGGGCCCCGGCTCCCCTCCTCCCTCACGGCCAGCACGGCCGAGGCCCTTGCACCATCTTGCACGAGCCACATTGTTTTTTAGGGTTTTTAGGGTGTGTCGTAAAGACTTTGAACGTTGCTTTTCCAGGTTTGAGAAGAGACCCCTTGCTTTCCTCACCTGCGTCCTGCCTCCCGGGCTGCAGACAGTTCCGAGGGGCAGCCCTACCCGCCTGGCTGCCCCCTCCAGGGACCCACTCATCGTGGCTGGGCTCTGGGCAGCGAGCCCTGTGCATGCCCTGCAGGGTCACTGGCCAGGGAAGGGCCCTGCTCTGGGTGTCTGGGGGCTCCTGCCTCCCGCAACCCTGAGTCCTTCCTCCAGGGGTTCCCAGGGGAAACGCAGGCCCCGGGGCGTCCATGGTGACTGGCCAGACTCCCTCCTGTCCCGGGCAGAGCGCTCACTCCATGGGCAAAGGCAGGTCTCCAGGTCCGAGGAAGGCCCAGGACCCCCGGGAAGCTCCCCAGCAGGGAGAGCTGGAGGACTGTCCCTCCGCCCTGCCACGCCTCCTGGCGGCCGGGCTGTGAGAAGACACTAGGCGTCCTGGGAGGAGCCCCAGCGCAGGGGCCCTCCCTTTTCTGGGCCAGTGCCCAGGGGCCCCAAAGGCCAGTGGAGCCCAACTGCGGAAGGAGGGCAGGATGCCGGGGGGAGGGATCCCCAGGAGTGAAGGGGTGAGGCCCGGGAGGGAGGGGCAGGTGGCGAGGGAGGGGCTCGTGGTCACAGGCGTTTGGGGGCCTGCGGTATGACTGGAGTGTGGGGCACAGTCGGAATGTGGGCGGGGCCTGGGGGCGTGGTCAGAGTGTGGGCGCAGTCGGGAGGGCGAGGTGAGAGACGTGGGCCTCATGGGGGCCTGGATATGGTGTGGGCGTGGCCAGGGCGTGGGCGTGGCCTGGTTGTGGGCGTGGTCGGGAATGTGGTGAGGTCAGGGGCACCGTCGGCCTGTGGGTGTGCACAGGCTCCACAGCAAGGCTCTGTCAGATGATGGCCAATGGTCCAGGGGCTCTAAGGCCAGAGCTGGGCCAGGGCTGTGGGCTGTGCCCCCTCCTCGGGGCTTGTGCTGCAGGGCAGGCCGGCACCACACCCTGGGCCATGCCCGGTGGGGACACTGAGGATTCAGGAGCCGGGCCGCATGGTCCGGACAGGGAAACGAGAGTGAAGGCAAGCAGCCCTCCCAAGCGAACAAGTGGTAACCCTCTCCCCTGAGTACGCGTTCAGCCCGGGGCTGGACGTGTGGACCATGTCATGTGGGCCATGACATCCCTTCTGGGGGGCCAGCAGGACCCTCTCTCAAGGCCTGGACTCCCTCCGCCGCCCAGGAGCCCTGTGCCCTGGCAGATGTGAGGGTGGTCTGGGCCCTGGATCCCCACATCCCACGGGCAGGCGGTCAGGCACCCACACCGGGACAGGCCCCCGGAGCACGGCAGAGTGGGCAGCGGTGGCTGCGCCCCACTTTTCTACTAAGTGGGGAACTGAAACGAGTTTTCCTCCTCTCCAAACGGACAGGCCCCTCCCGGTGTTTGCAAAGTGAAAGCCCTTCCTCCAGGAGCCTCAGAAGGTCAGCCAGTGCCCCTGCGCCCTCGGGTCTGGCCTCCCCTCCCCACCCCAGGCCACCCCCAGCCCCAGCTGTCCAGCTCAGGCTCACCAGGACCCATGCACACCTTCTCACAGGGCCTCAGGCCGTCGCCAACAGGCAAGGTGGCCTGTGGGTGCAGAAGCAAGTCACAAAAAGCTACTCAAAAAGTCATATTCATTTTTCTTGATTAGAAAAGTAATACATATTCATTGAAGAAAATTTTAAAAATAGACAAAGAAGATTAAAAAACTGAAATGCATCCATAATTCCACCCACTAAAGAGGGCCACTGACAGCTTTTTTCTTTTCGTCAATGCATGTCTCCGTGGGCCAGGCCCCAGGTGGGCACGGCGGGGAGTGACCGCCCTCAGTGGTCTCCAAGGTGAGAGGCACTATGAAGAGTGACATCCCTGCCGTGGATCAGGTGGCATCTGGCTGACAAGCATGGGACATGGCAGGCCACGGTGGCCGACCCTTCCAGGGCAGGGCCCTGCCAACCCCCAGCAGCCACGCTGCAGATGGAATTTCTGAGGCCACCAGCCCACGTCACCCCTTGGTGAGGGCTGACCCCGGCAGGAAGGGCTGCCCAGCACCCTCTGGAGGCCCTGCCTGGACAGAGTGCCCATCCTTCCCCCCCTTGCACGGGAGCCTGACTTCCTGCCCCTGCCCCGGAGACCCTGGGAGGGGACTCCAGGGACCACAGCCAGACACAGGGGCTCTCTCATGCTGTAAGGGTGGCCCCGGAGGAATCTGGAGAGGGAATTCTGGTCTGTCTTTGGGACCAGCATGTGGAAACTTCATGTCCCCGTGAGGAAGGTGGCCTGGGGGTGCCTGCTGAGAGCTATCGACCGACACCCAAGGGAGGGCAGGAGGGCGCCCGTGACCGCCCTGCTCTCCCCCTGCCACCAGCCACCCCGAGGACAGCACCACTCTGTGGGCGACTCCCCGCCTGAGGAGAGCGAGCAGGCCTGGGCCCTCCCACTTGGCAGGCAGGCTGACACCTTTGTCCGGCCGACCACCTGCCTGGCCCTCGTCGGGACAACGTGGGCCAGAGAGGCAGGAGTGGGGCTGGGGGGGAGGGCAGGAGGGGACGGTGCGAGGGGTCCACACCCACCTGGCGTCCGCCTCACTGTAGTACTCTCTGGCCACGATGTCCTCGAAGAGCTCCCCGCCAGTGACCCTGCGGGAAAGCACACGCAAGTCTCGGTCTGGAGGCCCCGCCACCCTGTCCTCTCCGCTGCTGTCTGTCCCGGCTCCACCCCCACCACCGGCCCCTGCACCATCGCCACTGCCACCGGGACCGCTGGCTCCCCAAGGTCTCCCATGGGGGCCACCTGTCAGTCGGTGCTCGCACCCCCCCCAGCGCTGGGCTCCGGTGGCCCTCCCTCCTCGCTCCCTGGGAAGCGCCAGCCCGTTTCCTCTTGCTGGTCCCCCTCGGCCTCTCTAGGCGCCTGCCCGTTGTGTGGGCCAGGAGGGACAGCAGCCTCCTGTGGGCACACGCACACACGTGGTCACACATTTACACGTTCAAGCGTGCGCACACGCACCACTCCCTCCCCCTTGTCTGCCCCCGAATCACACACACCCATCAGCTACCGACTGGACAGGCCTCCTGCAGCTTGGCGGCCCGAACCCTTCCTGGGGGGAACGGGGTGACCGCGTGCCTGCACATCTGCGGGCCCAGGGGACGGCCACTGCAGGGTCCGGCCTTGGCCTGGCCGCCCTGGTCACCTGACTTGTGGGACACAGGGGTACGCAGGGGTGGCCAGACCCTTGCAGCGACTGCCCCCACTCCTCTCGACCGAGGAATCCGAGTGGGCTGAGGGCTCCCTGGGCCCCCGAGCAGCCGGGTGCTGTGGCGGCAGCACCTGGTGGGGCTTTCCTGGCCCTGGCACAGCCTGGAGGCCACACAGAGCGGCCCGAGGTGCGTGGCCCCCACCCGCCCCCGTCTGTGCAGCCCCATCCCCGGTGGCGCTGACTCACAGGCAGCTAAATACAGCCCCACGGGGTGCTGTCGGGAGCGAGGGGTGAGGTCACCGCTGCTAAATCCAGCAGCCGGGGAGGGCGGCGGAGGCCCCAGATGCCTTCTCGCTCAGCCCCCGCACACGCACACGCGTGCACACGCCCCACGGAGCACCCCCACACAGGGAAATGTGTGCACTCACAGATCACACATGCACACACACGTCCATGCCATCGCTCACATCTATGCTGACACCCACGTGTGCACACTCAACACACACACATGCACACGTGCAACTGTGGCCACACGCAGGCATTCTCACACGCAGGCACACACTCGTGGCCGCCGTGGGGGTGCACACCGAGGGGAAGGAGGGGACGAGGCCGAGCACCTGCTCCTTCGCAGGCCTCCCTTCCTCTCTCCAGCGCGTTCCGGCTGAGGGGAGGGCCCTGTGCAGCGGCCCTGTCCCTGGGGCCGAGCTGCTCACCGCTAAGCAAATAGGAGGGCGAGGGAGGCTGGGCGGGCCCGCCCCGAGCACTTACAGATCGAAGACCAGGTAGTGGAACCCTTCTTCCGAGATGCTGTCGTGCAGCCGCACTGCAGGGACAGGAGAGGCCGTGAGGGCTGGCGGCGGGGCTACCCCTGTGCCAGGGGTGACTCGCCCTCCCTGGGCCCGGGGCTCCCACCGCATGGGGAGGGGGCAGAGCCGGGTGCACCTGGGCCCTGCTGGCCTGCAGCCCCAGGTCTATGTCTGGATGGGCTCACAGACTGGGCCCCCAAGGAGCCACTGGGGGGCGTGGGGAGAGGGGCCGAGGGGCAGGGACCCCAGACAGATGGCCACACACCCAGCGAGACATCATTCCCAAAGGCCCCGCCCCCGGGCTGTGGCTCCGGACCGTGAGGTCAGCAGGACGACGCCCCTCCCCCATCACAGCTCAGCCAAGGTCTGGTCTGTCCCTGAGCCGGGGACCCTGCCGGCCCAGGCCCGTGGTGGGGACGGGCGAGTGCCGGGAAGTGCGCCCCAGCGCCTCCTCTGGCTGAGCGGGGGGTGCGCGGCCCCGAACACCAAATCTTTCTGGGAACGGCTCTCTCTGGACACCGCCACCCCCCACGTACCGGATTCTGCCCTGCACCCCGGGCAGCCACACGCGGGTGCTGCTCTGAGCCCTGGACGTGTGCCCGCCGGGAGCCGACCGACTCGGAGGGTCACACGCGGGAAGCAGGCTGCAGGCCACAGCCGCTGCGAGCAGCAGTGCGGACAGGGCGGGGCTCAGGCCCCCGAGAGGCCGCCCTCTGGTGCCCCCAACCCAGCCGGTGCCCCCCACGCCTCCCCAGCTCCTAACTGGCTCCAGCGTCCTCCCTCTTCCAGCTCTGGCCCCTCCCGCCCAGGGCCCAGCCCCTCCTTGCCAGGAGACCCACAGGGCTTGCAGTGACCTGTGACCCGGGGCCACAGCCTGACGGTGCCCACCCAGGGACACTGCTGGGACCTCTCTCTGCTCCCCTGCAGGGGCCCTGGCGTCCCAGGGGCCCAGGAGTCTGGGACGCGGAAGGCCTTCGTCCTGGAGGAGGCCCCCCTGCCCCCTGCCCCACAGCACCGCTGACAGAGGGCGGGCCCCACCCCCTGGCCCCGGAGGACTCCAGGGTCTGCACGGGAGCTGAGGCTGTGTGCACATGGACACGTTTAAAAATATACTTTCAACACTTAAAAATAGTTGCATGTGATTTTAATGGTTAAGAAGAAAACCTAGCTGGTACCTGAGACCACAGCGTCAGACAGAGCTGAGGAAAGAGTGAGCTGTCAGAACCCGTTTGAATAGAAACAGCCAGTACAAGACAGGCGGGAGGCAGGAGGACAGGACTGCACAGCCCCGAGTGTCCAGTGGGGCAGCCCCGGGGCGGACACCCCAGCCCAGGGTGCAGGGGAAGGAGCCTCAGGCATGCACATCCTTCTGCTGGGGCCTCAGCGCCTCCAGGGCCTGCGCCCCAAGTCCCAGGCCAGGGGGCCACCGTGGGGTCCCTCTCGGACCCCATCCCTGGGCCTGTGTGTGGGGCCTCTGTGGGCTGTGCCAGTTCCGGCCCCCGGGGCAGCAGGGCCTCATTCAACACCCCACCCTGTCCCCACGCAAGGCTCTCTGCCCAGGGAGGACGCCTGGCTGTCTCCTCTGCCCAGGGCCCACCTTGTCTCCGAGGAGAAGTTAAACCCCCAGGGGCTGGGCCCCAGACTAATGGACGAAAAGGCCCGGGGGTCCCTCCAGCTGGGGAATGCAGTGCCCCACTCGGCTCAGTGGCCCACTGCCTGGCACACGCCCATGGAGCGGGGGACAGCACCAGACAGCCCCCGCCGCCGGAGCTCACAGCCGCCCGGCCGACGGGCGCAGAGCCCCTGTCGGCGACGGGTGAGCGGAGCGGCACCAGCCCCCGCGCCCCAAGGGGGGGCACCAGTGGCCTGTTCGGGGGAGGGAGCCCTGCCGTTCTCTGTGACGACGGCGGCCCTGAGGACTCCACGCCCCGGGGAAGAGGCCGTCACCAAAGGTCGTGCATCGTGGGACCCCCGCAGCGGTGAGGCTCCCAGAGCTGTCAGTTCACAGCTCTGCCTCCTCCATGTTCTGGAATGTTCCAAGGCCCGAAGTCTCAGCTCCCCCCCCACATCCTGGAATGAAGCTGCTGCGAGGACCGTGGGGACCGCTCGGCACTGACCCAGAACCGTGCTGAGCACACTGCGGCCTCTCGCGGAAGAGCTGCCCACAAACTCCGTCCCAGAGAGCACCTAGGCCCCTCCCCCGCCTGAGGGGACTCCTGCAAATCGCCCAGAATATGGGGACCCAGCCTTGGCTGGTGCTCAGGCGTCACAGGCGTGGGGTCGGTGGGGAGAGGGTGTGTGCAGAGCAAGCCTGGACATGGTGCCCGGTGGCAGAGGGGCCCTACTCAGTGAGGGGGGGGGCAGACTGGAGCCCTAGGTGTGCTGGGACGTCCCCCAGCCAGTGAGGGGTGGGCTGGGGTCTCTGTGGACCCCGCCGCAGAATCCGGTGCACTGTGTAGGAAGACAGATTCCTGGGCCCCCCAGCCTCCCTCCCGGGACCGGTCAGGAATGTGATGCCAGTGACACCAGAAGACTCGGCCTCAGAGTCTGCAACTAAAGAGCATGGGCCAGGCCCCAGGAAATGAGACACTGCCCCCTGATGCCCCTGCCAGGCCCCCCACAACTGGGCCAGCACAGCTGGAGAGGACTCAGGATCCTGGAGGGGCCGGGGCCCCCAGGGTCAGCTCTAAGGACCGGCCAGGCTCCCTGTGGCCAAAGCCCCATTCTGGCCACAACATGGATGCCCAGGCCAGCGGCCCCCAAACTGAGGCTTAGCGCAGCCTGACACCCCGTGAGCACCGAGTCCCAGGCCCGTCCTGGCAGGACTGAGTCACAGTTCTGGTGGACGAGGCCCGGGAGTCCACCCTTGGAAGCCCCTGGTGAATGGGGTCCACCATCTCCTCAGGGCCCCTGGCAGCTGCCCAGTGTGGGCAGGGCCTAGGCCCCAGCACCCAGAAGTCCACCAGTGAGAAGGACAGACGGCCGGACACCTGAGCGCTTCACAGGGCAGTAGCTAGGGACCACCTTGGAGCTCCGGGAATGGGGGCAGGCAGGCAGGGCCAGCTGGCCGGAGACCCACGCCAGCCTCCAGGGCCAGCACCACCCAGCAGCCGAGCAGCTACCCCCGACAGACTCGCTCTGGGGCACCAGAAAGGAGGGACCTACCTGGGCAGGACGGCTGCACCCCCAGACTGAGCCCTGCCTCCCTAGGCTGCATGTGTCCCCGAGAGGCAGCAGGCAGGGTGGGGTCCCCCAAGGCCACCGAGTTCTGGCCCTGGGCTGGTGGGGACCCCAGAGGCTCCGCAGAACAAGACCTGGACCTCAGCCCGGGGCCGTGCTCGCCCTGGTCTCTGGTCTCCCGTTTCCGGCCTCTTTCCTTTGTCAGCCGCCACCCTGCACCCTGCGGCCCCTCTGAAGCCAGAGGATGCCCAGGAACCCGTGTGCCCACGGGAAGCCTGGCTGGAGACACCGAGGGCGGACAGGGATCCCTGCGCAGCTGCGGCCTTGACCTCCCCCACCCAGGGGCGGCCCCACCCCCGGAATCCCTCCAGGAGGAGACGCCCTGTTGGGGCCGGAGGGTGGCGGCACCGGACCAGGGTGGAAGGGGACAGGGGACAGGGGCCGCCGGTGTCTAGAAGGGACAGAGGCCACCCGCTGTCCTGCCGGGAGGGAGGCCCCGCCTCGCCCTGCCCCCCGCCGCCCCCCGCCACTCACCGATGTTGGAGTGCTTCAGGAGGCGGCAGATCCGAGCCTCTCTCTCCAGCTTCTGGTGGTCTGGGGACGGAAAGGGACACGGAGTCACCTGGGGCCCCGGCAGCCTGGCCAGTCACTCCGCACGCCTGCTGCCAGGCCAGCGGCCAGCCAGGAGACTCATGGGTAGGGGCCCACCCCCTCCATCCCGCCCCAGGCGGAGGCCACGCCCCACTCGCATGCCAGCCTGGGAGCCGCCGCCTGCCCTGGAGCCGCAGGCCGGAGGGGCCGTGTGCCCGGGCACGTGGCACTCGCCCGCCCTGCCAGGGGCTGGCAGAGGCATCAAACAAGCCATTTACGATTCCTAAACAGAAACACCCACACATAAAACACAGCGTTCATTCACACCCCATAAAATCGCTCAGCGAACAAAATCAGACCAACTTGACTCAAAGACGTGAGCTAGCCTGGACCTGTGGTGCCCCATCAGCCACCCAGCTGCGTGAACCCCGGGGCCGTGAGAGGTGTGGGGCCCCCAGCTTTGGGGCGGGGGCCCAGGAATGGAAGCAGCCCCCACACTGGGGGGGGGGGGCTGGGGCTGTCACTGTGCAGTGGCCACCACGAGGGGGAGGGGCAGAAGAGACAGGCGCCTGGAGGGTGGTCACACAGGAACTCCAACAACGCCCCCAGGAACGGTAGGGGGACTGAGCCCAGCTCCTCACCAGCCCCCTAGCAAGGCGGCAGGGTCCCCCAGGCAGCTGGGCTGTCAGGAGGGAAGAGAAGGCTGCTGAGGGCAGAGGGCAAGCGTGGACCTGCGGTGGTCACCGTCACAGAGGGGAAACCGAGGCACACAGTGGCGCTCAGAGTCCTCCAGGCCGGCACTCCCTCCTTCATGGCCCCCAGGGACAGCCCCCCTCTGTCCGGGCACCATCCCCCCTCCCAGGCCCCCAACCCCCGCCCGCCTGGCCCCCAGCCGCTCCCTGGCTGTGGGGTTGGGGGGGAAGAGCCCGGAGGAGGGGACGATTGGGGGACAGGGTGGCGCTGGGCCTCTCGCCGGCCGCCAGCAGCAGCAGCGCCGTCTCTGGTGGGAGGACGTGAGAGCCGCTGGGCGCAGCCTGGCCGTCCCGGACCCTCACTGCGGCTGGCGAGCCCCTGGCAGAGCCCCAGGCCCCCAGCCCAGCCCTCCCCGCTCCTGCGGCTCTGCCCTCGGGGCCTCAGGAATGGAGGGGGCGGGTGGAGGGTGAGGAGCAGAGAGGGCGCCCAGGGGAGGAAGGCGAGAGCACCAGCCCAGGGAGGGGGCCCAGGCTCAGTGCCCCCACAGTGCCGCACTGCGGCCCCCTTAACCCAGTTCAGCGGCTTCGTGGCGCCGTCCCGGCTCTGGGTCTGGGTCGTGGGCAGCAGGAAGCCGCGGTGCGGGAGCGCGGGGCAGGTGTGGGTGCTCAGCCCCATCCCACCCTCTGCAGGGATGCCCCCAAGGCAGGGGGGCCACCCAGGCCCTGAGCAGAAAAGGGGCCTCAGCCTGGAGGTGGGAGGGGGTACAGAGGTGAGGCCCCCATGTGCACCCCTGTGGCCTCAGTCTCCTCACCTGGGAGGTTAGCTCCCTAAGGGTAAGGCCAGTCCCACCTGTGGGGCCAGCCCCCTGCTGACAGGTCACCGCCCCCGCCCCCAGGTCAGCCTCATACCTGAGGGGTCCTCAGCCCTCCCCAGCCGGGTCAAGGCCAGAGCCTGTGCCCCCAGCTCTGCGGTGCGGAGAGGGGGCCCACTTTCCTGGGCCCCTGGGGGCTCTGAGGGCCCTGGGGTGCTGCTGAAGGTCAGGGCGCAGTAAATGCCTGGGACCCCCAGGGGGCGGCCGCAGGCCAAGGGTCACTCCCGGGACACTCACCCCAGCGAGCTCAGGCCCACTCACCGCCCGGGGTGCCCTCCGAGGCACCAAAATCGCCCGACAGCCGCGTCGTGCCGGCAACGCGCTGGCAGGGTCGGGGGGAGGCAGCAGGAACCCGAAACGCTGAGAAAACCCAAGTCCCCACTGATCTCTCACCCCAGTCAATTCATTTTCCTCTAAACTGCCTTTGTGAACGGCAGTTTAATAATCTCTAATTATTCAGCACATTCGCCGATTCTGAATGTCTCACCATCCTCTATTTAATTAAGTATTAAATTTAAAACCCTAACTCAGCCCCTGGCACCATCCGGGGCTGACGGGCATCGTCCGTGAGAGCTGGCCATTCTGGGGGGGGGGCGGTGCTCCGTGTCCCGGCCGGGGCCCCCCTGGCCCCCCCCCCAGGGCCCGGTGGGGGCCAGCCCTCCCTCCTGTCGCTCCCCAGGAGCTCGTCCGGCCCTGGGGGACCCCGGTGGCCACCAGGCCTCCCCTCCTGCCTCCTGCCCACCCTGAGGTTCCTGCACCTGGGCCTCCCCGATGCCTGGGAGGCCAGCGGCCGGCGGCCTCCACAGCACCCAGCACCTGCCTGGCTTCACCCCTGCGGGGCGACGGGCCGCAGCACAGCTGTCCGGGACCAGCCCGGGGGGACCACGGAGCTCACAGGCCGTGGCCTCTGAGCGGTGCTGCCACATGGCCCCGGGGCCTCCCTCCTCATGCCCTGGCCCACCACCCCCGGGGCCCTGTGTTGCCCTCCTGCTCGGCTCCCAACCCGAGGAAGCAGTGAGGTGGGGGGCTGACCCACCTGGGCTGGGAGGACACTGAGTCCTGGAGGTATACAGCAGGCGCCTAAACACAGCAAAGCGAGCCTCACGGTCCAGGCTCAGCGGCCTGTCCCCAGGGCCTTGGGCTGGGGCCACAGACCCAGCAGGTGGCGGCGGCTCCCCGCACCTGCAGTGGGGGCGGTGCCAGGTCCGGCCAGGATGCCTTGGCAGGGCCTCTCGGACTCGTGTCGGGAGCCGACGGCGCCACCCTCGGCCTCCACCTGACCCCCAGCCCCGCTCACGGCAGCACGGCCACCAGGCACGGCCCTGCCGCCCCTGGGACCCTCCCTGTCCGCCCCTGCGAGGGCCTCCCCTTGGCAGGGGCCGGTGAGCATGAGCAGCCCCAGATCTGTGTGACCCCGGATCTGTGTGACCCTGGATCAGAGGGTGGGGTCCCCATCCCTCCCGCTGTTACAGGGTGCAGCCCAGAGGGGGGGACCCCAAATAGGCATTTGAAATGGGGTCCAGAACTCAAGGTGTCCAGGAGACTTTAAGGTGTCTTCACCCCTTCCCCCACAGGTGTGAGTTGGGGGAAGGGGCGCACAGAGCAAGAACATGCAGGGCAGCTTTGCAGCTAATCCATGGCATGGTCATTTAGCATACCTATAGCCTTTGGCTGGTCACGTAGATATGCTAAATAGCTGTGGCCATGCTCAAGGCCAGGGGGATGGAAAGGGACCTCCCCCCAAGATGGGACCTGGGGGGCAGGTCCCCTGAGTTTCAGCGCCTGCATGGGAGCTGGGAGAAGATTGGCTCCAGGACATGGGGTGACACCTGCCCAGACCCACGATGGTGACCAGAAAAGCTGGAGAAGACAGCAGATTGAGGGCAAGTGTGCCCAAGTGTAGGAGGAGTCAGAAATGGGGCTGCAGAGGAAGATTGGCGCGGGGGATTTAAACCCAGACACGGCAGCCATTGGGGGAGAAACCACACGGCCTTGACAGAGTGGAGACTCCCGCAGCCCTGAGAGGAAGAACCAGAGGACTGCCTGAGCCATGGACTTCTATTTCCTTTCCTGAGATACGGTACTCTGGACTGGGCAAAGGGGGAAGGAAGGAAGGACTGTGTGTTTGTGGGTGTTTTTAGGGACTTTAGGATTTTTGATAAAGACATTAGGTCACTACTTTAAGTCTGTATAGCATTAAATAAACATTTCCTTTCCTTTTCACGAATCTCTGGCATTGAGAGACGTCTTTCCTAGGGCGGCGGACATAACGGACCCGGGGCCTTCTTTCAATAATAGTGTATCGTCCCAGGCCCCCCTTGTTTGTTCTGTAACACCACCCCACCTAGCCCCCACCCCCAGCCAGGACACCGGGCCCCGCCACCCCTGTGCCCCACCCTCTGCGCGCGGCCCACCTACCTCTGGCCGACAGCTTCTTGGTGTTGATGATCTTGGCCGCGTACTCATGGCCGGTACAGAGCTTGACACAGCGTCGCACCACGGAGAACGCCCCCCTGGGCGCCGGGCGGGACGGGGGCGGGGACAGAGAGGAAGCTGGTTAGTCTCCCCGAGGACGCCTGGCTCCCCCACGAGGCCAGGCCGCCGCGGGCAGAGCTCTGCGGGCTCTCTCCCTGCACAGCCACTGCCCCAGCTCAGCGGGGCCCTGCCCCGGCAGTGGGCTGCACCCAGCCGGTCCGCCAGCCCCAGTCCTCAGGGGTCAGCACAACCCAGGGCCCAGCCGGCGGCCGCTCAGGGTGCAGCCTCTGGCGCTCCGTGCCGAGGCCCCGAGACCCCGAGGCCCCGAGGCCCCGAGGCCCCGAGGCCCTGAGGCCCCAAGGCCCCGAGTCCCAGCGAGGGTGCCCCCACAGCGCAGTGTCAGGCGGGGGGTGCAGATGCGTCGGGTCACTAAGCCGGGAAGCTGGGGGACTGGACCCCCATGTCCACGGCCCCCACCTCATCTGACCCCGTGCGATGTGCTCAGGCACAGGGTGTGTCCTCAAAGGTCCTTTTCTTAGGAGGACGCGTAGAGAGAGGAGGCTGTTTCTGGCGCGACCCCCGGGTGCTGGCCGTCCCCAGGGGCCGGTCCCCGCACACAGGCACTGAGCCACCGCACCCAGCGGCCTGGGCGTTCCCGACAGCGGGGCACCGCCCCGTCGGCCCTCCGAGAGGCTGCTGGATTTCGGGGGCGCCCAAACTTTGGAGCCAAAAAGAGCCGAGTGCCTTGAGTAGAAGGAAGGGGTGACACCCTCGGGTGTGTGTTTTGTGAAGCCCCCACCGTGGCCTGGAGCAGGGGTCCCCTTGAGGGGGGAGCCCCCCGCCCACAGTCCTGCCGGAGAAGGTCCTCCCGCGAGGGGCTGCGCCCCGGGCACAGGAGGGCGGTCCAGGGCCGCCAGTCGCAGCGTGTGGCCGCCCGGGCCCTGGGGTGTCCGCCTCCCTCAGCCAGCGAGGCCACGGCGTCTGCGTCCGACGGCGTCTCACACACACCCCCTCTGACCCAGGTGGCGGACCCCCTTCTCCACACAGACACCCCCACCCCCAGGGCTGGTGAGCTGCCGGCGACCCCAGGCCACCCCGAGTCTGGAAACCAACCAGCGTCGCCCGACCCACCCTCCGACTTATGAGCAAGGCCAGGCGGACACACGGATGGATGACGGACGCAGAAACGGCGGCTGACAAAACTCTCAGCCTGAGGGGAGGGAGGGGCTTTCCGAGGAAGCTGCCAGCTCCGGCTGTGGGCACACCCGGGGGCTTATTTCCCGCAGCCCCAGTGCCCAATGGGGGCTCTGAGTGTGCCCGTCGGCCTCATACCCCGCCCCCTGGGCCCACCGGCTGCCCCCCACGGGGCTTCTGAGAGGCTGTGCACGGGGTCCGCTCGGGAAAGCTGCCGGATGTCAGAGCAAAGTCCCGAGTCAGGGCCGAGGGTGTGCCCCCCGCCGGGCGCCCTTCCACGGCCAGCTGCCCCCAGACCACCTGCGGGGCCTCACCACCCCACCCAGCCCTCCCTGAGGCAGGAGATTTGGCCAGGAGCTGTTCTCACCTGCCCGGCCGGGTCACCACCCACCTTGGCCTGAGGCTGCCTGGCCTGGGGACCCTGGTGTCACTTCCCGGCCACTGTGCTCTCAAGAGGGCCCCCCAGTGCCTGAGCGCAGGGCCCGCAGGAGGGGGGGGCTCCGGCCTCTGGGTCACCCTGCCACTGCCCCCAGGGCCCGCGAGCTCCGGAGCTGCACACTGGGTGGGGCACGCCCAGCGAGGTGGACGGCGGGCCGCCCCAGCGCCAGCTCAGAAGAAAGCGGGCAGCTGGCTCCGTGCGGCCGCGGGAGTGGCTGTGAGCGGGCTTCCTCCGGCTGCTCCCGGAGGCCGTGCCCCACGGGCGACCTTCAAAGGCGGCAGCGCTTCAAAGGCGGCCGCCCCACTGGTCGGAGCGCCGGGCAGTCACAGTGCGGGAGAGCAGCCACGGCCGCGGGAGGGGCGGCCCGCCTGCCGCACACGGGCCTCCCAAGGCTCCCACGGCCGGACCACAGACGCCTGGGGACCCGCAGGACGGCCCTGCTGCCGCTCGCTCCTCCCGGTGAGCTGCGTCTGCACGGCCACGCCGGCCGGAGGTGGCTTTGCTCCGTCTCAGACCCACCATTCCTCCCCCCCTCGGCCGTGTTCCCAAGGAGCTCGGACACCGCAGGGTCAGCCAGGAGCCCAGCGTTGCACTGGCCATGTGGGGCCGTCTCAGGGGAACGTGGCGGGGACGTCACGGGGGGCGAGGCAGAGCCGCAGCCCCCAGCACACGGGCTCCTCCAGCCACTCCCGCCCCCCTGCACTGGAGCAGCACCTGGGCCTCACCACCCGGCACCGAGATGCCACCGCCCCTGCAGGAGGAGGCGTGTGCGTCCCTTGCACACCCGCGTTCACAGCCGTGCCATTCGTCACGGCCAGAGAGGAGCGGAGCCCGGCCCGTTGGCGTATGAGGGGGATCCTGGCACCTGCTGCGCCGCTGCCAGACGGAGGGGACGCGGCGCCGAGAGAAACCAGACGCGGGGGGGGGGCAGATGCTGCTCGGTCCCACCCACTGCGGGGGCGGGGGCCCCTGGGGGGTCAGACCCAGAGACAGAGACGAGATGGTGGAGCCAGGGGAGGGGAGTGAGCGTTCGATGGGGTGGCGTGTCAGACTGGACGGTGGAAAGTTCCAGAGACGACGGTGGTGACGGCTGCACAGCGACGGGAACGTGTGTGCTGCAGCCGCGTGTGGGGCCCGTGAGGGGGAGGAAGACGCCGGGAGGGGGGGTGGCGGCGTCTTCACCCCTGGGCGTGTGGAGGGAGCGCCCGCGGCACCACGTGCTGGAGCAAGGCCCACCCTCGGCGGACGAACAAGAAAACCTCAAAGGAAGGCCGGTGGCCGCTGCCAACAGACAGTGCCTGTGAGCCCCGGGGCACGCGCGGCCGTGTCCAGCAGGCACAGGCGGTGGACGCTCAGCCGGGATGTCTGGCTGCTGGACACCCGCCCCGCCCCCTGGCCCGCAGCTCTGTCCCCAGCGTGGGCAGGAAAGCGGCCTCTCCCCTGCCAGCTCTGAGCTGTGTCCCCCGAACCCAGGCCCGGAGACGGCGTGGGGAAAACTGCCAGAGGCCCCAGACCGGGGCCGGGCGCCAGGAAGGGACCACACGCCGTGGGCCGGGCCCTCACAGTGACGCCCCCCTTCCTGGATGCGGAGGCCGAGGCTCTGAGGTGGCCCTTCCTGCCCCGCCCCCCATCCAGCACCCTGGCCACCCCTGTCCCCGCCGCTGGGAGGGAACCAGGTCCTCGGCCTCCCGCGCAGAGGGCGGTGCTGAGCTCAGGCCCACGGTCTGCTCGTGCCCGGCAGCGCCCCGGGCACTGGAGGCCCAGGCTGGACACCCAGGGGCCGCAGCGTGTGATGTCACCCGAGTCTCTCAGAGGCCGAGCCCCAGCCGCCACCCAGCACCTGCTGGGCCCGGCCTGGGGCTGGGGGATGCAGGGGCAGGAACCAGAGGGGACTGAGCCTCCCACCACCACGGGTCTGTCTGGACGGGAGGAGGACGGACCTCGTCCCACCCCATGGAGGAGCTCACCTCCCGGTGCCTGCGAGGCCCTGAATGTCCCTTCCGAGGGGCCACCGGGGACAGGAGGCAGACGGAGCAGACCCCAGAGACACCCCCGAGGACCCTTTAAGGAAGGAGGAGTGGAAGGGAGGGGAGACGGAGCGGGAACTAGAGGGGACCACCTGGCCCATGTCCCCTGCCCCACGGCAGACAAACTGGGAGACGAAGGCCTCCCGGACGACCCCCTGCTGCAGAGGCCCCCCCACCCTGCCCTGCGGGTGCAGTCCCAGCACGTGGGGCCCAGGAACCCAGGGGCCCCGGCCTGGAGAGGCGCCCGGGAGGCGCGAAGGAGGTTCCCCGTGACAGCCGGTGTGGGCGCCCCACCGTCCCCGCGCTGCCAATCCCGCTGACAGCGTGTCCGCCCCCTCCGCCCACGCCCGTCACCACGCCCGCGGGCCTCCCTGCTCCCGGGGGGCCTCACCCGCCAGCGCCCGGCCGCCGTGAGCGGGCTCCTTGGGGATCACAGCCCTCGTCTGCTCCGAGACCCTGCTGGACCGGAGGCCAGCTGCCCACGGTTCGGGGAACAGGGGCCGGCTGCAGCCCTTGGGGAGGGGCTGCGGGCCTCACCCTGAGACCCCCCCCGTCCCCCCCTGACATGCACACGCATGCACACACATGCAGTCCCCCACACCAGCCTCCACACCCTGTTCCTGCTCCCTCCCGGCTCAGTGACCAGCGCCCCAGCGTGGGGCGGAGCAGCAGCGGGTCCCGTCCTCAGGACCGGGAGGCACCGTGCCCCGGAGGCTGCGGCCAGGGCCGCCCACACCTTGTGAAGCTCCCTTCTCAGCCCCTTGAACCCAGAGACGCAGGTGCGAGAGGTCTGTTTCCTCTGCACGGGTTTTATTTGCTTTTACCCATCCTTGGTGAGAGGTCACTCGCTGGCCACACAATCAACCCCCTCGCACACAGTGAACAGCACACAGTGCAGGGGTTTTTGCTTCGTTCCTGCCCGTCACCACAAGCTAAGTGTGCAAGGTTTTCCTCACGTCGCCCTGCGGTCACGCCGCACAAAGCCACCGGGGCCCCGGGCGCTGGACGCCGCAGGCCGTGCACCTCGAGGCCTTAGTGACGGCGCTTCCCCTGCGCACCGTGCGGCCAGGGTGCACCACGGCCGCGAGCCCTGGTCGGCGCCCAGCGCGGGTCCTGCTGTCCGAGGCCGGCGTGGCGTCCACGGCACGGTCACAGGGTCATCCGTGGGTGGCCACTGGGGACGTGTCCACTCTCTGGCTGTCATGGATGATCTGCTGTAGACAAGGTCCTTTTTAAAAATA
This sequence comes from Phyllostomus discolor, assembly GCF_004126475.2. Classification (NCBI taxonomy): domain Eukaryota; kingdom Metazoa; phylum Chordata; class Mammalia; order Chiroptera; family Phyllostomidae; genus Phyllostomus; species Phyllostomus discolor. The sequence continues at coordinate 179,724 of NC_040912.2, forward strand.
TATATTTTATTTATTTGTTTTTAGAAAAAGCGGGAGGAAGGGGGAGAGAAACGTTGCACATTTGCCTCTCACATGGGCCCCCACCGGGGACCGAACCTGCAACCCAGGCCTGTGCCCTGCCCGGGAACCGAGCCAGCAACCCTTCACTCTGCAGGATGGCACCCAGCCCGAGGGCCACACCGGCCCGGGCTGCTGGGCACGGGGTTTTGTGTGGACACGTCTGGATACCTCTTGGGGACCCACCCGGGGACCGGGCCCTGTGAGGGGTGTTGGGCGCCATCCTCGGAGCCGTGGCCCTTGCACCCGGTCCCTGCCCCGGGCCCCCAGCACCGGTCACTGCTGCCTTCACACTCGCCACCCCTGCCCGGCTGAGGTGGCGTCAAATGGGGGCTCGGACCGGGGTCTCCCTGAGGACAGAGGACACCGAGCATCTTCTCATGAGCTAATTCATTGTCCACGTGGCCACTTGTCTTTTCACTCTGGGGCAGGGAGTTCTCAGAGCGTTCTGAACGCAGGCCCGGCACCAACACCGACTCACACACACTCTCCCTTCCTGCGGGGGGGGGGGGGGGGGGGTCCTGGCGGCGTCCCCGAGGCACGGGGTGTCCGTGTCCAGTCCAACTGGCCTCCCTCTCCGGTGGCGCCAGATCTGAGAAAGCACGGCCAAAGCCAAACCGCTCTCGTGTTTCCTTCCAAGAACCCTACAGCTTTGTGCCTACGACCCATCTCGAGGTAATTTTTATCTGGCGGTAAGGTCGTCGATTTGGTCTGCCGGCACCCGGTTGTCCATTTGTTGTTCGCACCTTGTTCTTTCCTCACTTGTCTGTCGTCTCGTCGACGACCCGCTGGCCGCAGACGCCCGGCGCTGCCCTGCACCCCCACCCGGCCCCCGCCACCCTCGGGCGCCTGCAGCATGCCCGTGTCCTGGCCGCAGTGGCAGCTGCTCCGCGAGCTTGGAGAGCTGAAAGTGCACGTCCTCGAACCTGCGCCTCTGGTCGAGGTCAAGGCTGCCCTGGCTCTCCCGGGTCCCCGGCTTTCCCGAGGGAGTCTCAGAGCCAGCGTGTGGATTTGTTTTCCAGACGGGCAGCTGGAATTCCGACAGACGCCACGCTGCACCTGCGGTCCCTCTGGGGTGCGAGGCAGCGAGGGGTCCCCAGCCCACGCACGTTTATCCAGGCGTCTCGCCCTCGGCCGACCTCGGGGACAGAGGGTCTGTCTCCAGCGAGAAGCAGGGCGGCTGCTGGTGCTTCCCAGCTGCCGTCCATCGAACTGAGGGAGTTCCCCTTTGCTTCTCGTGTGTTGAGTGTTTTTACCGGGAAACCGCTGGCTTTCGTCTGTAGCTGCTGAGATGACCGTGTTGAAACTTCTGTGTTTGTTCTGTTAACACGGCGTCTGCACGGATCGAACCGGGTGTGCTGAGCCCGCCTCTCACCCCGGGGGTGAGCATTCCCCGCACACCGGGCACCATCGCCGGGGCCGTCGTGCCGGGCCCGGGTCCCCCACGGACGCTGCTCACCGGCTCTGCCCGCTGGTGTCTTCGCCCGGCGTGGCCCTGGGTGCTGCCGGCCTCCCAGGAGGAGCTGAGAAAAGCTCCGTCCTCGTCTGCCTTTTCTGGAAGAGTCTGTGAAGGACTGGCAGTCGCACTTGAAACGTGTGACAGGCTTTTGACCAGCGGAGTGCTCCAGGCCTGGGCTTTTCTTCGTGGGGCACTGAGGGTTTTAAATGTGCTTATCGGTCCCTCTCGCTGTGGTCGGCCCGCTCCGGCTTCCCGCTGCCCCTGGAGTCGGTCTCGGTCGGGGGCGTGTTTCTGGGGGCGTGTGTGTTTCCTCCACCACGCCCCCCAACTGGCGGGCACACGGCTGTGCACAGAACCCCCAACCAGCCGGCCTTTCACTCCCAGGGGGCCAGTTCCCGCGTCCCCCGTCTCCACTGTGACCTCCGCAGGGCGAGGTCCCCCCCCCTTCCCTGGGCCTGGCCCCGTTTGATGGCCACGACTCCCCTGCTACCTGGCGTCCCAGCTTCTCCGTAGTCACGCCCAGAGCACAAGCAGCACAGGCAGGGACTGTCCGCAGTCACGCCACCCGCCTGGGTCCCCACCGCGTCCCACACGTGCGGGCGGGCGCCCCGCCAGGCTCACAGTGGTCCCCCAGCGCTGGGGGGAGGGCCGGCACATGCGTCAGCCCACGAGTGAGCGAGTGAACCTGCAGACGAGCAAAAGAAACCGGAAACATCGCAAAGCCGTCACCATCACCATCATCGTCACAGGAGTGACCCTGAAGGTCCAGGCGGGCTCTGTCCAACCTGGTGACCGCGAGAAGCCACTGAGGAGGGGCTGCAGCCGCTCCGCACAGGGATGTGCCGCCGACGTGAAGCACACGGCACCACCCAAAAACACAGTGTTTTTAAAAACATAAAAGAACAATAATTTTCGTATTGATTACTTGCTTAAATAATATTTTGGATACCCTGAGTTAAATGCATGTATTCAAGTTCCTTTCACCTGTGTGTTTTTAGGGCTTTTTTTTAAGTATTATGAAATTCTGCCCTGGCTGGTGTGGCTCAGTGGACTGGGCGCCGGCCTGTGAACCAAAGGGTCCCAGGTTCGATCCCCAGTCAGAACACAGGCTTGGGTTGTGGACCAAGTGCCCAGTAGGGGGTGCGCAAGAGGCAACCACACAGTGGTGTTTCTCTCCCTCTCCTTCTCCCCTCCTTGCCCTTTCCCTAAAGATAAATAAATAATTTTTTAAAATAGAAAACTCTGAGTTACAGTCGTCCCTTGCAATACCACAGTTCACTTATTTGCGGCTTCACTGTATCTCGGGTTTTAAAAACCTCAGTAAGCGAACCGCGACACAGCGAGGGATGGCTGTACACCTCACTGGAGAGCAGCCATGCAGGGTTTTATGTGTTGTTAAAATCACGTAGGTTTGAGAGTGCAGAAAGTGTTCAAGAGCATATGAAGTGTTTGTGAGGGTGTGGGAAGGGTTTACGAAACCTTAAAATATACACAAATAACAAAATAAATAGAACGCTGCTATGTCACAGATGTGGCCGACCGCGGAGTCTCCGGACCGTAACCCCTGCGACAGACGCGGGGTCGCTGCACACTCGTGGCCTGAGTCTCGTTTCTTCCAGTCAGCGTTGCGCTCAGCAACTGGCCGGGGGGGGGGGGGGCAGTGGCAACCTCAGGTTCGGGGGACCACAGCAAAGTGCCCACACACAGGTGGGTCGGGTGAGGCTCCTCCAGGGGCAGGGAGGGGGCGGCCCCAGCCCCCCCCCCCATCTGGCCCCTGTCTGGGCCCCTCCTCCAGCAGGGGCCGCTCCGAGCCACGCTGGCACTCAGCTCCCAGGGAGCCTGACCGGCCGGGCCAAGCCGGGGACTGGGGACCCGGCTGCCCCTCAAAAGACGAGGCCGAAGACCCCTTGGTGTCAGGTTCCACGGCAAACGCCCAAGTAACGCCAGCACCACAGCTGCACCCCTGGGGGCAGGACCGCAGCCACTCCCACCCTCTGAGGGCCCGAGGCCCCCGGTGTGTCCCCGCCCCCAGTCCCGAGGAGTCCCCACTTCCCAGGGGGAGAGTGCCAGCATGCTGGGAGGGAGCACGGCCCCCAGGGCCACTGTGCCGGGCGCCTGCTGTGTGCCCTGGAGTCAGTGCAGCTGGGGACAGAGCCGACCCCCTCGGCTCCTTGAGGGGAAGGGCGGCAGGTCAGAGGGTCACGCCCTCCCCCTGCCCTCACTGCCACGAGCCAGTCTGCCCTGGAGCTCCGTGGAAGTGGGAGACAGGGAGACGGGCGGAGAGCCAGAACTCGGTGACCCGGAACTCGGTGACCAGGACCGCCCCATCCGGCCAGAAGAACTGCGTCTGCCAGGGGCCCCTGAGCAGACCAGGAGCCGAGCGGCCGGAAGCCCGGCGGCTGGCAACTGCCTCGACGTGAAATCCTCTGCCTTCACTTCCCACGGACCCCGCTCTTCCCGGGAATAAACGCCCGTTTCACACGACGAGCCGGCACGGTGGTCCTCAGAGACCCTTGGCGACACGCCCTGCACTGAGGTTTCCGCACCAGCCGAGTGGCTGCCGGCAGCCGGCGAGAGACGCTTTCAAACAGTCGGATCAGATCCCGTCTTTGCGGCAGGCAGACCGGGAGAGAATTACATTTCTGAGGATGTATTTGAAATCCCCAGGAAGGCCAGTCCCTGGCCTGGGACCAGGTGACCTCAGGGGCAGAGGGCGAGAGGAGGCGTGTCCTCTCCGCCTGGTCCGGCCGGCAGGGCCCGCGGCTGCCGGGCGTCTCCGCGTGGACGGGACAGGGAGCGCTCTCTGTGGGACTCTTTCTCGGGTAGAAGGAAGGAACCCCGACGATGCCGTCTCTCCCCCCCCTCCGCCCCGCCCCGCAGGGCCTCCACCCCCCACGGGGAGGGCCACGCTCCTGACCAAGGGCAGAGCCCCACAGTAGTGCCCCCCTGACCGCCGGGAGCCTCCCCTCCAAACCCGGGGCTCCTCACGCCTCTGTCATGCTCGTCGGAGAGGCCCCACACGCACACGCGTGTCCCTGCTTCTGAGAGCCCGCAGGAAATACCTGCCGTTTGAGGCCCGACAGAATCACGTGCGTGGTGGTGGGACGCCACCTGCGTTTCTAGAGCCGGTTGTGCGCGTGACCTGCCCTCGTGGGTCTGCTCACGCACCGGCGCAGCACAGACACCAGGGCCCTGCCCTGGGACCACAGCGCCGTGCGGCTGCCCTGGGGAGGGAGGAAACACGGGTGTGAGCGGCACGTTCACGGCACACACGCGTGTGTGGCTTTTTTGTTTTCACAAGATGAAGTCGTCCTTGTCGTTTAATTAATAAAATAAAATTGCAAGCCTCGCGGGTCCCAAATGGGGGCAGAGTGGGGGCCGATTCGTGGAGAGACCAGGAAGGGGCGCCGAGGACAGCGCCCCCTGTGGGGGAGGCGCGAAGGCGGCGCGAGAACCGGCCGCCGAGCACCGGCGGGGCCCAGGGAGCAGAGGGTCGGCGGACCAGGAGCGGGCGGAGGCCAGCAGCGGACGCACGCACAGCGTTTTCACAGCGCGGGGCGGCTGTGCGGCCGGCCCCGGTCAAAGGTCCAGGTGCCCCTTCCCTCCCTCCAAACTGGCGGCGACTGCAGAGCACGCGCCTCGTGCAACGGGCGCCGGGTAACCGCTGGCGACCGTCACCAGAGGAGAAGGAGCGCAGGTAGCAAACGAAGCTATATTCTTAGCTCCCAGCAAAGTAGGTTATGGTATAAAAATACCACCAGTAGTAACTGAACGAGCCTCACCTTCATGTGCGCCCTGCAGCAGCGGCCGCGTGCGCGCGCACGCCGAAACCCTCCGCCCGAGTCAGGACTCCGGCGCGGCCAGCGCCCACCCCTGCTCGCGGCCAGGGCCCGGGGTCACGGCTCTGGGGCCGGGCCCCGAAGACCCACCTTGGTCTGAGGGTCTGCCTGGTCTGCGGGAAGGCAAAGGGGGGCCTGGGGCAAGACCTCAGAGAGCAGGGGAGAGGGGGAGGCGGCGCAAGGCAGCAACCTTCCGCCCCTGAGGCAGGGACTCCCCGGGCAGAGCAGCAGGAAGCAAACGCCCTGGCTCCCCCTCCACCCAGACCCTCTGCCCCAATCCGGAGTCAGAGGTCAGGGACTGGCACCCCACTTGCCCCACGCTCCACCCTTTGTCCACTAACCCCCTGGCCAGCCACCAGCCTGTGGAGAATAGGCCGGCTGCCCCAGCGAGGGGTCACGCAGCAGGACAGACACTGGGCGGAGCCAAGGACGCAGCAAGGTCAGCTGGGCCTGGGCTGGAGGTCAGTCTCCCTGCTGCTGGGGCAGGCGGCCCCTCCCTCAGCACCCTCCGGGTTAAATCCTGCGGGCAGAGGGGGGTGGTGCCCCCTGGTCAACTAATCAGAGGACACCACGGGCTCAAAGGGACAAGCCCCGTGGAGGCTGACACAGCCGGTCCATGACCCCTTCGCAACATCCAGATCCTCACGGGAGTGGCCCCCTTCCAGCGGAGCCCGGGCCTGTGCAGGAGACGACCTCAGGCGTGCGAGGCTCCGGAGCCTCTTCTGCCCGTGCAAGGGCCCAGCGTGTTGGACCCGAGGGGCCTGGTGGAGAGGACACGGACCGGCCACGGGGCAGGGGGGGGGGGACGCAGCGTGAGGACACCCTCGGGCCCGTGCCCCTGGCAGACCCGCCGCAGGGCCGGAGGAGGGGCTGGCACCAGGGCGGGACCACGGACTCCCACCAGGGCCACGGCGAGGCAGTGCACACACAGCTGGTGTGTCACCCCTCACGCGCCCCCGACGCTGCGCCGCGGGCAGACAGCTCCGGGACGTCCGTGTGAAGGCTCGAGAGACACGGGGGGAGGGGGAACCGAGCTTAGTTGTGGACACGGCACCTGGGCGCCCACGGGCCAGGCCTGGAGGGACAGACACGGTGGGCAGGACCGCCGCCAGAGCAACGGCACTACTGCCGGCAACCGGCAACGGAAGGGGAGCTTAAAGCCGAAATGAGAAAAGAGGAACGCGGCAGAAGAGACACAAATGTTTATTTTGTGACTTGGGAAGTTCTCTAGACTTTAAAACCCACACTGCTGGCTAGCCCGTGCTGGTTGAGCCTTCCCGTCTGCTCCCAGCCTGACAGAGTCCCCGCTCAGGGCGGCTCGGAACCCAGGACCTGGGCCAAGTCAGGCCGGCCTCCAGCTGGACAGGGGAGTCCCCCGCAGGGGCCCTCAGACCCCACAGCCCAGGCCCCCAAGGTACCCTCCGGAGCAGAGGCAGCGGCTGGGCTCGGTGGAGGCGGGAAGGGGCAGAGGCCAAAGGGGGCAGGCCACCCCGGGGCCACATCACAGGGGCAGCTGTGGGCCCTCGGCCTGGCCCCCACCCCGGGGCAGGGAGCTCACTGCTGCCGGACCGGTGCCAGGGGCTGCAGCTTTAAATAAACTTGGACGCGTCCGCCTGGCCAGGAAGCAGCACCAACTGTGCCTCCTCCCGCTGGCCCGGCGCGATGAGCAGCCCGCCAACACAACCACGGTGGCCCCGGCCCGGGCTTGCCCAGCACCTGCCTGACCCGCCCCCCCCACGCCCAGGCGCCCCAGTGGAGCTGTGGCAGGCCCCCCCGGCAGCCCTCCCTGGGCCTGGCACCTATGGAGCCCCACAAACGGGCACCGGGCCGCAGCAAAGCCCCCCGGCCCCCGGGTGCTTCACCCCCAGGCGTCCCCCCCTCTGTGGCGAGGTTCCCCACCCCCTCAGGCCGGGCCCCCGGGCTCCACTGTGTGGGCAGCCACCCGCTGCTCCGGTCCCTGTGGAGAGGGTGACAGCCCAGCATGCACTGCGGGGTCTGCCACCCCCTCTCCACCCAGGGGGGCACCCCGAGGACCTCCATTCCCCAGTGCGGGAGTGGGTGACAGCTGGCACAGGAACCGCCACTGCTGCAGCCAGAGGCCAGGGCTGGGGGGCCCCCTACACAGCCATGGCCCTGGGGGGCCCAAGAAAAGTTCGTGGGAAAGCGTAGGGTGCCCCTGGGTGCAAAGCAGAGAAACCGCACAACCCCGGAAGGGGTGACCCTTCCTCCTACAGCTGCCCCCCCACCAACAGCCCAGGGCCTTCCTCAGTGGGGGGCGGAAGGGGGCACGGGGAAGGCTGACTCTCCCCTTCCCTCTCCTCTGCTCTCCAGGTCCATCCGCCTTGCGGCCGGGCACCCAACCAGCCCCGACCCGAGGGAAGGGAGTCTGTGGGTTCCCAGGGCCTGGCCCGGCCCCCACCGGGTGCCCCTCACCATCCCTCCACCGCCAGGCTGGCGCTCCCTCCAGCACGTGCGGGGTGAGCCGGCGGATTCGCGCCCCCCGCCCCCACTCCTCGCGGCTGGGCATCCGCCGTCGCCCGCGATCAGCATCACTCGCCGAGACCAGGTTCCACCTCAGACGCGTGTTCAGAAGGAAAGATAAGGGTCGGCCCCTGGATGTTTAGGAGGAAACCTCACCAGCGGCGCCGCCGCCGCCGCGGAGGGACAGAGGGCTGCGCAGCAGGATGGGTTCCGGCAGCATCAGGCTGGAGCGGCCACCCTGCCTCACAGAGCGCACGGCCCAGGCGGCCCTGGGGGCAGAGCCGGGGCAGAGCCCGGACAGGGCTGGCGCGGGGGCCCCGCGCGCCCAGGTCCACAGCGGAGCGCAGGAGCCACCTGTTCCCGGTGAGGTCCGTCCTGACACGCGCCTTCGCGGCCCTCCCCACCAGCGCCGCCGCCGCCGCGTCGCTCCAGCCCCCGCCTGCTTCGGTGACCCTGAAACCCAGAGCCCGCCAGCCTTCCCGCCGCACCCCTAGTCTCGGCCCCGGTCTGACCCCACCTCCCAACCTCAGTCGCCAGCTCTCCAGACTCCTCTTTCCAGAAGGATCTGGGGAGGGGGGAATCCCCCAGAACCCAGGTTCCCCGGGGGCCCCCGCGGCAGAGGCTGTTCCCACGCGGTCCGGCGCGCGGCGAGCACCCCCCCCCACCCGGCGCGGATGGAGCCACGCGGAGGAGCAAGCGCGGAGCAAGTCCTGCCGCCCCCGCACCCGGCTGCTCAGTGGGGGTGGGGACAGCCAGGCCCACTCGGGGACGACCCTCTGGCCTCGGCCGCCCCCTCCCCTGCTCTCTAGGCCTCGCGACCACCCCCGAGCGCCCCTCCTCCCTGACCTCCGGCCGCCGAATGCGTCACGTCTGCCGGGCGCTCCGAGGACACCTGCTGCCGCCCCCGCTGCGCGGAGCCCGGCGCCCAGAGCCCCGGGGTTCTGGCCGGGCGGCCGAGCCGGGCAGGGCCAGGCAAGGCCGCGCACGCCAGGGTCCAGCGGCTGGGCCTGGGGCCCAGGGGTCGGGGCCGCGCGGGGCTACACGCTTCAGGCCCTGAGCCAGGAGGAGCCGGGGGCGCGCGGGGCCGCAGTGCGCCCGGAGCCGGCGGCGCGGAGGGTCCTGGTCTCCGGGGTCTCGGCCCCGCCCGCGCGCGCCGCGGCTCTTACTTGCCAATATCCTCGTAAAGCTGGTACTCGTCGGTGAAGCGAGTGCAGGTCGCCGTGGTGGCCATGGCGGTGACGGACAGCCTCGGCGTGCGCTCTTCTGCACTCGGGCGGCGGCGGCGACTCCGGCTCCCGCTCGCGGGCACGGCGGCGACACGGGCGCGGGCGCGGGCGACACCTCGGCTCGCGGCGCCGGGCGGGGGCCGGGCTGGGCTGCGAGCGCACGCGAGATCTGCGCGCTCCGTCCCCGCCAGGAACGCGCCGCACACCTACGCGCGGGGAGCGCGGGCGCAGCTGTCACCGCCGCCGCTCCCGCCCCGCCCGCCGCCCCCTGCGCGAGCCCCGCACCCAAGCTCGCGCCCCGAACACGCACCCGCGCGCTGCACACACCCTGCGCCCGCGCCCTCATCCGAACCCGCGTTCTGCACACGCACCCGCTGCCTGCACCCCTGCACACGCACCTGCGTCCTCCCCGCACCCGCCCCTACACCCGCACCTGCCACAGGCACACAGGCCCCCTTTGCACACAGCCTCCCTCTTCACACGCCTGGGGCTCGGGCCTCACGCACAGGCACAGCCGCTGCCTGAGCTGGCTTCCCTGCTCCTTGCGGGTGGCCCCCCAGCACGCACGCACACACACTCTCCCGCAGCAGTACGCCCCTGCCCCGTCTCTCCCTGAAGGCCCGCCTTGCCCCGGACTGCAAGAGGGGCTGGGCCCCAAGCGAGGGCCGGGGACCCGTGTCACCCTCCGCAGGGGTTACTCCCCACACCCCCTGGGCAGGCAGCGTCTGGCGCCCGGCCCCGGGGCTGCACAGGAGTGTCCCGCCCGGACCAGGGCCGCACCAGGACACTGCCGGTGGGACAGGGAAGGGTGGACGCTGACCACCCCCCCCCCCCCCAGAGCCCCACCCCCCGCACGGCGGTGTCCGCACTGGGGTCCCAGGGAGGGAAGTGAGAGTTCAGGGTCCTTGAGTCAGGAGAACGGGGGCTGCTCCATCAGGAGCTCGGGGTCCGAGAGCTCACAGCCCCCTGCGGGGGGGGGGGGGGCACATTCAGTCAGGGGCACATGCCTGTCAGTCTGCCGGTCAGCCCGCTGCGCTGGCTGGGCCGGAGAGGGTCCGTCTTGAAAGTGGCCCTGGGTGGAGGCGGGGGGAGGGCCAGGCTGGGCTGACCCCGTTTCTCCAAAGAGGAGCCTCCCCAGGGCCACGCCCAGGCGCCATCTAGAACAGGGCCTTCAGCTACAGCACAGCGGGCCCGTGGGCTCTGGCACCCCCCACTCCCCCGGGGCCGGGCCAGGCCCTGAGGCAGGGCGCCCCAGCAGCCCACTCCGGCCCCGGCCCCCCGGCTGTGCTGACGTTGGCCGCGGGCTCCAAGCCCCTGCTGCTCCTTCCCGACTCGGTGCCAGCCCAGGACCAGGACCAGCCCCCAAGGCCACAATAAGTGTTTCCTGGGTCAAAGTTCACATGGAAGGGATTCTGGGGTGGGGGCAGCCGGGCCTCCCCACCAGCATGCCCTTGGCAGAGGGGCCTCCGGCAGATCAGCAGCCCGGGGGCCCAGCCGGGGTCCTGGGTGGTGCTGCAGACCCCCCAGACCCAACGCACAGTCAGAAGACGGCAGAGGGCTCACTCGGGGTGACGGTGAGTCCCGGCCGGGGACAGCGAGGGCCGGTGTGGGGCGTGGCTTCGATCTCGGCGGGGACAGCGGAGGGAGGCCAGCCCCACCCCTGCAGTGACCCTGGCCGTTGTGGCGGGCGAGGCACCTTTCCGGGGAGGCCCCCCTTGGACTGCGCCCGGCCCCACCGGGGTCTCCGCCCCCACCTTCGGGACCCTCGGGGGGTGGGGGGGGAGCTGATGCCTCGCAGTGGACGGCGATGCGAGAACCAGTGGCAGAAGGCCGCCCCTGGGTGCCGCCGAGGCCACACCCGTTCCTGCCAGGCGAGGAGTCCAGGCCAGGGGGACGCGGCCTCAAAGCCACGAGGACGCCAGCTCGGTCACACACGCGCTGCGTGTCGCATCTCGCTGAGTTCTCCACCGGCCCTGGGCGGGGCTTGCGGGCACCGCCCCCTCGCACTCCGGGGGAGGGGCCGGCAGACGCACACAGAGGGGCCAGCCTGCCCGGCGCCACCGGCCGCGAGGGGCCCAGGACTAACACCCGCTGCTCCTTAACGGCCTCCTGTCCTTCGTTTCCACACACACACTTTCACACGCACACACATACTCACACATACATGCGTTCACACTCGCACGTGTGCGGCTTCCACAGCCTCAGTGGGGACACAGCAGCGTTCTGGTGGTTTGTTCTGAGGTTCCTCTCCGTGGTGGGGAGGCTGCCCAGGACCAAAATCACACAGGAATCAGGGTCACTAAGGGATGCCGCTGGAGGCCCCCCTCCCACTCCTGTTAGCACCTGGGGTCCCCCGCCGGCAGCCCCCCTCTGCGCTGCAGCACTGAGGGTGTGGCCCAGAGGAGCCCCGGGAGCAGGCAGGCGGGGCGACCGGGGCTCCACAGTGGGGAGAGCGGGGCCAGCGGAGGCCCCGGCACCCCTGCCTCCACGTCCCACCCTCACCCCCACTCGCGCCCCCACCTCCGGGCGGCCCCAGGCCCGAAGTCCTCTTTCCTGGCTCGGCCCCCCACCCCACCCTCCCCCCACACCCCTCGTCCTCTCCGCCACCCCTTGTCCCTTCTGGCTGGCTTCCGTCACTGAGGAGGGTGCTCCCTCCCGACTGGCGGCTCGGGCGAGTGTGGGGAGTGTCAGCTCTGGGAGGTTATTGTTAGGATGGTCCCCATGGCAACGAGCATCACATCTGCAGAGCCAAAGTGCTTCTTACGGGCTGGTTCTCCCAAGGGAGCCACGGCCTCCTCTGGTCCCCTCACCCCCAGGGTCTGTTGTCGTGGGAGGGATGTCACTACCACTACCCGTCCCAGCCACAGCCGTCTGCCCGGAAGGGCAGGCTGCGGTCCCCCCGAGCAGGGAGACCCTAATCCACCACTCCCTGGTCACTGGCTCTCGATGTGGCAGCCCGTGCTGGAGGAGGGGGCTGGCCCGTGGCAGGGCCACGTGGTGATGAAGGTTGTGGTGGTGACGGTGGTGACGGTGGTGACGGTGGTGAAGACCAAGCTACGGTTTATTGCACGGCATACTCACTGCACACAGCAAACTCTTCCAAAGGGCTACCCTCCGCTGTGCTGGGTTTTGTAGGGGCCCTGCAAGGAGGCGGTATGGCTGCCTCCTTTTACAAGGGAGGAACGTGAGGCGCAGAGAAGGCTGCAGCTGGGCCGCGGTGCTGGCCCCACAGCGGCTGTCCCCCCGGCAGGAGGAGGGCGAGCCCGAGACCACCAGAACACGCCAGGCTGCGCTGTCGCTCTGCACCGATCTGCAGCAGAGTGGCCGCTGGCGGGTGGCCGGGTGGCAGCTGCCGAGGGCGCACCTGGAGCCGCTGGCGCTTTGGGGCGGAGGAGGCGGGGGCGAAGGGGGCGGGGCCCCGAGGAGGGGCCACTTTCTGTTGTTTGACCGCCTGCGCGCTGCTGGGTCCCCGAGGCTCCCTCGGGAGTCTGTGCCACCTCAACGAGCCAAGCAGCAAAGCCGACCAGCAAGCTGGGACGTGGCCAGGGTCCTGCCCAAAAGGCTGAGAGCCCTAGGGCCTGCGGGGACGGGCCCTGCAGGCCGCCTCCTCCTCCTCGCTTGGCCGCACCGCACCCACCGTCTGTGAGAGGCCTCACTCCTGGGGTGCGGGGCCTCCGCTGAGGCACCCCCCAGGCCTGGCTGGGGCTCAGCCCTGCTCCCTCCCGGGCCTCTGGCTGGCCAGGGGTCCCCTTCCCGTCCAACACCCCCGTTGGGTCGGGTCTCAGCACCAGGGCCTGGACCCAGGGCCCCACAAGGCCAGGCTTTGTTCCAACCCGGCACCCTGACTCAAAAGAAAAAAAATGCCACAGGAGAAATGTCAAAACTGGGCTGAACTTTGCACAGTAAGAACGTTTCCACTTATTATATCTGTACTAATTAAGAAAAGTCAACGAGAATTATGGGGAAACAAGCAAACCCAATGGTCCCGAGGAGAGAACAAGCCGTCCTCGTCCCAGCGCCAGGGCCCGGGTGCACCACGCGCTCCTCCGCGCCGGAGGGAGGAAACGTCGGGAGACGCGGCGTGGCCCCTCCCTCCGGGGCTGGTTCCGTGTGTGCCCTGAGCCTGCGTCCCCGCGGGGGGCCGGCTGTGCCCCACCCCCAGGCCCGGCGTCCACCCGCAGCGCCGCCCGCGCTGCGCGGAGGGACCGCCAGGAAGCGAGAAGGGCTTTGTGGGATGCGCGCGCCGGGTCCTGGGTGCCCCCGGGGCTCAGTTATTCAGGGTTTCGGAGGAAGGATTTGTAATAAAGACATGCAGAGCGATGCTATTTATAACCGGGAAAACTGGAAACAACCCAAATCGCCTCCCCCCCCCCCCCAGGCCGGGCGCCTGGCAGCTCCGCGGAGGAGGGGACGGAGACGCCGGCACGTGACGCGGGAGGGAGAGCTCCGTGGAGACAGAGCCTCGTGCGTGGGGGGAGCCAAATATAACGCAGTTTGCACACAGCGCGTAATTACGGGACACTGCGGCCCGGCGGCCGAGGGCCCTCGTAGCCTGCACAGGCGCCCCTCACCGCGCTGCGCAGGGGCTCGGGCAGTGGGGCCCCCAGCAGCCAGCGGGAGGGCGGCCGGCACCGTGCAGGGTCCCCCCAGGCCCCGGGCCTGCGGCCACCCCGGGAGCAGGTGCACAGGCCACCTGCCCAGGGCTCAAATGGGGGACCAGAACTGGAGGTCCCTGGCCTGGACCCAGGGATGCCCCCCGCCCACCCGCAGTGGGGGTGGGTAACCACCGAGACCCTCGTCCTGCCTCCCAGGGCCCCGCTGCCGCCTCTGAGGGCGGCGGATGGAGGCGGGGGCGCAGTGGCCCCCGAGCCCCGCGGAGTGGCGAGGCGCTGCCAGCCCGTCCTGCCCAGGCCCCAGGGGAGGCGCCGTGGCTGCGGCGGCCTCTGGCCTCCCCGGCAGGTGGAGAGGGAGCCGCACACCAGGGGCAAGGCCTCCACACCACAGCCCGCCCTGGCAAGCCACCTGGGCTGCGGGGCTCTGACACAGGAGGAGGGGCTGTCCATGCAGGAGGAGGAGCGCAGGCCTCGCCAGGGGCTTGGCAGACTGGCCCGGGGCCTGGACCCTGGCAGGGGTCAGCCAGGCGCTGGGCAGCCCTGCCTGTGCTCGGCCCCGGGGTGGGAGGTAGGCCGCTGCGCAGGACCCAAAGCTCCTGGGCCCGGCGGGCGGGGGCGGCTCCCGCCTCCCTCCCCATCAGGTCTCTGCCACGGTGGCCGGCCGGCCGGCACCGAGGGCCTCCTGAAGGGAGCCTCCTGTCCCCTCCCCCAGGGAGAGACGGCTGGAGCCGCACCCGGGAAATGCGCGTCTCACCACCGACTCTGGGGTGTTGATGCGAACGCTAGCAATGGCCGGTGTTTGGCAGGGGCCACCGCATCCACTGGGAAGGCCGCGGTGGCCCCTGCAGGAGAGAGGTGAGTGTGGGGACCAGGGCTGCGAAGGGACAGTGGAGAGGAGCAGGCTGGGGGAAGGTGTCCGCTTCTGCTCAGGGCAGGGTGAGGGCCCCGGCCCCACCACCTGCCGTGGGGGCGAAGACGGGCCTGCAGGCCAGAGCGGAGAGGAGGCCTGAGGGCCCAGCACAGAGGCGCCAAGACGGAGGAGCAGAAGCCGCGGCGTGGTGAACGCCGCCAGGAGGAGAGAAAAGGGCCGGTGTGGAGTCTCCGGGGGAGGGGGAGCAGGGAGGTGGTCTGGGGGGTGGCGGGTGATTACGGAGCGAGAAGGACCAAGAAGGGGGTGGGAGGACGGGAGATGAGTATCGGGGGGGGGGGGGGCCAGGTGGGAGTGCCCGTCAGGGAAAGGTCAGTGGGCCGTGGGGCTGGGGCACAAGGGGTCAAGGCGGGCGTGGGACTAGGAGTGGGAACGGCATTGCCTTCTCCGTCAGGAGCTCACCTGGCCCTGGCCGGGGGAGTCAGTGAGTTGGAGCATCGTCCCTGCACCAAAAGGCTGTGGGTTCGATCCCCGGTCAGGGTGCATATGGGAGGCAACTGATTGATGTTTCTCTCCCACCATCCTCTCTCTCTAAAATCAATAAACATACCCTGTATTTTTAAACACATAATTTTTTTAAATGTAAGATCCACCATAAGTAGCCATAACCCTGGACAAAGCGTCTGAGGCAACCATGGGCAGACGGTACGGAGTGGACTCCCCAGCAGGACAACTGACCATCAGTTGCTGGGCTCTCACCAGGGGACAACACCCGCCGTGCCCCCGATGTCACAGGGACCGAGCCGGGGCAGGGGTGGGGCCCCAGGCTGCAGGCGGGGACCCAAGAGTCCTATGGGACAGCCAGGGGGTGTGTGCACAGGGCGGGGCAGGGCCCTGTGTGAGCAGCAGGCCCTGGGGGCCCTGGGGGCCCTGGGGGTCCAGGATGAGCAAGGACAGCGCACAGAACCAAACTTGGGCGGCATCCGGCGATGGGGCTGCGGCCGAACTGCCCACGGTGACGGCCCCCACCCCGCAGAGGAAGTTAACAGAATATCCGGTTTCACGGCGTATCAGCCACAATGCCCAGCATGCGATTTAAAAACGCTGAGTAAACAAAGAAACAGAAAAAAGTGATCCCAGGCCAAAAGAAAAAAATCAGAAACTGAGAAACCCAACCCAAAATGCCCCAGATGTTGGGCTTAACAGGCTGTAAAGCCACTGGTATGAACACGTTCAAAGAGTTAAAGAAAGGTGTGACTGTAGCCAGTGAATGCATGAGAGCGGGCGGCGTGCACCGAGGAGGACCGGCGGGAATGACGCCACCTGAAGGTTGGGGCGAAAAGGCCGCGGTGAGGCGAGTCCACCGGGACCCGGGAAGGGCGGCCGACGGTCGCTCTGGCGTAGCCGGAGTCTCCGAAGAGCACGTGAGACGGAGGCAGAATAAATATTTGAGGCTGTAATGGCCAAAAACCTCCCAAACTGGATGGAAAACATCAATTTACATATCTAATAATCTCAACAAACACCAATCAGCATAAATACCCAGAGAGCCGCACTCAGACGCCCACGGCTCTGGAAGCCAACGACGGCGCGGGGAGCAGCCGGAGGACAGGCAGGTTGTGCCTCCTGAGGCTCCTGAGGCTCCGGAGCGCGGCCGAGACTCGCCGCTGACTCCCCCCGGGAACCGTGACAGTCAGGCAGCAATGAGACCACGGGCGCCGAGCGCTGGAGGGAGAAGCTGTCACCCCCCACATTCTCATCCAGGAACAATGTCCTCAAGAAGCAAGGTGGACGTGAAGACATCCTCACAAAGGAAGCCGAGAGTCCGGGGAGAAGACCCGCAGGGGCAGGGCGAGGCAGTCGGATGCTCAGGTCTGCACCGGGGCGAGGAGCCAGGAGGCGCCGAGGCGGGAGCAGCGGCCCGGGGGCCGGCCACGTGCGCCTCGCAGCGCGTCGCTGCATCATCTATCAGGAAACGCCGAGGGCAAGGAGAGACGCGCGCAAAGCAGCCGACCCGATCACCCCAAAACGCCAAGGCCCGAAGGGAGGTGAAGACTGAAGAGCCGTTGGGCGAGAAGACCCCGCCCACACAGGGCCCGAGCGGCCGCGCCCCCGGCGCTGAGCCCAGGGGAGGTGCTGGGGAAGCGCGCAGACGTGGCCTGGCAGCAAGAGTAATGTCCCGCGTGCCAGTGCGCTGTCTGTGCGGGCGAGGGCGGGGGAAGGGTCGCGCCTGCAGCTGGGACCACGTGTGTCAGAGGAAAGACTATCGAGCAGAGGAAAAGGCCGATCGGGCAAATGTACTCAGGCGTTAGCACCGGGGGGATTCGGTGGAAGAGCACCCAGGAGCCCCTCGGACGATTCCCAACTTGCCTGCAATCCGCCCGCAACCCCAAGTAAATCTTAGAATCGGCCTGCAATTCGACACGCGCGCATGCGCACATACGTGTCCCCACACACCTGCCAGTGCTTGGGGGAGTGATGTGCAGTAAACGTGCAGCTCGCATTGCAGAGACCTGAAACCGTGTCCGCGTGGAGTCTTCCCATCCACGCACCTGCCGCGCGGCCGTGAACGCCAAGGAACCGCAACTGGAACGGGAGTCAGGATGGCCCGCAGGGGGCGCTCTCGGCTCCTCCGCCGCTGCCCGTCCATCACAGCTGCCAATCACAGCCGCAGTCGATTCAGGGACAGACCCCAACAGGGGAGATGGCCTCCCACTCCAGACAGTGGACACTCGACAATCCGGCGGGAGGAAGATTTTCTTCTCCCGGCAACAAGCCGGGCCGATGCAGGCCTCGCAGCTCAGCCAGTGAGAAACCATCACGTGGCCTGAGCTTGCTTTCCTCCAGTGAATTTTCAGTTGTTCTTGCTGATGACTTCCTCTCCCACCTTCCATTCTGTTCCAATATATTCTATTGATTACGCTATTACAGTTGTCCCAATTTTCCCCCTTCACCCCCCTCCACCGGTACCCCCATTCCCTCCAGCATCCCCCCCTTTAGTTCACGCCCATGGGTCGTGCATGTAAGTTCTTTGGCTTCTCCATTTCCTATGCTGTTCCTAACCTCCCCTGTCTACTTAGTACCTGCCATCTATGCTTCTTCTTCCCGCACCTTTTCCTCCTCTCTCCCCCTCCCCCCTCCCTGCTGATAACCCTGTGGGTGATCTCCATCTCTGTGGTTCTGCTCCTGTTCCAGTTGTTTGCTCAGCTTGTTTAGATTCAGTTGTTCATAGTTGTGAGTTTGTTGCCATTTTAATGTTCATGGTTTGACCTTCTTTTCTTTAGATAAGTCCCTTTAGCATTTCTTTCGTATCATAATGGCTTCATGATGATGAACTCCTTTAACTTGACCTTATCTGGGAAGCACTTTATCTGCCCTTCCATTCTGAATGAAAGCTTCGCTGGATAGAGTAATCTGGGATGTAGGTCCTTGCCTTTCATGACTTGGAATACTTCTTTCCAGCCCCTTCTAGCCTGCAAAGTTCCTTTCAAGAAATCAGCCGCCAGTCTTATGGGAACTCCTTTATAGGTAACTCTCTGCTTTTCTCTTGTTGCTTTTCTCTTTCTCTTTAACCTTTGGCATTTTAATTATAACGTGTCTTGGTGTGGGCCTCTTTGGGTCCATCTTGTTTGGGACTCTCTGTGCTTCCTGGACTTCTATGTCCATCTCCTTCACCAAATTAGAGAAGTGTTCTTTCATTATTTTTTCAAAGAAGTTTTCAATTTCTTGCTCTTCCTCCTCCACTTCTGACTACCCTATGAGTTGGATGTTGGTACATTTAAAGTTGTCCCAGAGGATCCTTATACTATCCTCATTTTTTAAAATTCATTTTTCTTCATGTTCTTCTGATTGAATGCTTATCTCTTCCTTATGTTCCAAATCATTGATTCGAATTCTGGCTTCGTTCCCTCCACTGTTGGTTCCCTGAGGATTTTTCTTTATTTCGCTTAATGTAACCTTTCTTTCTGCCTGGGTCTTTTTTATGTTGTTGCTGTACTCCATGAGTTCTTTGAGCATCCTGATCACCAGTGTTTTGAACTCTGCATCTGATAGGTTGGTTATCTCCATTTCGCTGGAATTTTTTCTGGGGTTTTGATCTGTTCTTTCCTGTGGGCCATGTTTCTTTATCTCCTCATTGGGGCAGCCTCCCTGTGTTTGTTTCTGTGTATTAGGTAGAGCTGCTTTGACCCTGTGTCTCAGTAGCGTGGCCCGTTGTAGAAAAGGCACCTGTAACGTGTGTGGGGTGGAGCCTTATGCGATCTCCAGGGTGAGGCAACTGCTTCACTGCTTTGTGGTTCTGTGGGGCGGGGGGCGGGGGGCTTGGAGGGGGACAGTGCCACCGCCTGGTGTCCAGAGGTTTGCCCGGCACTCGCCCTGGGTGACTGGTGCCCTCCCACTTGTTGCCCTGGTGCCGGACCCCACTGGGGTGGGTCTGGGTGCATTTGTAAGTCCCTGCGGGCCCTTTAAGCAGAGTCTCCTGAAAATCTGGCATTTTCTTCCACTGCCCCAACCCCCACTGGTTTTTACAGCCAGAAGTTGTGGGGATTTATGTTCCCTGTGCGGGACCCTGGGCTGTGCGTCCGGCCTGGGGCTGGGATCCCTTGCTCCCTCCTGATTCTTACCCACCACACGTGAACGCAAGACCTCCCATTCTGCCACCCCACCTCTCCGTGCCACCCCATGTCTCCATCCCCCCGCACCCCCCGCCCACCTGCATGGATGTGGCTTCTTCAAATCCTCGGTCGTCGGACTTCCAAACGGCTCGATTTTCTGGTGGTCCGGGGTGTTACTTGTTTTGAGGTCTAGCTGTGATTCTTTCTGTGGGTGTGTGAGGAGGGGAGGCATGCTCACCTCTGCCTCCGTCTTGACCGGACCCTCCTGTCTTTAAAAGCCTCCATCCTGCACAATCCGTCCCAGGGTCCGAATCACTTAGGAAAGCCAGGGGGTCTCCAAATCCACCCGGTCACATTGTGTTTATTAACACAGCCATCATTTGGGTGTACTTCCTCTCAGTCAGGTTCGTAATTTCCTGTATACAGGTTTTGCGTGTCTTTTGTTAGATTTACTACTCGTTTTTTTATGTTTTGATGATCCTATTGTAAATGATAATTCTTAAAATATTTTTATTTGTTGCTGGTATATATAAATACAACTTTATTGACATTATAGCCAACAACCTTGCTAATTTCACAAATTAATTTTTATAAGTTGCCCAAAATTCTTTCAGATGTTTTATGTACAGATAAATGAAACCTGTAAGTAATGACTATTTTGTTTCTTCCCTTTCAACCTCCTGCACTGGCTAAGCTCCCTAACACCACATCGAGTGGTGGTGGTGTGGATGGTTGGGTACCCTTGTCTCCCAAACTCACGGGAAAGTCTTCGATGTTTCATCATTGATAAGGATATTCGTAGATACTCTTTAAGGGGATACTGTACTCCCAGAACATAATTTGAATAATTTTAAACATTTAAAATGTGTTAAAATTTATGGCTCAAACATGAGATAAATTTTTATAATGTTCCATATGCATTGGCAAATTGCGTGCATTCTGTCATTACTGGGTTTGCATTCTATTATGTCAGATATGTCATCTGTTAATCAGGTTATCCAGATCGTCTCTTTACCGAGTTGGGTTGTTTGTTTGTTTGTTTGTCTGCCTGTTCTCTAACAAATTAAAGGAGGTGGTTTAAAGGTTACCACTATTATTGCCAATTTTTTTATTTCTCTTTATATACTTTGAGGTTACATTATTAACATTTAAATTTATACAAAATTTAAAACTGTTGTATATTTTTGGTGAGTACTGCCTTTCACCACCACACCCTTCTTTCCCTCTAGTTACCCGTATTTCCTTCCTGTTCATCTTAACGAGGGTGCAGCTGCACCCGCCAGTGGTTAGTGCCGCAGGGCGCGCACCCTGGGACCAGCACGTCCGGCGAGGTCTCCCTGGACCCTGAAAATCCCGAGACACGGCTGGTGTGCGACGGGCTTCTCGGAGTCCGGCCTCTGGGCTGGGGAGTGTCCTGCCCAAACAGTGTGTTTTCCCGCACGCCGGGAGCCGTGGGCCACACTACCATTTGGCCAGGTTTATCAGTTAAACGTGCCTCGCCATCCATACGTTGGAACCCCAACCCCCGGAATTGCCTGTGTTTGGGGAGAGGGCCCTGAAGGAGGGTTGGCGTTAAAGTGGTGCCGCTGGGGTGAGGCCTGACCCAGTCTCGCCCGTGTCCCTGGGAGGAGATGAGGACACTCAGAGGTGACAGCAGGTGCGGAGCACGCGGCCGTGTGAGGACGCAGCGAGGGGCAGCCCTCGGCCAGCCGGGGCCAGAGGCCTCCAGAGAGACCGCGCCACTGACGCGCGGACCTCCGGGCCCAGGAACGGGGAGGAGGCGCCGCTGTCCCGTCAGCTGCGCACTCCCGGGGCTTTGCAACGGCAGCTGGAGCGGACTGACGCGACCAGGCAGCTCCTGTCCACTGGCTCCTGCAGGACCGCTGCCCCAGTCTGGCCGAGGCCGTGCTGACAGCGCGACCGACTCCAGTGGAACCCCGACACGGGCTCGGGGGACGTGGCCGGCAACGCCGTGTGTGTGCCGCCACACACTGGGGAGAGTTAAGCACACCCCATGCAGCTGCACAGGGGCGGGGGGGAGTGGGGGGGCGGGCTGGAAGCTGGTGCCGGTTTCTCCTGGAATTCTTTTCCCTTTGCCGGTTTCAGCCTGTCTCCCCAGGTAACCTGTGTGGTGCCCCCCCCTCCAACCACCCTCCTGAACCCTCCCCACCCCCCAGGGCTTACCGTCCCCTGGGTCTGGGCAGGCAGCCCCTCCCTCTCATGCACCTGCTCCACCTTAGGGGTCAGTCCCTGCAGAGGCCTTGGTGACGGGTGGGGGCCAGAGCCCTGTCCTCTAGAAGGTGCTCTCGACAGTGTCCTGGTCGCCTGTCCGCCCCGTCCCTGAAGCCTGAGGGCCTCCGCCCAGACCTAGGGGACGGAGTCCCTGGGAGGGCTTGCTTGCCCTGGTGTCCACACACCCCCTGCCCACCAGCCAGCCCCTGGACCCCTGCTGCTGGGACGGCCCTGCCCCACATGCTGTCCGCACAGAGATTCTCGGGGAGCCTGGACATGCTCCATGAGGCCAGCACAGGTCAGCTGTGACGCGTGCCCCACTCTCTCTGGCGGGGCGATAGCCCAGCATCCCCCGTAAGGGGCCTCCGTCCCTGAGGCTCTGCTAAGACCCGGGCCTGAGCCCAAGGCACAGTCTGATTCCCAGGAAAAGCTGCTCAGCTCAACTCAGCCCAAAATGGCAATCCTGCGTCGAGGTCTACCTAGCAACAAGATTAGCAGCTGATTTTGCAAACTGTTATTTTTATCCCCAGGGTGGAAGGCTGGGAAGAGGGACCTCCTCCCGCAGCACCTGGGGACTCTGCCCCCACCCTGCTGCTCCGCCCGGGGCTCCCTGCTGAGCCCCAGGGTGGGAGCAGGGCGGCCCGAGAGCCCCACTAGGGCAAGAGCGCCAGCATCGCCCTGTCCTTGCTGCCCCGGTCCCCGGGGTGTGGAGTCCCTGTGCTCCCCAGCCTGCGGTGCGGCCACCCGGCACTGGCAGAGCCCGGGGTCTCCTCCCGAGGAGGCGCGGCGGGCCCCGACGGCGGCCCGGAGCCCTGGGCCCCGGGATGGAACCTCCACAGCCTGAAGCCGCTGCGTGGGCGGCCATCTGCCACCTGTCACCTGGCAGCCACCGGCCTCCTGGTGCCACAGAGGAGACGTTGTGATGGTCAACTGCCTCCGCCCCGCCCCGCCCCCCTGGACACTGTCCAGCAGGCACCCCGAAGGACCCTGAGAGCTGGGGAGGAGGCAGGCGGGCCGTGGCCGCTGGGTGGGTGCCTTGTCATCGCTGGGTCCCCCTGCCGCCCACACAGCCACCAGGCACCCACAGGACAGACGGCAGGACAAGCTGCCCTTGGGCCAAGGGCAGGAGCAGCAGGCCCAGGAGAGACTGGGGCAGGTGCTCTGTCCCCCAGACCCCCCAGCACCACGGTTTGCTCCCTGGTGGGGGTGCGTGAGAGGCGACCACTCAATGTTTCTCTCCCTTCCTCTCTCCCTCCCTTGCCCTCACTCTAAGATAAAAATAAAAGGAATAATAATAATAATAATAATAATGAAGCAAGCTGTCCCCACAGAAAGAACACGGACAGTGAGAACTGGGGCTGCCGCCATGGGACCAGCCCCCAACCAGACCCACCCCCCGTACCGCGCTTGCTCTGGGCAGGGGAGGCCCTGGGCGGCCGGACGGAAGCGCCTGCACGCGCCCCGCAGAGGAGCCCGAAGGAAACTCCCCAGGACGAGGCCCTGCAAACGGGCCGAGCTTCAGCGTGCAGCCTCGACTCCACAACTTCCCGGAAAGAAATTCAAGGAAATCTCCGAGATGTAGGACTAGGCCGAGAATTTTTAGACCTGATGTGAAAAGCACAATCCACAAAAGGAAAATAAGTGTAACTTCACTGACATCAAAAATTTTGCTATGAAACCATTTCATTACTTCTTTAAAGATTTATTTACTTTTAGAGAGGGGCAGGGAGAGAGAAAGCGAGGGAGACAAACATCAGTGTGTGGTCGCCTCGCACATGCCCCCTACTGGGGACCTGGCCCACAAGCCAGGCGTGTGCCCTGACTGGGAATCGAACCGGCGACCCTTTGGTTCACAGGTTGGTGCTCAATCCACTGAGCCACAGCAGCCAGGATGAAAGACCATTTCAAAGGATGAAAATAAGTTACAGCTGGGGGAAAACACCGGCAATCACAGACCCAGCGAAGGCCTTGCATCTGGGACGTGCAGACACACCCCAGCTGCGAAGAGAAACCACCAGCCCCTCCCCCCCGACCCCCGTTGGGGGCGCTGGGCGGCTTCCGTCTTCCCGTCGGCTGTGAACCACGCAGCAGCCAACCGGGGGCGTGCGTGTCTTTTGAAATCGTGTTTTCATTTCCTTCGGGTAGCTCCCCGAGGTGGGATCCCTGGACCACACGGCAGTCCCCCTACCCCATCGGTGTTCTGAGCGATCTCCACACTGCCTTCCGCGCCGGCTGCGCCCCACCTACAGGGCCTGGGCCCCTTCCAGCCCTTGTCCGTAGGCTCGCTGGCGACAGCCGCTCTGTGGCGGGGACGAGGGGACGAGGGGGCGAGGGGACGAGGGGGCGAGGGGGCGAGGGGACGAGGCTTTGATATCAGAAACCGGGCGGAAATGCGCACGAGGAGGCTGGGCCCTCGCTGGGGAAACTCGGACTCGATCCCGCAGGTGAGGACAGATGGAGAACAGAATGCCGAGGGCACTTCCTGCCGCCGTGAGAAGCCACTGCACACCTGCGGTTTGGAGGAGCGGTCACTGTCTCCTGCTCCGGGGCCAGAACCTGGGGCGCCCACCCGCCCGAGGGGCGGTGGTCAGGGTCAGGGCCAGGGCAGCAGGCTCCGGGCAGAACGACCCCTTTCCTGCCCTTCCGCCCTCTGGTGGCCGCGGCCACCCTCACAGGACACCGCTCAGACACTTGGCTCGCCCCCCCTCCCAGCACAACCCCAGGGCCCCCAGGTCAGCCGGAGTAGTCCTGTGTAGGGTCCACGGCCTCCTCGTCCTGCCTGGCATGACCCGACACGAGAGTTTTAGGGTGGGGACATGCGACTCCGCCAGCACGCGGGGCCCCCGGCCCCCTCCCCCGCTCGTGGTCGGGGAAGGCTGCAGCCCCTCCGGAGACCGGCTCGGCAGCTCGTGACCAAGTTCAAATGCAGGACACAGACCAGCCAACGAGTGCACCCGTGGGGCTTCGTCCCAGAAAGGAGACGCGGCTCATGCACACCATGGGCACCGGCCGGTCACCGCAGCGTCGTCGGCGTCGGCAAGGAGCGGGCACTCTCCACGGGTCCCTCGCAGGTGGACGGTGGGACGGATGGCCGCGTGCGTGCCCACAGACGAGGCGCACCGAGGAGCACGCGGCCACGGACGAGCCCCGAGCGCAGCGCGCCGAGTGGCAGCCCACGGCTCGTCCTCGCAGCGCCCGCCGGGCACCGTGACTGTGGGCGGAGAGCGGACGGTGGTCCCGGAGCCGGGGACGGTGTGAGGGGCTTGGAGGGCCCCAGGGGCCCAGTAGGTACACGGAGCTCCCAGCGGCACAGCCCCACCACGGTGCGCACACACCCAGGGGTGCTCGCACACACCCAGGGGTGCGCCCGGGGCCGTGACGTCTGTGGGCGGACCCGCCGCGTCCCCAGGTCCGGCGTCGCCGGGCTGCGGGTGCGAGGGGCACCTCCCACAGCTCCCCCGACTCTCCTCAGTTCAGAGGTTAAAGCTCGGTGCCGGGGTCGGGTCTGGGATTGTCCGTCCAAAGCGGGAGTCGGCCCCGCTCTGTGCGGAGCCACAGGGACGGCTTCAGGCTCCTGCCTGCCCGGGGGCGGGGTACCAGGGGGAGGACGGGAGGGGCTGTTCCCGCTGGGCGCCGTGTGCCGGCAGCCGCCCCGAGAAGCCCCCAGCCCCCGCACAGGCCCCGCCCACCCCGCCCTGTCACCTGCCCCGCCCGCCAACACTCCGGTCCCTCGGGCTCCTGGGGGCCCTGGCAGCAGCGCATCCTTCCCGCCTGGACCCCGGACGGAAGCTCGAATCTGCGATCGCCTGGGCCCAGCCCTCACCAGGGCCCCCTGGGGAGGGAGGGGCGGCCCTGGGGCAGCCAGTGCACTGGGAGCGCTGCTGGGAGGCTGGGTCCAGGGCGGAGGTGACGGCTGCTGGGGGCAGCCCTCCACCTGGGGGCCGCCCAGCCCCTGAGACCACACCCACCGCCCAGAGCAGGTGCCACCGACGTGGAGGCTGAGGACAACCCACCGCCCTCCGTCGCCCCGGAGATGGGAGCCTGGAATCTAGGGCACAACCCACTTCTGGCTGGTTCCCGCTTCCAGGGCCACCGCCTCCCTCCCTGGCTCGAGGCCCCCCTCCACCTCCAGAGCAGGCGGCTCGAGCCCCGGCCCCTGCCCAGCTGCCCTCTGACCTGGACCCTGGCAACAGCACTGGGGGCCCAGGACAGAGTCGCCTCGGGCTCCTCCCCAAGTCCCATCTATCTGCACGCGGCAGGTGACAGCCCCCCCACCCTGCCCAAGCCCCGAGCCCCCACCCTGGCGAGTCCTGGGCGGGCAGGGCGGACAGGAGACGGAGAGGAACAGGGGCTCTGGGGTCCCCACCCGCCATGGCCTGGCCCTCCCTCAGGGTCCTGACACCCCAGCCCCTGGGATGCCCTCCGTGCCGCCTGCCAACCAACTGCCGCCTTTAGCTCGGAGTCCAGGGCCTGACCCTGGCCCTGCACACTCCCGCCCTGGGACCCCACCAGGGCTGTCCCCCCGGCCACGGCACCGGCCCTTCTCCACGGCCAGCGGCCAGACCTGCTGTCTGTCAGGAACCCGCAGTCCCTGGCACTGGCCCCGGTTCCGGTCGGTCCAGAAGGGCCACAGCCAGCTGGAGGGACACCACCCCTTGCGGGGCGCGCCCCAGCGCCCCCCTCGGGGCGGGAGGGGGACCCCAGCCCGGACCCCTGGTGCTGCAGAGCACCTTCAAGGCAAAGCACCCAACTTCATCTAACGGGTACGAGTCTCGCTCCGGGGGTCTGGACCTGCTCTGTGGGCAGATGTGGGGACACGGAGGCCCACGGTGTCACGCAGCCGAGAGATCAGGGCGGTCAGCTGCTCCTAAAGGCAGCTGTGCTGGAGGCACAAAGAGGGGAGCGGGAGAGCGACGTGGGCTTGTCGCCCGCTCACTGACGGGGCGCTGGCTGACTCTCTCAGGCGCCCCAACCTGGGACCGGACCTATGGCCTAGGCATGTGGGGACGCCGCCGACCCTCGCAGCCGCCCAGCCAGGGCAGGGTGACACCTTCTGTGTGTGTGTTGCCACAATAAACAGCTGTAAGGGGTGTGAGCCCCCCAGGGCCCTGATGCCAAGTCACCCTCCTGCTAAGGGGGGCGGGGGAGGGGCTGGCCCAGGGTCCTCCGGGGGTGGGGCCCCTGCAGGAGGGCCCGGCTGACGTGCGGCAGGGTCTCCAGTGGCTGCCTCTGGGAGGGTCCCGGATGTGGGTGGGGTCCGGGGCCAAGGGCTGCCGATCCGACTCGGTCTGGCTCCTTGAGGGGGCCTGCAGGGCCATTGCCATGGGAGTCATGTGAACCCGCCCATGGGCGTCAGGGGCCCAGGCCACACCCCCAGCTACACAGAGGGGGCCTTCACCAGAATTCCCAGGACCTGGGCACGGAGCTGTGGGGCTGGGTGACTCCCCTCCGTGGGAGGACGGCCTTCTCCTGGGCTGCGGGCAGCTGCCCACCTGGAGCCTGACCCCTGCTCTACAGCCCCCCAGCCTATTACCCCAGAACCTCTATGACCCCACTGAGGGGCACCCCCATAGACCAGGCACTCCTGTCTCCGGGCAGAGGTGGGGTGTCTCCCAGCTTCCCACGCTACAACTCGGCGGTCTTCCAGAGTCCAGGGCAACCAGGGGACACTGCTGCGTCCAGAAGGTCACGACCTGGGTGGCTTCCGGAGCACCCCGTCCCATGAGGTACAGGTCCCCTCCGCCAGCCCCCCAGCAGCACCAGCAGGACCGGCTGAGGACCCAGCCTCCCCCAACAGCCCCCACCCCATAGGCAGCTGCTGGACCCGGCCAGGCAGGGCTCGGAGCCGTCTGCCCCTGACGGCCAGCCGGTGTATCCGGGCCCCGGTCACACGGACAAAACCCAGGAAGGAGAGCGCAGCGCAGCCCAGCCCAGGGAGGGGCCCAGCCCGACAGGGTGCAGGGACCCCACCGGCACGGGCCGGGGCCACACCCGTGCTGCTGCTGCGGGGGCGCCGGCCGGGTGCTCAGGGACCACCCGCATCCCATGAGGGCCGCTGTCCGGGGCCGGGCGGGCTCTGCCCCACGGCCCCTGCCCCCAGCGGGCAGTGCCCCAGGCGGGCCTGGCCCCGGGCAGCCCAGTCTTCTCAGGCCCGGGCACGTGTCCCGAGGGGCACTCCTGGGGGCTGCCCCCCCCACACACACACACTGCGGGGGCCCCCCCGCCCCGGGAGTATCTTCAGTTGCTCGCCAGGTGCAGACGGAGGAGTGCCCGCCGGGCTGTGCCCGCGGAGCGCGGCCCCCGGGAGGGGCGGGAGAGCCTGCAACCCCCGGGCTGAGGAGGGAAGGGCACGGCCCACACTACTACGCCGGGTGGGGGGCTGGCCAGGCCCCTGGGTGGGCCGCTGGCGCTCGGGGGCGGGCGCAGGGAGACCGGTGTGGACAGCGAAGTCACACGGACGCCGGGTGCTCAAACACAGGTTTATTGCGGCCCCGCGCTGTGGGCGGCGGCTCCCCGTCCTCGGGCCGCGCCGGGGGCTCTGCGGCCCGTCCGCTGCAGCCGAGTCTGCAGAGAGAAAACAGGCAGGAGCGGCAGGTCCGGGGCGGCGAGGGGCAGAGGCCCCCACCAGACGACCTGCTGCCATCAGCCGCGGGGGACCGGCACCCTGCAGACGCCGTTGCAGCCTGCGGGGGCGGGAAGTGTCACGGCACCAAAGTAAAATCCGGCCAAAGGAAGACGGCGGCCAGAGTGCTGGGCTCCAGCCTCCCCAGCCACTGAGACACAGGCGCCACACCCCGACGGCTCACTCCGAGAGACCCCCAGCTGGGGGGGGGGGGCGCAGGGGAGGGACGAGGGACACGGGGACGGACACATGGAGAACAGCTGTCTCGCCAGCGACAGAGACCCGGAGGCCTGCGGCGGGGTCTCGGCCGCCCCGGCCCAGCCACGGGGCCGGGCGCAGTCAGGGCTCTGAGCCCCAGGGGCGTGCCCCCCAGCCAGCATCCGTGTCCCCCCCCCATGACGGCCCCCAGGCCCCAGGGGGACACTCTTCGAGCAGAAGTGACAGTGACGAACCGGCTCCCACGCACGCACACCACTGAGGCGGAAGTCTCTGGAAGGACCACCTCCCGACAGGCCCCCGTCCCCTGGTGCCAGTCTGTGGGGCCGCGTTCCGGAGGCGGGCTCGGTCCGGAGGGCGCCGGCATGGCTCACGTGGGCAAGAACGACGTCCCATCAGAAGAGCGCGCCGGGGCGGCCCGGTCAGAGGTCAGAGGTCAGAGGTCCTGCCATGCGGGCGGCCACAGGGCTTCCTCCCAGAACCGGGACCGACAGCGGGTCTGCAGTCCCAGCCCCAGGCAGCAGTCACACACGAGCGAGCGAGCGAGCGAGCGGGTGGGCGGGACTCGGGGGGGCTGTGCCCGGCGAGGGAGGCTGCTCCCCAAACCGCTCGGCCCGCCCCACACGTCCCCCCCCCCAGCACGAGAACAAGCAGATCTACAGGTCAGTGGCGAGCGCGGGGGCAGCAGGGGCCCGCAGGGCCGGCGCTGCCCGTGGGGAAGTCCCCGCTGGCCAGCCCCCCTCGGCGCAGCCCCGCCCCGCTCTGGAACAGTCTTGGGGGGCCGGGCGGGGTGGGGCCGGGGGCCGCGAGGCCCCCTCTCCTGGGCCCTAGAACTGCACGGCCCCCGGGGAGATGTTGAACATGGCCGGGTCGAACCTCTGGCCGCGGAAGGGGGAGCCTTCGGCGTCCCACCCCTTCTTCAGCATCTCGTGGACTTTCTACAACAGAAAACAGACAGGGGTCAGCCTGGCCTCCGGCCCCCGCGCGCACCCCCGGGCCCACTCTGCCGTCGGTCGCCTCCGGAGGACCCGCGGGGCGGCTGCACCCTCCACGGGGCCGTGCTCCCCACACGTGGCCCCGCCCTGGGGTCGCCCGTGGAGCACGGCTGTCCTCCTGCAGCCTGTGCCAGCGCCGGGGGGCCAAAGGCTGTCGGCTGGGGGCAGGCCGAGATGCAGGGGGTCCCTGCTCCCTCTTCTGAGGGAGGCGGCTGGTGGCATCAAGAAGTGCACCCTCAGAGAATCTGGGGTGACCTGGGCTGTGACTCGGCCCGTCCAGGAGGCCCCGTGTCCAGGCAGCAGCAGGCCAGGCCGTGGGGCCTGGGCTGGGGGGACTGGGGATGCTGTGCCTGAGAGGGAGGCGTCTCCCCATGAACACAGGGGACTGAGGCCACCCCCCTCGCTTGTGACCACAGGAAACGAAGAGGCGTCAGGGCCACGGGACAGCACAGACGCAATGGGGGGGGGGGGGGCAGGGGTGGGGCCACCTCGGGGACAGACCAGCCCCACCCACGGCAACTCCCTGCCAGCGGGGGTCAGGGAGGCATCTGTCCCCTGCACCCTCGTTCCTCCAGCTCCTGCCACCCTCCTGGGCCTCCCAGGGGCTCTGCACCCCGCCTGAGTCACCACGGCCCTGAGACGCCCACCCTGTGCCGCTCCAGCAAGGGATCCTGGGCTGCAGAGCCTGGCCACCCGGGAGCAGGCTGGCCAAGCAAGGGGTCACCTGGGTTCTGCCTCGTGCACGGCCAGCCCCGGGCTCCTGCTGTCCCCTCAGGTCAGCGCGTGGCCCGTCATCGGGGACCCTGCTGCTCCTGCTGCTGCTGCTGCTGCTGCTGTGGCCTCACGACTCAGGGTCTGCCCCCCTCCGCGTGGGGATGGCAGCACCCCAACAGCGGCACGAGGCCTACGCCACGGGGCTGGCACTCGGGCGGCCCCACCTCCTGGGGCCCTGGGGAGCCTGGTGAGAGCCGCTGCCCCAGACAGAGGGGCGAGCTTGGTATCGGGAGCTGGGGGCCACCATCCAGACCCTCCCTGACGGGCAGCCTCGGCAGGTCAGAGCCAGACCCTCGGAGGGAGGCCAGAGGCCAGACCGGGTCGGGAGCAGCCCCACCCCTGCTGCTGAGCCGCCTGTGAACTCGTGGGTCTTCGGAGGCTGCGGAGTCTGACCGGGCAGCCCCCCCCCCGCCCTGCCCCACCCGTGCGAGGTAAGGGCGCAGCGGACAGAGGGACAGACACACCAACAGGCCACAGCCGGGGGGGGGGGGGGGGGGGCAGGCACTCCCTGCAGCGGTCAGGGCCCCAAGGACTCCGTGAACCGCACTAGGGGTGGGGCCTGAGTCAGAGGCAGCTACTCGGGCCTGGGACAACCGACCCTCCCCCAGACCCACTCGGGGTCATCGGAGCAGGAGGGAGACGTGCAGACGTCCGTGACCCACGACCCCACAACCCGTGGTCGGCCGCCCGTGGCCGCCCGTGGTCTGAAAACGTGAGCGAGCCATTCCTCGGGTACACAGCCCGTGCGCCTGAGACTGGGCTGCTCTGAGGAGCGCAAGGAGACCCCGAGACCCCCGGCTCCTGCCTGTCAGCACAGGACTGCGCCCCCGTCCTGCACCTGCAGGCGTCGCTGCGTGTCAGTGGCTTTAGTGGCCATCTTGGGCATCAGACCGACGGGGACGGTGCCACCGTGCTCTCATCCAGGTCGCCCCCACAGTCCCCCCTGATGCCCAAGGGCAAGGGTGGTGAGGCTGGCGCGCAGGGGCAGGGCTGCACCCCGGGGGGAGGGGCCGTGGGGCAGAAGGCAGCACCGAGGCTCGGCACTGCCCGTGGGCCCAGGCGCCCACTCGGGATCCCGGACCTGGTCCCCATGGACGGGGGACGACCGTGCCCGTCTAGCTCACCCTCTCCTCGGCCCCCGGCTCTGCGCTGACCCCTGCTGCCTCCCCACAGCCTCCGGCCAGGCAGGCGTGCCCCCCTGCCCCCCACCCCCGGGTGACTAAGAAGGGGCTGGGAGGACCTCCTGCCACCGGCCCCGCTCGTGTGGAGCTGGGACACGCGAGCTATGAATGACCGGGTCTGTGTGCGTGGTGGCCGTGCCTCGGCCCTGCCACCTGAGCTCTGTGTCCGAGCGCTGACCAGCGGACCAGACTGGAGCTGCGGCCGTCAGGACCCGGGCCATGGCCCTGCCCCGCCCCGGTGAGGCCCCCCGCCACCCCACTCGCCCCGCCCACCCCACGCCTGGCCGCGCCGCCGTACCAGCTCGTGGCTCTGCGGCTTCCCCTGCAGCTTCTGGCGGTAGTCGAAGGTGAGCCTGTCCAGCACGGCGTGCTCCTCCTCGTCCACCGTGGCCATGGAGCGCTCCTTGTTGATCTGCTCGATGTCGATCTGCTCCTCGCCCTCCAGAACCGCGCTCCACCAGTACTCGCCCGCCTTGCTCAGGCTCACCTGCCGGGGGCGGCGGCTCAGCGGGGGCAGGCCTGGGGGCTGCGCCCGGCCGCCTCGGGGTCCCCGCCCCCAGACCCTCCCCGAGGGCTCCGCTGGGTCACCGCCCACGTGCCCTGGGCCCCAGGACCCGGCCTGCTCTGGCCTGAGAGCACGCTCCCGTGAGCTCCGGCCACCCCGCACCCATGCCAGGTCCCCACCCGTCACGGCGTCCCCATGGGCCACCCGCACCCCATGGTAACCGTTCCTGCTCCTGCCCGCTGGGACCCCGGGGCCCAGCACCGACCCCACGTGGTCTTCCCCCCACGCCCAGCACCCTGAGCCGCTGGCCCCTGCCCAGACCCCTCCAGCTCCCTGACCGCCACACACGACTCACCCAGCAGTCAGGGGAAGCACCCCCACCCGGCCCCACGGCGCCGCCCGGGGGCACGGCTCGGGCCAGGCCAGGCATCCCATAGCACCCAGGGCAGGGAGGCCGGCGGCCCCCATGGAGGGGCCCCAGGACGCCAACTCGGGGCCCCAGGAGAGCGCAGCCCGGGCAGCTCCAGGACCCAGCAGGCGCCCGGGAGCCCAGCAGCCTCGTTAGCATTCCCCGTGTGGGAGGCGGGAGGCAGGAACTGTCATCGGTTTTAGCTGCCGCCCCCACCTGGCGGGCTGGGGCAGGTCCTGGGCTCTGGGGGCGGGCGCCTGGGGGGCGGGCGGCCTCAGTCGGGTGCCAGGAGGGCACAGGCTCCCCGGAGCTGCCACCGCCCTGTCCCCACAGGCCCTGCGTCCCGGAGCCGCCGCTGCAGAGCCCCGGGGCGTACAGGGCTCCAGACGACGTCCCTCCGGCGGCCTCCGAGGTTCCCGGGGACGGGAGTGCGGCCCCGCGCCCTCTCCCTGCTCCAACACCACCTCACTCCTCCCGTGTCCGCGTCTCCTCCCCCCTCCCCCCGAGGACACCCGTCACTGGCGACCCAGGGTGACCTCTCCATCTCCGGGCCCTGACCACATCTGCAAACACCCTGTCCCCAGAGCCCCCCCACTGGTCCCGGGGTCTGGGGCAGACACTTGGGGTCCTCTTCCCCCCGACTCACCCGGGACCTGGCGCTGAGTAAGGTGCTTGGGACCACC
Organism: Phyllostomus discolor; assembly: GCF_004126475.2. Lineage (NCBI taxonomy): Eukaryota > Metazoa > Chordata > Mammalia > Chiroptera > Phyllostomidae > Phyllostomus > Phyllostomus discolor. The sequence goes on from NC_040912.2 coordinate 212,497, forward strand.
CAACCGAGGCCGGCGGGGGCCCTGGCGGGGGCCCTGCCTGGCGCCAGCGAGGACCCAACCAGGCCTGGCCACCTGGGCGGCACCAACACCCTCCACGGCCAGGGGCCGAGGGAGTGGGCGCCACCCCTTGTCACCGACCACCCTGACGCCCGCCCAGGTCTCTGCACATCAAAGCGACGTGCTCACAGCCTCGGGTCATCCAGGTGTGTGACCCCACACGCCCCCACTGAGGGGCCGAATCGGGGCCACACAGACCCCGCAGCTCCCGGGGCCGGGCGGGGACTGGGGCGCCGCCCCGCACTCACCAGCACGCACTTGCCGGGCTCCAGGCTCCACAGGGAGCTCTCCGTGTTGACCTTGTGCGTGAACTTCCCCTCCATGAGGACCCTCTCCCCTTGGCCTTCCAGCACGGCCACCCGGATGGAGCTGCTGCTGAGGGCCACCGACACCTGCGTGGGGAGAGGGGACGCGTTTCAAAGTGTGGGCCAGACCGGCCCCCAAGGCTGGCGGGGACCACAGAGCGAGCTGCAGCTGGGTCGGGGGGGGGGGCAGTGGGAGCTGGGCCCCAGGGAGAGGGTGAGGACAGGGGTGGGCCAGCCGCGCGGGGGGGCCGCCGCCGCCCAGACCTCCACCAGCGGCCAGCGGGCGTGGGGGCCGGAGGACCGCGGGCGGGAAGAGACGCCGGCCGCCCCCAGAGGAGGGCGGGAACCCCGCGGGAGCCGAGGGACCCGACTGAGGAGCCGGCGCTGTGCAGACAGACTCAGGTGCGGAGCGGACAACCGCCGAGCTAATTAGGAAGAGGGTTCTCCGAAACGCCTCCTATTTATGTCTCCCGCGAGGTCTGAGAACACGCTGCTTCCACCCAGCCAGGATAAAACATGAAAATAGAATTAGACAAAAAAAGAGCATTTTTTTATGAATCAAAATGCTGTGGCTAAAATAAAAGTTCCAACAGAGAGCTGGGGAGACTAAGTCGGAGACTGGGGTGGAGACAGGGCCAGCGCCGGGACGGGACAGACAGCCCCCGGAGCGCAGCGGAGACGCGCCTGGGGCGGCAGGCCGCGGAGCGCCGCGCGGAGCGGACGGAAGCGAACCGCACAGACTCGTGCCACCCCGGCCCCCAGCCGACGTCTGAGGAGGAGGCCCCGACAGCTCCGGGAGGAGGGGGACGAGCCAGGCTGCGCGGCCCGGTGCCTGGCGCAAGAAGATAAGGAGCGAAGCCTCCAGCCCCGGGGGCGGGGGGGCGTTCTCCCTGGAGCCTCCATGCGCCCCCCCGCTAGGAAGCCAGGGGCAGGTCACAGCCAGCACACGCTGACATGCCCGGCACCCTGTGCTCGCCACGGGCCACTCCGAGGAAGCCCCGAGGATGGACGCTGGCCCAGAGCGGGGTCCTGGGCAGGAGGGAAGCACGCCCCGGCTCGGGCGCCCGGGCGGAGCCCAGAGCTGCCCACGCTGCGCTGTGTGAGCAAAGGCTGCTGAGAGACCCGCAACGCTCTGGTCGCGAGAGAAAAACTGCCACTGGCAGCGTGGCGGTCACTTCCCAGCACAGACACCCCCGCCACGCAGCACGCCCGCAGCCACGCCCCGCCGCGGGTCCACCGCACCGCAGTGCTCCAGGTCCGGCACCGCCACAGACGCGCAGGTGCGTGGTGCAGCCGGGCGGGGGGGGGGCTTTCCGGAAGGATCTTCGGGGAGACGGCGACTGCCAGACACCACAGCACTGCTGGGGGGGGGGGGGGGGGGCGGGGGGTCTAGGTGGCTCCGGGGTTCTTTTTGACAAGAGAAGAAGAAAGGCATCAAGAAACTCCAGGGAAACCACCAGCTGAGCCAGAAATGCCTGACCCAGAGGTATCAGTGCGGGTGGCGGAGGGAGGACCCGGGAAGGGCAGCAGCACCCTGCAGAACGGCCGGCCGCCCACTTTCCCTGAACGTGGAAACTCGCCCCAGGCCTGCAGAAACGCAGGGAGCGTCCACGCGGGAACCTGGGCCAGAGCAGTGGGCCCGACACTGGACCCGCCCGGGCCGGTCCATCCGCCCCTCGGAGCCCCAGGCCTGGGGCAGCCTGGCGGCCACCAGAGGGCGCGCGTGACACGGAGCTCTGGAAGCTTCGCCCCAAACAGCTGTGGTCCCCTGAGCGGTGGGACAGTCCAGGCGGCCCCCGTTTTCCGCCAGACCGAGGAAAGCCCTTTCCGCGGGGCCACGGGTCTGGGGCCACGGGCGGGAGCGGGGCGTGATGGCCTAGTCGCAGCTGACGGCAGGCGCACGGTAAGGCCTGCGCCCCGGGACCTCGCCGTGACGCCCGAGGTTGGGCGCGGCAGGTCCACGCGGGAGGCAGAGGCAGAGAAGTGAGCACCTGCGTTGCAGACTTTCTGTGCCCCGGAGCGGGCTGTCTGGTGTCCAGAAAGGCTTCCACGCGGAAAAGCGCAGCCTGGCAGTCCTTTCCCGTCACAGACTTCCTGTAACAAGGTCTCCCTACACGTCCCTAGGTGCCCCCGGCAGCCTCGTCCGCGTGCAGGGCATGCCCTGAGGCCGGGGTGCTATTCCCGAAGCTTCTGTGGGCACCGAGGGCGGGCAGCAGGGCCTCGCCTGTCAGCAAGGACTACCCACGTGTCCCCGTGGCGGAACCGGAGGAGGACAGGAACCGCCCACCCTGCAGAGTCAACCAGTCTCCAAGCAGGGGGGGGCGGGGCCAGGCCTCAGGGCCCCTCCCCCAGGAGGTGGGAGGCGTGGCCGAAACCCTCCGCGGAGGGTCTTCCCGCAGGGACACACTAAGAGCCCAGAACCCGTGGGTCTGTAGCCGGGCCAGCAGGCGCTGCGGTGGCCGCTGCAGTGGCCGTGGCTACACTGAGGCAAGAGAGCGGAGCGGACGAAGCAAGGGCTGAACGCCACAGCCTCGCTCCGAGTTCTTCTCCGGGTTTCCCAGCACGACGGTGAAAGGCAGTCTGCCTGCACGGCCCTCGTCCGTCCGTCCCCACTGCACCCGAGAGGCAGGCCCCTCCCGACAGGGACCCGCGGGGACCACGGGGGCCAGGCGCTGAGGTCCGGCTCCCAGCCGCAGCCGCACCCACCCCCGAGCTGCTGCATCCCCGCCACCAGTGCGCCGCACCTGGTAGGTGCGGGGACAAAACCAAAAATAAACACCGGTGACAGCTCACTGTGACAGGTCCCTCAGGGGACAGCGGCAAAGGAGCCGGTCCAAGAGAACAGTGGCAGCTCAGGAAAACCCTTAGATCAGCAAAAGCCAAGAGCCGAAAATAAATTCACCCGAGTTTTAAGCGAGGCCCGACGAAAACTTATGTCACGGAGGAGTAGAGACCACGGCTCCCCAAAGCAGGGCGCGCTGCGAGGACGATGCCGTGGGAAGACCACCGGTGGGGGAGAGCTCCCCGAGCAGCGGAGCAGCGCGTCAGTCAGGTCAGTGGGCGGCACGGACACGCGGGCCCGGCCGCCCCTGGGGCACCAGGAGCGCCGGCTGCCCGGACTGAGACACCGTGCGCGGGGCCGGCCAGGGGCCTGCGGTGAGGCGCCAGGACAGGAGGGAGGGCTGCGGCCACCCAGGCACCGGAGCAGCAGGAGCTGGCGCCACTGCGCATGGCAGTCGTCCCGGAGGCCCCCATGCGGCTCCGCCTGTGTCCCCCGCGCTCGGGCCTGCGTCCCGCAGCCGCCGGGGCCGCTGCAGGGGGAGGGGCCGCGCACCTCGGAAGCAGACCCCGGAGGGAGCCAGCCGCCCCGGCCGGACCTCGTTTGGGAAGCGCACTGCCCAGGACAAGTCTGAGTCCGCAGGGACAGCTAGGCCTGGGGGCCTCCTCGGTGACAGGCGGCGGCGTCTCGCCCTCTGCGGGACCTGCGAAGGCTGAGACCGCCGGGGAGGCCCCGCGCTGAGCGCTGCGAGCAGCAGCAGCCAGTTCTGCAGGCCACGCGAGGGTGTCGCGGTGGCGCTCGGAGCCGGGCTGAGCACGCGGCTGCCTGCCGCCGGGTCAGGCTGGGCGAACCGGGGCCTCCCTCAGGCCAGCCCCTCCGGCACTCGGGCTGCTCTGCCCCGGTGCCCGCTCTCCCACCGGCGCCACAGCAGCCTCGCCCCTCGCGTCTTCTGCGGGGCGTGAGGGCACCGCACGTCCAACAGGAAGCTCCCAGGACGTCTGGCGGGGGAGGCGGGTGGGTACGGGCGTCTGAGGGCGGAGGGTTCAGACCAGCCCACAGCCCGGGCCCCAGCCCTGGCCCGGGAGAGCCCCGCTTACCTGCCGGCCCTTCAGCACATGCGCGGGCACCGGCACCTTGAGCTCCAGGTCGGCGTAGTCCTGGGACCAGGTGTAGTTCTCGCGCACCGCCCCGTTGTAGCTGTCGGGGTTCCTCTGGAACTGCTCCTGCCTCCTGAGGGAGAACCACGGTCAGGGGGTGGCCCTCAGCCCACGCTGCCCTCGCCGTGCGCACGCGCGGGCGCTGCCCACTCCGGCGTCTCCTTTCCTAAATCCGACGTCGGTCCCTGCGCCGACACCTGGCGCCTCGGGCTGGTGTCGGCCGCTGCCCCCACGGGACCAGGCCTGGCGACCAGCGCCGCCCGGACCCCAGCGCGAGGGCACCGCGCACCACGAGGAAGGTCCGGGCCCAGGCCGGCAAGTGCGCGCGGCAGGGAGAACACTGCGCCTGGTGGGCGGGAACGTGGCGTCTTCACGGCCGTGAGGCCGTGAAACCAACCCCACCGCCTCCTGTGCTGGGCGCAGCACCGCTCGACCTGGGCGTCCGCAAACAAGCTGGTTCTGCGGGCACCGGCGTCTCCGGAGCCATGTCCCTGCACTGCAGGGAGCAGCTGCCGGGGGACAGGGCCAGCAGCACCAGCCACACGGAGCCCGAGTCTGGGCAGGCGCCTCTGGGCACGGGCCTCGGGGTGGGAGGGTTGGCAGATGCCCCCGAGGGGCCTCGGACCCAGCCCGCCCCAGTCTGCCCGCTGACTGCAGGGAGCAGCACCTGCACCCCAAAACCACGAACACGCCACCAGCCGTGTCCGGAGTCCGGGGATCCCCGCAGACAGGGTTCCCAGTCTCTGCACAAGTACACGGCGCAGGACGGAAAGGAGCAGAGAAAGTGTCGTGGGGGGGCGAGAGGCTCAGACGAGGCAGCGGCTGCGGGGGGCGAGTCGGGAAGCGCTGCCCGGGCCACAGGAGGCCAGCGGGGCCCTGAGTCTGCACACAGGGCGCCAGTCACAGCCGAGGGGTGGGTGGCGCCGCGGCTCCTGTGGCTTCTCGACCCGAAACACGGTCGGGCGCAGGGAGAGCGCCAGGAAGCAGGGTCGTCGCGGGGCGGCTGGGGGAGGCTCTGTGGGTTCTGGACCCCGACTTGTCCCCCCACACACGGAGCAGCGCCCCGCCCCAGAGACAAGCAGCAGCTTCCGAGGACGCCCCTCCCGCTCGCACCCAGCAGCGCAGCGGGCTCTCCGCAGCGGCCACTGAGACGCACGCGGCACGGCGCCCCGGCCCCGTGTGTCCTGTCACGGCCCCGTGCGTCCCCGTCTGCCGCCCACAGCGACCCGCTTCCAAGAAATCCCTGCTGCCGCCCCTGCCTGCAGCCCCGCTGGCTTTAGCTTACAAACACCTCCTCTGGGGTGCGGGTTCTCCGCATGCTCCCCCCAAGACGCTGGACTGTCACTGCAGCCCCGTGGCCCCTGTCCTCCCAGCTCCTCCCGCCCCGAGATCTGGGGTGGGGGTGCTGGGGGCGTCGCCTCTGCCAAGAACAGCGGCTCCCGATTCTTTAACCTCCACTTCTGGAGGTCACCCTGGTGTCCCGTGCGGTCTCCTTCCCCGACCGGTCGTGCCAGCGGCCTGTCCGAGGACAAGAGGAGACACAGCCGGCCCGGCTCCGCCGGGAGACCGTGTGCCCCCGTCAGGAAGGCTCCGTCAACAAAAGATGCTTGTGAGAGTGCACAGCGGATACTCCCTCTTAACGCTGTGAAGTGAACTTTGCAGCACAGTGGACACACCAGATGACCCTACACCTAAAACTCATGCGGCGAGGCCCCTCTCATAAACGTTCGGGAGGCCCGGCCGGCAACGGTGCGTGCGGGCCGTGAGATGGCCCCGGCCGTGGCCAGCCAACACGAGCGAGCACCGCCCCCGCCCCGACACCAGCCGGAAGCTCTTCCGGCGAAGCAGAACGGGACTTCGCTGCAGCGAGACTTTCCCTTGAACCTCAGTTGTTTCGGGGGGGGAGGCGTCCCGACGTTCCACAAGCACAGGAAAATGAGACACGCGTTTCAAGCGAAAAGTAGGTCGCCTGTTCCATAAATAAGTCCACTGAAGAATGCTGAGTCCGTGGTCTCTAACTGAGTTTTTTACTCCTAGTCATCCAAAACCAGAAAACTATTTCAATCCCCAGAAGACGTCTGAACTGAGCAAGGAGCCGGGAGAGAACCACACTCCGCCCCAGTACGACCGGCCCGGGGGCGCCCGGCACTCGGCCGCAGGGGCAAGGCCTGACGCAGCAGGCACGGTGAGGTGACGCAGAAGCCACGGGCCCGGGCCGAGGACCGTGCCCTGCCCCAGGGTGCTCGGCGGGCCGCCAGGGGACTCGCCCAGCTGACACCGGGCCCCCGAGGCGGCAGAGCCCCAGCCCCACGCGGGCTGGCGGGACCCCGTGCCACCGTCACTCTACGACACCCCCTTGCATCACACTTGCAGTGCGCAGGCTCTGGCCCCGGGGCCCCTCCAAGAGGCTATCCCTCTGGGGCGACGCTGCCCCTCGAGAGGCGAGCGACACGCGGCAGTCTCGCCAGCAGCAGGTCCCGTGGTCGCTCCTGGGGTGCTGCGGGCACAGGGAGTGGGAGGGGGCCGGAAGCCCCCCAGTCTGTGCTCCTGCCGCTGACACCAGACACCGCAACCCCCTCGACAAGCGACGCTCCAGTCCCCCTGCGTCAGGCGGCCAGGGTTCGACGAGTAGAAGGCCCCTTGACGTGGAGGGACGGGCAGGAGCAGCATCCGCGGCAGGGCCGGCCCCAGGTGGCCCCGCCAGTGGGAACCAGGTGTTCACAGGGTCTCAGAGCACCGCCCCCCCAGCCACTCAGCAGTTCACCACGGAGGAAGCCGCGATGCTTCGGCCACAGGAAACATCGTGCACATCACACACCAGGCCGGCCGCCAAGAAAAAAGTCAGGTCCCCGAGAGCACCGAGATCATGGGGGACCAGGCCAAGGAGCCGGCCCTACTGCGGCGACCACGGGGGTCACACCCGCCCCCGCCCCGGGAGAAAGGGCTCTGATGGCCCAGGGGCCACAGCAGCCTGTGGTCACAGGTTAACCCTGGGGACACTGGCAGTGGGGCGTCTGAGGACCCTTTGCACTGTTTCTGTAACTTCTTCCTCTGTAGACCTGGATTATCTAACAGTGGAAAGTCTTTTCAAAGAGCACAGAATACGCAGACCTCGGGAACTCCGGGCACCGACTGCCTCCTGGCTCAACCACCCAGCTCCCAATTCTCGGACGCCCTGCAGCCGAAGCTGTGGCCGAGAAAACCACAGCTGCAGGTAAGATTCTGAGTGCTAAACATAGGTACCGTTTATTTCTAAACATTGTTGTTACTGAAATGCGACAAGTACTAAGTAGCCTATGCTCTTAGAAATGGAAGGAAATCGACTGAGCGACTCTCAGACCCCGGAGAGGGAGCTGGGATGCAGGACACGTCGACCGGAACCGCCGGACTCCACCGGGCGGCACACAGCCCTCGGGCGACGAGACGTACCCTGTTCTCAGGTGGAAAGGCTCGATGGAAAGGTGTTAATTCCCATTCAAAACATAAACTTGATGTATTCCCATTGAAAATTCCAACGGACTTTCAGGTAGGAAAGCTAGTTTTCAAGAAAAGCCTGGGGGAGGGGAAATGCAGGCCAGACTGGAGAACGGCCGGCGAAGAGACAACTGGGCACAGACGGGGTGGAAGGAAGGAAAAATGTGGGGACGCCCGCTCCGCCGGTCAGGCCCCAGCGGACACGGCGATGGCATTCTGAGCACAGCCAGCGGGCGAAGGTCAGCGGCAGCCGGGACGTGGAAACTCTGTACAGAGCACCCAAGTGTCGCAGAACACGGGCCACGGTGCCTGGAGGGGGCGCTCCCGCCCACTACGCACTCTCGGGACCCTGCCCGGAGCGCCCAGCCAGCTCGCTGCACCAGCCAGCAAAACACGGGCGGCAAGGCCAGGCCACGCACCCGCCTGCCCGCCTGCCGAGCAAATCCGCCCCGAGGCCTCGCAGGAGAACTAGACAGACGGTGCGCCACCAGCCCTGCGCGGCCGCAGCCGCGAGTGCGGATCACGCCAACCCGCCCCGCTGTTTCTCAGGCCGGACGTGTCGAGAAACCCAGACGCTGACTCGCTGATGAGCGACACGAGGGACGGAGCGGGGCGGAGGCGACGGTGCGGGGTTAGGTGCGGTGGTCCGTCTGCGCGCGTGAGCGCGGTGATCGAACTCGACCTGAAACACTCTGCGCGGTGCACGCCGTCTTCACGCGGGGAGAGGCGCGAGGGGCGGTGCTTCTCCAGGGCAACCGAGAGCGTCCCCGTCCCCGGGACCCGTGCAGTCTCTCCGAAGGCTCTGGAAATGCCGCCCTGTCCCGGCGCCCCAGCACCCTCCCTCACCCAGGCCCAGCGCCCGGGCGACGACCCACTCTCGGTGCCTCTTTTTTCTTTCCTCTGCTTTTTTTAAAGAATTCCATGTCGATTTTCAAAGGCCAAAGCTAGAGGGGTCCAGCCTTCCTAGATTTCCGACACATCCCCGCGCCGGCGACAGCGACACCTGCTGGCCGCGCGGCGCACTGCAGCACCTGCAGCACCTGCAGCACCTGCAGCAGCCCCGGGTGCAGGTCAGGGGTCCGTCGGGCAAGAGCACTTCCTCAGGCGCCCCCTCGCGACCAGGACCCCCTGGGCTCCAAGGAACAACACGGGGCACTTTTCACGCCCTGGGCTGGCAGCTGGGGGGTGTAGCTCAAACTAAAGTGTCCCACAAATAGCTCCTAACTCACCCCCCAAATGCTACACACAGGGTTTGTGTGTAAAAATCTACACGTTGTTGTTATCAATGAAGCTGTGCTCGGCAGCCCTGGCGGGGCAGCTCCGTTGGTCAGCGCGTCGCCCCCACAAGCCGAGGTTGTGGGTTTGATCCCCGGTCAGGGCACAGACCAGAACCAACCGGTGAGCGCGTCAGTAAGTAGAACAACAGATCTGTTTCTCTCTCCCTCTCTCCCTCTTTCCCCCTCCTAAAAATCAGTGACAGAAACAAAAAGTTACACAAATGCATTTCACCATTCTCGTGATGAAAATTCAGCATTCTTTCAAAGTTTTGCTGGTGTGAGTAATGCTGGAATAAATGAAACGGGAGCAAGGAAGGAAGGACGCATTCGGTCTTCATTCTCGTGTCTGGTTATTTCGGGGAACGGCTCCTGGAAAGGGGGGACACAGGCAGTCTTGCACGGCCCCCGGGGCCCACCACGGGCACGGCACATCCATGCTGCTGCCACCACCCGGACCGTAGGGGCCACTCAGGCAGCTGAAGCGTCGGGTGCACCCACCGAGGCCCTGCCTCAGAGGCAGGGACAGCCGGCCGAGGAGGGAAGGGCCCCGGACGCGCCTCTCCCTGCAAGGCTGGGCCGCCGGCTTCTACGAGAGCGAGTGGGCGAACTGCCTGCAAGGACGGAACGCAACAGTCCTTGCAGGGAAACCTGAAACCCAGACACACGCGGACATTCACAGCGTCTGGCATCCCACGTAAAGTGACCAGGCGCGTGGCGGGCAGGAAAACGTGGCCCAGAACAGGAGACAACTCGGCCGTCAGAAGCCAGCCCAGAGGCGACAGAGCCGATGGGACGAGAAACAGCCGTCAGAGACACAGGACAACGCAGGGGGGACCCGAGGGTGGACACCGAAGCCCCAGGAGCCCAAGGGAGTGCCCCCTGCAGGAAGCTGTGCAATGGGGGGGAGGGCAATGCTGCAGCAGGTGGGAGTGCGTCTGCAGACAGGACCCCAGAGAGGGGAGGCGACGGGGAAACCCCCAGCGGCGGGGACCCACGGGCACCACCCGGTGGGGGCTCTGGCTGCGGCACTAGTGAGGACTAGACGCGGTACGGCCGGCACGGGGACTGGTCCCACGCAGGGACAGCCACACCCGCTGTCCCTCAGAAGCCCAGCAAGCCTCAAGAGACGGGGTGATGTGCTCAGCAAGGAGGGCCCACCAGGCGGCTCTGGGACAGGTGCAGCTGGGAGCCTCCTGCCAGCAGCTGCCCCAGGAGCTGCCCATCGGGCGGGCTTCTTCAAGCAGGGGGTTGCCTGGGATCCCTGCCCTGCGCCCAGCCCCCTGCAGACCCCAGGCCCTACTGCACCCCTCCTCCACTGGAGCCCCAGGTGCACGACCCGCCCCTCCTGCGTTACACGGCCTCGCACGCCCACAGCTGCTGCCTGAGCCTCCACGACACGGCCGTGCTGCCCGGCCATCCTCGCAGATGCGTCTGTCCCCGCTCAAGCCACCACCCTCCGACCTGGGTGAGCGATGTCCTCCCAAGCATCCCGCAAACACTAGGAGCTCAGTAAATGCTGGACGGCCCCTGTCACCAAGTGAGAGCCACCCCCACGGCACCCACCCACGTGCCAGCGAGAAAGAAGCGGGTCTCACTTGGGAGCAGCTGGGGGTTCCCTCGAGGCCTGGGCAGCACCCATGTCGGAGCCGGGTGGCTCAGCGTCCTCCTGGGAGCCCAGGGCCGCCCCCTGCATGGCGCCCTGCGCAGCATCCGGCTGGCCAGGAGGCCCCGCAGGCCCGTCCACGGCCGCGTCCGCGGTGGAGTTGACCTCCACCTCCTGCACCGGGGCAGGGACCAGCTCCTGCTCCGCCGCTGCCGCCGCCTCTCTCCTCATCTTCTCCTCCAGCTCCTTCCTCCTCTTCTCGTCGTCCTGACGGGCCATGCGGTCAAAGGTCTGGAACACCTGAAATCAAACAGCGACGCAGCAGTGAGCCACAGGCACGAAGCAGCACCCAGCAGCAGGCAGAGGAGCGGCCCCCGGAAGCAAGGTCCCCGTGGCAGACGGCGACGCAAAGGACTCGGCCGAGCTGCTGCGAGGGCCCGGTGCCGGGGGAGTCCAGCTCCGCAGAAGCACCGCCCGACCAGCCCAGGCTCGCACGGGCCCAGCCCTCCGTCTCAGGAGGCACGGCCCACGGTCTCGCTGGCCTCCGTCCTTCTGCCCCGTCTGTCGGCGACGCGGACCGCACGCTGTCCCAGGACTGAGTGAGGAGAAGGCACCGGCGACTCTGGCAGCAGAGGGCAGGCGGAACCCAGCTGACCTTCCTGCCCCCAGCAGCAGCAGCTGTGGAATTCAGCCTGACCCACGCCAGGCCCTGCCTGCCAGGTGCAGGAGGAACCAGACACCACTGACGGCTCCCTGCCCAGAGCTCTGCCCACCCGACAGACCAACCAAGGGTGACAGTGGAGTGGCCAGCCTGCGGCACACACCCACTGTGCCATGGCGGGGGGCAGGGGGTGCCACTCGAGTTTCTGGTGAGAGCAAGCTGAAAGGAGGCTCCTGGAAGGAGGGGCCGGAATCGGACCTTCCACGAATGTCCCACCTCCCTCAGGAACCCCATGTCTGGGGGGCACCGTCCTGCGGGTGGGTGCAGCCTCGCCATAGCCTCCCGGCTCTGTGCTCCCTGCTCTGCACCCTGGGGAACTGAAAGCTCTGGTCCCCACAGTCATTGAAAGATGCAGGCAGAGGAAAATCAAGTCCCAAAACCTGGAGACACACCAGACCCATCTTGACTTCAGACGGCCTGCCGTAGCCTCACACCCTTGGACACCACAGTGCCGACCCAAACGCCTGGCCCGGGGCCGCCCGCCTGTCCTCCTGACGCCCAGCTGGCCCTCCAAGCGCCATGGTGAACCCTGACACCGGGCCTCTCCCTCGCTCTAGAACCGCAGCCCCATGCAGCTGCACGCCAGCCGTGACCTCCCAGACAGTGACACGCCAGGACTGCCCGGGAGCTCAGGGAGGGACAGACGGAGTGGGCTCTCCTGGCCCGGCCCCGTGCAGGCTGGTCAAAGACGCCAGGACACGCGGACTGCCACCTGAAACAAGCAGCGTGCCAGGCCGCACTGGCTCTTGTCTGAGCGCACGGGAAGGCCACGGAGAGGAAGGTGCCTTCCCCCGGGAGGCCTTCAAGCTGCGCCTCAGGCTGCGAGCCCTCAGAGTCGGGGGAAGGCTGGCGGAGTCTTACTCCAGCCCCCAACCCCTCCGGAGAGCTTCCGGGTTCCAGCCCTCCCGCCCAAACCCTCTTTGTCCAGAAGACACCCCGAGCCCCCACCGCGAGCGCAGCGTCCACGGGAAGGGGTCTCCCGCCACCGAGTCAAGGGCAAAGAGCAGGGTGTGCGCGGCACCAAGTGCCTCCGCCTGGCTGCGCGCCTTCCGCTCGTTACCGAGGCGCCGTGGACAGACAGCGTGTCACTTTCCCACACACAGGGCAGCGGCGCGGCCTCTGTGCGCCTCCCAGAGCGACCGCGTGGCCGCTCTGGCGACCCGCCGGCCGTCGTGTGAGGTCGGGGAGGGGCCGCTGTCTGCGGTCTCAAATCCAACTCACCGAGACTGGGCCTCTTGCCCTGAGCTCTGGGGCGGTGCAGCTAACGCAGTGCTGCCGCTCCAGCCCCCGGGTCTGAAACCCAAGGGTACCGGATTCCTCCGCCCCCCCTCTGCCTGCTGCCCGCTGCGTTAAATGGGTCACCAAGTCTCAGCCTGGAACACAGTAGGTGCTGTGAGCCAACACCAGACAAGTGAGTTACCTGTCGGTTCGCCTGTCAAACACGGGCACCGGCCCACCTTTCGGGGTGTGTTAGGGTTAAGTAAAGTGACATCCTCCAAGGTAACTAGGACGTCCCGGGTGGTCAGGAGCTGCACCCTTCTCCTCTGTTCTGCAAGCCACCAATCACCCTAGGTGCAGGGTTCCCACTCTGCTATCGAATGGATAAATCAGGGGACAGAAAGAGCTGGAACCACAAAAATGGCGAGTTTAGCGGGACCATCTCACCTTGCTGAACTGCCACCCTCACCTGCCACGTAAAATTCGGTTGCAACTAACTCACAGGGACAAGTAATTGGGTCAGCCAAAAAGTTCACTTAGTTTTTGCCGAACGATGGCTCCAGTACCACTTAGTGGTCTGTAACTTCATTCGAAACAACTCTGTTAGATTGTATTGTGACAGCTGTCATATCAAAGTGCACTTAAAAAAAGCTTATCAAAATTGGTGAATTTTTGAGCAACCATTTTAGTAGTGAAGATGGAAGAAAATACGCAACATTTTCAGCACATTATGCTTTAATATTCCAAGAAAGATAAAAACACAACTGAAAAACAAAAAATCTGTGCAGTGCACAGAGAAGGTGCTGTGACCGACCAAACGTGTCAAAAGGGGTTCGTGGAGCTCCCTGCTGGAGATGTCTCTCTGGACGGTGCTCCACGGTGGGGCAGACCAGCTGAAGATGATAGCAATCAAGTTGAGAACGCTCAGTGTTATACCACATGGGAGATAGTTGACACACTCAAAATATCCAAATGAATACAGCTACTGGTGAAAATGAAAAACATGTCTTTTACTTTACGGCAAAAACCACACCGACTTTTTGCCACCTTAATATCAAACTGCCACAAGGGCCTGCTGGGACCCCTCCTTCAGGGGTGTTGCTCAGGTGACAGGATGAGGAACCGCCTTAAACTCCAGCACTGAGACCCCACCCCACCCTCCCTATCGCCTTGGGCAGCTGAACCCCGCACACCTGTCTCTCCCAGCAGACACCAGCTGTAAAGTGCTGGGGGCCTGTGGGAGGGAGGTGTTGCCAGCATTTCTAGCTTCCGAGACTCCTGCAGGCTCAACGTTAGGCTGAGCACCTGCTTGCAATCCCACCGCAGCCCCACCACCCACAAAACCTCTCATTTCCAAACCCACTCCCTTCCCTGTCCCGTAAGGGGCCTTGCACAGTTCTGAGGTGTTTTATCATCTCGACTGTAACAAGCGTCACACGGAAGCCGTGACATAAACATCCACTGAGGGTGGGAATACCTGCCACCTTTCAAGGCACCCTGACAGCTTGGTGAATGAGCACGGACCGGACCTCAAAACACAATCCACTTAACCTGAGACAGCCAGACAGACACTCAAACGCACCGTCTCTGACCAAGCACATCACATCGCAAGCAAGGGTTAGCACCCGTCAACCCCTCGCCTCCCTGCCACCTCCTGCCCGGGACTCGGGGCCGCGCACGTCCGATTTGCAACCCCGACCCGCAGCCCCAGCACTGCAGCGGGAGCTGCGCCACTTCTGACACCCAGGCGCTGCCGGAGTCACCGGGGTGCCGAGGGCCAGCCCCGTTCCCGCGGAGTAGCAACTTGATCCCGCGTGACCAGCGTCTCTGCGCACTCGCGGCGCCAGGGGGCGGTCCGGGGAAGCGCCAGGGGGAACCTGAGGCCAGGGGTGCAGGGAGGGACGGGGTCGAGATCGCGCGGGTCTGGGCTCCGGGGAAAGGGGCTCCGGGAAGCGGGGTGCGACGGCCCGGCGCGCGTCACCTGCAGCACCAGCGCCTGCGCGGCCCCCGGCGGGAAGCCCATGCGGTCGGAGGGGTGGCGCAGCAGGCGGTAGAAGTCGGTCTTGCGGTAGAGGAAGCCGAAGAGCACGCGCAGGAAGTCCTGGACGTTGCCCACGTGCTGCAGGATGCCCAGCAGGGCCTGATCGTACAGCTCGGCTGCCCCGGGCTCCATGGCGTCGCCGACCGGACGGGCGCTCGCTCTGTGCAGGAGCGGCCAGGACACCGGCTTACGGCGACTTCCGGCGCGCCGCGGTAACGGCTCCGCCACGGGCGGGCCCGCGAAACTTCGGTCCGCCCTGGCTCGGGCCCGCGGCAGGTCGTCGTCACTCGGGCGGCCTCGCCGCTGGCCCCGCCCCCGCCGCCCGCCGCCCGCCGGCTTCCCCGAGCGGCCTCGCTGAGGAGCGCGCTTGAGCGCGGAAGCGGATTCTAGACTGCGGAGGGCCCGGGCCTGCGCGGTTGAGGGCTCCTCGTGGCCATGTTGGAACCGGGCGGAAGAGCGTGGGCGGCGGCGTCGCGCGATCCGGGGTTGTCCCATGGTCCGCATCCTGAGCCCCCGATTGCGCCGGTGGGTCAGAGGGGACAGGTGCGCGCGTGCCCGAGGGCGCTGCTGTGCCATCGCCGCGGGGTGCGTGCCCGCGCAGAGAGCGCGCGCCCACGCGTGTGCCCAGAGCTGCGTGGATAAACAGACTGCGTGCATCGTGTCGGGGAATGCGTCCGTGGGAAGGGATGCGCTGGCCAGCAGCAGAACCGCAGCGCTTGATGCTAAATGCCCACTGCTAAGGGCAGCCAGTCTGAAAACGCTGCGATGCAGTGTCGCATTGGGAAAAGGAAGACTAGAAACTGGGACAGGCCAGTGCGGTGGGTGTGAGGCAGGTTTGTTAGGTGGGACCGACGGTAAACCGAGGCAGGGAGAAGGGAGACTCGTCTCACCCACGGACTCAGCAGTTCCTAGCCCGGTGGCATAAGATCACCAGAGACACCATGCTAACACGGAGGAGGGGAGCCCTTACATCGTTCGGAACTCTGGGAAAGAAAGCCTTTGAAACTGTGTAGTCATCCCAAGGCCTGGGAGGGGGGAGGGGGTCCACAGTGCCCAAGGAAAACACCCATACATAACTTCGGTTAATTGCCTGTCTCTGCTCACTATCTGTTTTACAAGGGGTTCCTAGTGCTTACAGGAAGGGCCCGTAAATAACCTTGGGCAACTACCTCAACTTGAACTGCCTCTTGTCATTCATCTGTTTTACAAGATGAACAAATGGGGTCTGGAGCAAGATAAGGCTTGGGGCTAAGAGACCCCACACATACCTAAGTCTGGGTAGTCACCTCCCCTGGGGAAAGCTGGCACCACCTTTACCTGTCAATCAATCTGTAACTTCTTCACCCCCATCCCACAAACTATAGAAATCTGTAGGACAAAGGACCTGGGGGTCTTGCAGTCCTTACCCTGCCCTGCCCTGAAACTGTGCCTCCCACCCCCCCCTTCCCCCACCACTGCAACCTTGGAACGGCCTGTTCTCGACAGTGGGAACGTATCACTAATAAACCCTGTTTGTGCCCTAACAGACTTGCTGATCCGTAATTCTTTACTGTGTTAGCAAGAAGGACCGAGGCCCCCCTCCCCCACCCCCCGTAACAGGTTGAATGGGCAAAGCACGGTGCCCTGGACCTGCTGGGTGTGATGTTAGTGAGGGACACCCAGATGATGGTGTAGGAGCCAGAGACGTCACAGCACACAAAGGCACTTGCTGGGTGCATGTTTTTAAAAAAACACCTGAGAGAGTGGGGACCCCAGAGTGGAATGCAGGGTGACAAAACGATCTGTGTCACAAATGTGTGAAACAGCCTCGCTGAAGGGAGACGCTGACCCAGGTGACCTCGGACGTGAGTGAAGTCCTGGCACTAAATGGAAAAGGAACTGTACACAGACACTTCATTCCACGTTGTTCCCACAAAGTCTTCCCGCCTACAGCAGAAACGAACAATCAGGCGGGTGGTGTGGGGGTACAGCCAGGCTCTGGACTGCTGGGTGGGTGTTTGCAGGTAAGAAGGGAGGCGGAGCCAGGGGTGATCCCCATGGTGGGTTACAACAGGCGTCCCGATGAGCTGTTTGGCTCGGCCTCCATGCGGGTGGCTGCCCGTGGAAGCACTTACACAACTCGCCATGTGTGTTCACACGCCTTTCCTTGCTCTCCGTGCTGAGAGAGCCCAGAAGCAGTGACGCCCCAGTAGCAATGTGCACACGGAGCACCCAGACCCTGGCTTCCAATGCTACCTGCAGAGAGGGGACCAGGACTCCTGGGAGAAATGGCTGCTTCCAGGTCTGGGGACCTGGTTCTAGTGCCAGAAGGTAAAGGCATGCTCAGAAAGGAAAGAAGAGCCTCACCATGAAGGGCATGTGACAAAGGGACCCAGGAGCCAACTGAAAGAGCGTCCAGTGGCCACAGCTGGAACAATTTGACAACAAATTAATGCAGGAAATACGGTAGCATTATATCATCACCCAGAGCACAAAATGACGACCCAGGGGTCCACACTGACACGTGTGTACACAGGGCATTCAAATCTGGCAGCTCTGCCTTCCACGAGCCCGCACGAGGCTGCCCAGCCCCCCAGTGTGGGCTGTGCACGGGGGCTTCCCCTCAAAGAGCGCAGCCTGGAAAAGGGGGGAAGAGCATGGGAGGGAGGAGGCGCCTGATAGGCACAGCCTTGGCCAGGTGGCCACCGTGGTGACAGTGCGCACCCTCGCCACGACGAGCAGAGACGGTCACTCCGTCCCTGTGGTTCTCTCCCCCAAAGCCCCCCACCCCTGTCCCACCAGGAGAGAGACACCAGAGAAAGCCCGTGGGAGGGACACCTGAGCAGCCTTCCACACTGCCGGGCCCTCAGAAACTGACGTCCGACAGACGGGCGCCCCCACGGAAGCCTCGGGGTGGGGTGCCTGAACCTCACATGGTGTCCTGAGCAGGGCCCTGCAATGGGAACAGCCTCGAGGGAAGAACCAGGAGAGTCTAGATAAAGTGAGGGCCTCGGTTAGTGGCTGTCACTGCTGGCTCGCTGATCGCACGCTGACCAACGCCCCACACTCGTGCAGCGTGTTAGCGGGGGGCTGGGCGTGGCGCGTGTAGGAACTCTGTCCTGGCTTTGCAGTTTTTTGTAAATCTGAGACTGTGCTAAGAAATGTTTTTAATGTATTTCAAAAGTGATCATCAGCCATAATGCTCCCCCTCCCCCCGAAAAGCAAGAGGAGGCGTTGTGTGCCGGGCCCAGGGAGAGCCCCCGCCAAGGGCCAGCTGCCGGCTGCCGGCACCTGCCCGTGACTCTCTCACACGCGAACAGGAGGAGAACACGTGTGTACACGTCCCTCGGGGCCTCAGGGCCGTCCCTGCAGCGCCAGAGGTGTGTTGAAGTTCAGTGTGGAATGTGCTTTGGGGAAGTAACCTGACCCCTGACCCTTACACCACGTTGGAGATGAGGCCCCATCGGCCCACCATCCCGGCACCTAGGAGGCCCTGGCACCAGACACGCCGGTGCGCTGACATGAGTGCTGGTCATGCCGCGTGGGCAGAAGCCTGTGGAAAGCCTGTCAGCGAAGAGGATCAGCAGACACAACCGGTCCCGTCGGGTTGTGCCACGAACCGAGTTTGTCCCAAACTCACGAGGGAAAGTAGCCATGAACCGGGTTTGCAGAGCCCTCAGGATTCTGGAATTCCAAGAGCGCGCTTGCGGGCTGCAGCAGAACCACAGTGGGACCCTCTGGCTGCCCGCCGGCGGGGCGGCTGACAGGCGGAAGTGGTTCGCTCATGCGCTGGGACCCTGGGTGGCACGTGGGCCCAGGCGAACACGTCTGCTTTGCGTGCCCTCCCGTCACACGAGGCCACAGCAGCTCCTCAACCAAACCCACTCGGCGGAAGGAGGGAGGGGCTGAGCCCAGGGGCCGCAGAAAGTCCTGGAGGGGGGTCTGGAAGGCCTCGGGGCTCGGCACTCTGACCCCGTCCCTGCACGGGACCTGCCTGGGGGCTGCCGCTGTGCGCAGGGGCCCCTCCCCCCCCCCCACGGGCACTCCGCTCCTCCAGCAGGCTGCCCGCGTGTCGCCCCCTCACGGGTGCTCCCGGAAAGCGGCTGCTGCAGGGCTGCTCCTGGAGGCACTTCCAAGGAGGGGCGCACAAGGGCCCGGCTCCTCTCTCGAGAGGGGGAGGGGAGACACAGGCTGACGCCCCCTGAGCCAACCCCCCACGCAGGGGTCATCTGTGTGACTCACAGCAAGTGTCTCAGGCCCAGAGGCGGCCAGAACAGGATGCGACAGAAACGGCACTTCTGCCCACAGACGTTTATTCAGCGCTGGCGCGCACGGCCCGGAGCAGGCGTGTGCCCGGCTCCCGCTTCTCCGCGGAGGCTCCCGCGGGGCTGCTCTGAGGCCGCGGAGGCGCTCCGGGCGCAGAACTGGGGGCAGGCGGGTGGCCGCACCAGGAGGTCGCCGCGGAGCCGACCCACGAGCGACTCCACGGGGGCGGCATCAACTGTCCAGTCGTGGGAGCTAAAGGCCAAACTGAGCGGTGCTTCCCAGCGGGGGTCCATCGTGACCAGCGTTTTCCAGAACGTTCTGTGACCCCCACCAGCAGGAAGCCCCTCCCGGGCCTCCTGTGGGGTGGGTCCTGCCCTGGGTCCTTGGGGACACTGAAGAGGAGGTGAAGGCGGCATGGGGGGCGCACAGGAAGTGGGCGGCTGCTCTGAGTCGGCGGCCCAGGTGTGCAGCCCTCTCCGGGCCCGGAGAGCCAGGTCCCGGCAGGAGGAGGCCAGCCTGTGCTGGCTGAGGCTCGCCTGACGTGGAGACCAGGGGCCTGGCTCTGGAGTGGCGGGCCCGCGGGGCGCCTGGCGGCCAGAAGGAGTCCCAACGCGGGCTCTCCCACAGGGACAGCTGCTCCCGGGCCCTGAGGGGGAGACGGGCCAGGGTCCCCATGGGAGCCCTCACGCCTCCGGAGCCTGGACCGGGCTCTGCTCACTGGGGCGGGGGGCCGCTGGCAGCACCTCCGCCGGAGCTCCAGGGGGCGGTTCATAGGCGTGGTTGACGTGGGCGCCGTTGGCGGGGCAGGCTGGGGAGGAGTGCTTCGGGCAGGCGGCGGTCCTGGCCGCATCCACCTGTGCTGCCCACTTCTGCTCCAGCACCAGACCTGGGTTGACGTCGGGCCCTGCAGAGAGACACACCCAGGGGAGCAGCGTCAGCGCCCTGCCCCCGCAGACAGGAGCGCTCCGGCCCTGCCGGCACGGCGGCCCCTCCCTGGGCAGGCCGCACGCACCCAGGTAGCTGAGGGCCACGGGCAGGAAGACCAGCCCGTGCAGCAGGCCCAGCAGGGTGATGAGCAGGTTGAGCCGGAAGAAGAAGATCTGGATGAGCTGGGCCTTCGCCAAGCCCAGGACGAGGATGCCGGGCAGGTTGGTCATGGCCACTCCGGCGAACACCTGGGGGTGGCGGGCAGGCGTCAGGCTGGGCCCGGGGCCGCTGGCTGAGGGCGTCCCGCGGCCGCCCAGCCACTCACCGCGCTGCCCATGGTGATGGTGGCCTCCTTAGCCCTCTCCAGCCGGGTGGGCTTGGTGCTGACCGCAAAGGAGCGGGTGATGTGGGACACGAACTCCACCGAGATGCCCACCGCCTGCGGGCAGGGGGGGCGTCAGCTCAGGGGGGCCGGGGCGGGGCCCACCCGCAGGCCAGCGGGCAGGATTCAGACCCTAGGGAGGGCGGCCGCGCCGGGCGGTTACCGTGACCAGGTTGATGAGGGACACGGCGTTGTAGCTGATGCCCCACAGGGCCATGAAGCCCACGGTGTCCACCAGGACCATGATGATGGAGAAGAGGTTGAGGAGGCCGGAGCGCAGGTCCATGCCCAGCAGGAGGCAGCAGACGGCGAAGGTGGGCACCAGGCAGAGGCTGAGCATGAAGAGCCCCTCGGGCACCACGGTCAGGTACTGCTCGTAGAACACGTTGGTGACCCTGCAGGGACGGCACGGGCACCGGTCACCCGGTCACCCGGTCACCCAGGGCACAGCTCCCGCACCCATCGCAGGGGCCCTCCCAGCCCGCCCTGCGGCGCCGCCCCGGCCTCACGTGTAGGGGAAGACCTCGAAGGCCGGGTCGGTGCCCGGCACCTTCCGCAGGTCGGCGGTGATGTTGGCTGCCAGCGCCCGGGCGGCCCGCAGGGCCTCGGTGTAATCCTGCGAGTTCTTCAGGGGCTTGTGGTAGGCCATGAAGCGCGAGGCTGGCGCCGGCGGGAGCACAAGGCTGAGGTCAGAGCCAGCCCCGGGCGGGCGCCCTCAGGGCCCAGGGGACCTGGGTTCGGGCCCCGCTGCCACCCCTGGGGACCCGTGATCAACTCTGGGTGAAGGGTCTGCAGCTGGTTTGGCATAAGCCCTGCAGAACCAGCAGCTGGGGGGGGGCCGCGGGGGGCCGTCCATGGGCCCAGTGCTGCTCCGTCTGCTCAGGGTGGGAGGGTGGAAGCAGGGCAGACGGGGACAAAGTCTGAGGACCAGGAGCTGGGTAACCACGACCTCCGACCTCCGAGGACACAGCTAGGAGCCCCCACGAAGGAGGAAGGGGAGAAGGTGCAACACGAAGGTCCCTCCCTGGGGCCCAAGGGCCCTGGAGCCACTGACTGGGAGCTTCCCCGCCACTCGAGGCCGAGCTCACCTAAAATCTGGCCGTCGGGGCCCAAGTCCACAGAGGTGTTGTAGGCTGCCAGGCCCCTGGGGGTGGGCAGAGTAGAGGGTTGGCTGGGGACCAGGCGCCAGGCCCACCCCCCTGGGTCCCCTGCACCCGCCTCCCGCCCCTCCGTGCTCCCCGCTCCGTCCTCCCCGGGGCACCCCCCAGGCCTACCCTTTGGGGCACTGGATGTTGGGTGGGTCGCTGAGGAACCAGGGCAGGTACTTGTTGAACTGGTCCGCGGAGGGCCGCACCGTCCCGAAGGTGAAGCTGACGCAGCTCTTGATGCAGGCCAGCGAGGCTGCGGACGGAGCGGGGGCTGCAGGCAGCGGCACCCGGGCCCAGCCGCCCCAAGCCGCCCCGAGCCGCCCCTGCCGCCACTCTGCGCCCCTTGCACACGCGCCCGAGAGCGCCTTGCGTTTCTCTCTACCTGGGGGGGCTTCTCTCCCTCCTGGAAACTGCCCACGGCTGGGGCAGGTGCGAAAGGGAAGTCTGGAGCAGAGAGACAGCCCGAGGGGCCTCCCCACTGCCCACGTGCGGGAGCGAGTGTGTCCAGGAGAAACGCGAGCCTGCGTGAGTGCCCAGCGGTCTAGCGGGGCACCCAGCCACGTGGCCCGGCCACCCGCAAGTGCCCGCTGAGCCTGTGCCCCGCCCCTGCGGACCCTGTAGGAGGGTGTGAGGGGCTAAGGAAACCTGACCAGTTCTCTCCTCCCTCTCGCCTCAGTGTCCCCAAGCTGTGGGGGGGGGGGGTGAACCCCCAGAGGCCTGGCACTCACTGACGGTGGAGGGGCAGAACTCGTCCTTATGGGGGCCAAAGGCATACAGGCGGCAGCAGGAGGACGGCGTCAGCCAGTCGATGAAGTCGTCCACCCAGGAGGAGGCGGAGACGGCCAAGTAGGACCTGGGGTCGGGGCCGGAGGTCAGGGGGCAGGGCCAGGCCGGCCGGCGGCAGGTCCTTCCTGTGGCCTGACCCCCACCCTGGGCCCCTCCCCAGGCTCGCAGCAGCAGGTGGGACGGGGACAGGGACAGGGACAGGAGGGGGCGCAGACCGGGCGGGGGCGGGGCACTCACTGCTCGGGGAACTCGGCGGCGTACTGGATCTTCTGGGTGAGGGAGTAGCTGTCGCAGCCGGAGCTGGAGCAGATGGCGTTCGTGCCCGCCGTGCTGGAGAAGTTGTAGCCCCCGGTGGTGACGAAGTAGACCGGGGCCCCCGTCTCAAAGTAGCGGTTCAGAAAGAGGAAGTAGTCGAGCAGGTACGAGTCCTGGAACGCAGGACAGTCAGGGGGACCGGACCCCGGGCCTCCCGAGGGTCTCACTGCAGGTCACAGCCCCAGAGGTGCAGCCACGGGGGCACTCTCACAGGGGCACACACTCACGGGGGTGCACACTCACGGGGGTGCACACTCACGGGGGTGCACACGGGAGCACAGGTGCTGTTCCATTACACAGCCCCATGGCTGGAGACACCCCCACAGGGGTGCACACGCCCAGGTGTGACCACGGGTGCACGGGCAGAACACACTCCCGGAGGTGCGAGCAGAGTGCAGGCGGCAGCCCGCTTGAACACACCCTGGAGCACACGCCGACACGCCTGTGCCCGTCACTTAGCCCTCGTCGCCCCGTCTGGCACAGCCACAGCCTCACAGGCTGGTGTGTGACCCAGTCCCCATGCACAGGCAAACGCCCCTGTGCCCCCCTGGCGTCCCCGTGCCAGGCGCCTTCGTGGCCTGTCCCTTGTCCAGCAGCAGCAACAGCCTCAGAAGGACACCAGGGGGGAAGGTGGAGCAGGAGGCCCCGGGCACCCCTGCCCACTGGACAGCCGCTGCACTGGCAGAGCCTGCCTCATGGGGTTGTTTTGGAACTCTGGGTGCTGCCAGGGGCCTGACACCCCAAGAACAACGTGGCGGGTACATTGTGGTTAATTTGGATCCATTTCAGCTGTCGGCACAGCTGCAGCGACCCATCCGCCGTCCTCCGGACCCTGGGGAGGGCGGCACGCACACCTCCCGGGGCCGGCTCCCGGCAGCCGGCAGGACCCAGGCTGGGCTGTGAGGACTGCCCCCCAGCTGTCGGGAGTCTGGGTTCTGATCATCGGTCGCTGCGTCTGATCTCGGCGGGTGCTGGCTGCCATGGTTACCTCGGTCACCTCGGGCTGAAGTGACTTCTGAGACAGTAAAAGGGCAGTGCCCAATTTACGTTTTTTTCCCTTTTCTCCCCTTTTGGGAACCAGACATTTTAAGAAATAGGAGTTAAAAGCAACTACAAACACGTGGGAATTTAGAGCGTCACCAGGAAAGCCCAGGAAAAGGCGAGGCTCAGAAAAGGTTCAGTCAGCCCTGGCCAGGAGGCTCAGGGGCTGGAGCGTCGTCCCGCACACCAAAGTGTTCGGGTTTGACTCCCAGTCAGGACACATGCCGAGGTGACAGGTTCGATCCCCAGGTGGGGTGCATACGAGAGGCAAACAGTTGATGTTTCTCTCTCTCTCTCCCTCCTTTCTCTCTCAAAATCTATTTTTTAAAAAAGAAAAGACTTGATAAGACTTTAACTTTACACCTGCGGCTAATTTCCAGGACAAAGGCACCCGCAACAATCAGATTAAAAAAGAAAAATACAGCGAACCCAGGGGAAGGGGTGAACGTGATCTCTGCAGTCAGCACACAGTAGGACTCAGATGTCCACTCCCCAGCAACAGCAACAACAAAAGCCTCGAGACAGACAAACGGCCAGAATGCACGGCCCACACCTACAAATGAACGGGGTCTCGGGGACCCCGCCCCCAGGAAGGATGACCTGGTGCATGGATTAGAAGGAGGCTTTCCAACGCCTGTCTCAGAGAAGCTCTGAGGTGGTCAAAGTAAAAGAAAAAAGTGCTGAATAAAATGGAAAGATCAATGAATAGAAAACATAAAACAGAAGCGAAAGAAATTTGAAAAAGTACAATAACTAATGAAACATTTACTACAGGGATTCAAAGCATCTTTGAGCAGCCAGAGGAAAAACGAACAAACACGAAGGTAGGACCATCGAAACAGTCAGGTGAGGCACAGGAAGAAAGAAGGTTAAAGAACAGTGAACAGATTCTAAAGGGCCTGTGGGACACTGTTAGGCTGGGCACCGTTCGCATCCTGGGAATCCCAGAAGCACGAGAGAGAGAGAAAAAAAAGGAAACAGAGTTTATGTGCACAAACAGTGGCTAAAATTTCCCAAATTTTATGACAGATGTGAAATAAACATCCAAGAAGCTTAACAAACTCCAAGAGACCCACACCAAGGCACACTACAATCCAACTGTTGAAAGACAAAGACAGAGAGAATTTTGAAAGCAACAATGTAGAAAAAACTCTTCACATACAGGTATGTGGCCCCAGTAAGACTATAAACATATTTTTCATCAGAAACCTTGGAGACCACAACAAATTTGAAGCAATAATCACAACACCCAAGGGAAAGAAAACTAGACTAGATAGATTTACAGGGGAATTCTAACACTTACTTTTAAATAATAAATAAATTGAAGAAGTACACCTCCCAATTTAATTTAATTAACAGGGACATCATTACTCCTATTCTAAAACTACACAAAGACACTGGCGAGAGAGAGGGGCAGGGGAGGCACTGACTTACAGGCTTATATTCTTGAAAACTGTCCAGGCCAAAACTCTCAACAAAACATTAGCAAACCAAATTTAATAATACTTTTAAATGACTTTACACCCTGATCAAGTGTGAATTTTACCACTGATGCAAGAATGGCTCAATATCAGCAGAAACTCAGTGTGGTTCATCACATCAAAAACCAAAAACACGAATAAAACAACAACAAAAAGAAACCTTGGAGACCAGAAGGCAGCGTATGTGTGTATTCAAAGTGCTGAAGGGGAAAAATCTGTCAATCAAGAATCCCATTTCTGGCAAAACCATTCTTCCAAAGAAAGGGATGGATTCGGACATGCCCGGACAAACAGAAGCTGAAAGAATTCGTTACCACAAGACCTGCCCTGCAAGAGCGCTAAGGGGCTGAAGTGAGAGGATGCTAGCGCACACCTCGAAGCCACATGAAGCTGTAACAGTCCCTGGTGAAGGTAAACGCAGCTGACCCTGGAACAGGCAGGGTTAGGGGTGCCGACCCCAGAGGTGAAAATCCCATTACAATTGTTGACTCCCTCCCAAGTATAACTACGAGTAGCCTGCTGCTGACCGAAGCCTTACTGATAATATAAGAGTTAACACACATCCTGTATGCGATGTGTATTACAGCCGCAGCCTTGCGAGAAAGCAAGCTAGAGGCAAGGAAGTGTCGCTAAGAAACGCCGTCCGGAAGAGGACTCCCGTGGCGGCTCTGCGCCGCCCTCCCTGGCACTGAAGTCGTGTGTTCGCGAGTCACCGGCACCTGCATCGACGTTGCCGCGCACGGCACCAATCACGGCACCAATCACGGCACCAATCACGGCACCAATCACGGCAGATGTTGCGGTGCGGCCCACGCCAGCCACCAGCAGCGAGAGACGGCGTGCAGAAGAAGCTCGTCCCTGATCACAGGAGTCTCGCGAGACTCGGGCATCGCTAGCGAAGCCGCGGCGCGGGCACGGCCTCGCGCCGTCCACGAGACGGCCCCCAGCGACCCCCGTCACGGAGTTGTCACGGCGTGTTTACGGCTGCAGTGTCACAGCCACACTCCTAACACAGCGCTGGAAACACCGTGCCATTTTTGGTCTTTTTAAAAATCCTCGTTTGTTCTAGTACAGTTGTCCCAATTTCCCCTCCTCCCTTTGCTCTCCTCCGTCCCGCCCACACCCCCTCCCACCGTGGTTACACTTTTTTAAATATTAGAAACTGACTTTTTTTCAAAATATTTATCTTCAGAGAGAGGGAAAGGAAAGGAGAAAGAGAGGGAGAGAAGCATCAATACGTGGCTGCCTCTCCTGCGCCCCCTACTGGGGACCCGGCCCACAAACCAGGCATGTGCCCTGACTGGGAATTGAACCGGCAACACTAGTTCTCAGGCTGGTGCTCGATCCATTGAGCCACACCCGCCAGAGCCAGTGTTACATTTTTTTAAAAACTGCTTCCCTGTGATAATGGGCTGAGAGTCAGTCTCTCCAATTATGAAAGAGACATTCTGAACAATAGTGTAATTCCTTGAAAGCCAAGTTATAAAACAGTAAGAAAACGAACACGGCATTAATTGGCACCAATGTCACGCATCTCTTGCCTACGTGGGGACGTGGGGACAGGCCACCCACTTGCAAACGAGTCTGGCGCGTGACGCCCTCCACGCGCCACGTGAGTACTGTGGCGACGGCGGTGATGACAAGACGAGGAGTCTCGCGTAGCGCCACCAAGGTTTGCAGTTTCCGCAGGAAGACCCCCGACACACGCAGCCGATCAGCTGTGTGGCCGGCCACTGCCCGCTGCCCGGTGAGGAGGAGACGGTCATCCGTCATCATAAAGGCCTTCACGCCGCAGAGGCGGAGAGGGAGGCTGCGTGGACACGCGTCGTGATCTCCCTCCGACTCTTCCGCCTTCTGAGTGCTCCGAAGAGTCGTTTCTGTGCAGTCGCACTCCTTCCCCCGCAGCCGCGCTGGGTCTGCGGCCTGCGGCCCGGGAGGGCCCCTTCTGCCGGAGGAGTCCAGCTGCCTGGAGGGGTCGGAGCGCCCGCCTCTGTCCGGCACCGAGCGTCAGGCCCCTGCTGGCTCTTGAGTTTCTGCCAGATGTGTGCCCTGACCCCTTTCACCGCCCCCCCGCCCCGCCCCGCCCCGCTTCGGCTGCACCCACCGTCCCCGCCGTGACCCCACCGCCCCCCGCCCCCACGGCCCGGTCTTCTTTGCCAGCAGTCCTGGAGGTCATGCGCGGCACCGGGGCAGGGCTTCCCCAGCAGCGACTCCCTGCTGGGGGCTCAGCGGCTTTCACAGCGTCTTCTTCGGCGACAGCCACGTCTGCAGAGGCGCGGCCCTCCCAGACTCCCAGACGTGCTCCGTGGGGCTCCCTCCCGCGGAGATCGCGTGGGGGGAGCCCTGGGGCCCTCGGACCCCGGGTCCAAAGGCCGAATTAGAGACGGGCATGGGGCAAGTCACCACCTCGATGCCTAGTATATAATTCACGGGGTGCTGGGGGGCCGGGGGCATTGTCCAGTCTCCAAACAACTTCTCAGGGCGGCCGGCGCTTCCCGATTTCAGGGACGACGCGTCGATGGAGCCGGAAATGGGCGCCCGTGGACGAGGCCTCCTCATCCTCCGACCGGAGCCTGGGAGCTGGCGTTGGCCTCCCCTCCCGGGCCCGTTCGGGGCGAGCAGCGTCAGAGGACAGGGCGGCTCCGACCGCAAACCGGGCTGCGTGTGCAGAAGACGGCGGAGCCAGCCCGCCCGCCCGCCCTTCCTCCTTCCGCCGGGGCTGCCTCTGCTCCCCGGGAACGAGTGCGCTCGGCGGCGCTGTCTCCCCGGAACTGGACCCTGTGCGGCCCGCGTCCTTTCCCTCCCGTGACTTTGTCAGCGGCGGCGGCGCGCACGGACTGTCGGAGGCCTCTCGGTCGGTCGGTCGGCAGCAGCTGCTTCCCCTGCTCCCTGGCACGGTTAGAGCCAGAGCTCTTGGTAAAACCATCAGGCCGTCCCGTGCTGGCACTGAGCTCTCCAACTTCGGATCCTTCGCCTTTCGCCTCGTCCTAGGACGACGCTGCCCTCGGGACCCCACCAGGGTCTGCGGGGACGCGGTCCCCACGGCAGCCCGGCCCCCACGGGAAAGCGGGGGCCGGTGCAGGTGCAGCCGCGGTCCGCGAACTTCCCCCTCCGCGTCTGCGGTGGTCCTTCCGCGGGACTCGTTTGCGTGGAAATGGCGGCCGAGCCCCGCTGCCCGCCGCGCGCGGCCGCGGTGCCCGCCGCACGGCCCGGCCTTTCCCTCTGACGCCAAGACCCCCCCCTGCTTCCCGGGAGCACCTCCCGGGCCCTGGCGCGGTCGTTCGGCACCTGGGGACGGCGCTGAACGGGAGGGAAGACCCACGAGGGCCGGCAGAGCACTTCCCGCTGCCCCGCACCGTTCGCTGAGACGCGAACCGCCCCGCACCCGTCCTCCGCGGACCCTCGCGGCACGGCCGCAGGCGGGGCCCCGCGATCGCGGCAGCAGCGCAGAGCGCGGGCCGGCCGATCGGACGCGTTAGGGTTCGACACTGCATGGGGTGACGCCGGCCCACACTCCTCTCCGCGGCCAAAGACCCCGTGCGCCGGCCGGGCTTGCGGCCGCAGGAGTTGATGGACTTGAGGTTTTTATAACAAGCCTGTCTATGCGTTATGGTCGGAAACGATAAAACAGACTCGTATTACATGGATTTTATGATTCATCACCTACTTAACTTTTCTTATTTTTTTTCTGCTATTTTGGGCTACACATTCATCTGTAATCATCACAAATCTCAGAAAAAAATGTTCTGATATATATTGAAAAGAATCTACATATGACGGGGCCCGTGCAGTTCAAACCCATGTTGTTCAAGAGTCAACTGCAACGTGGCTGGTGTGGCTCAGTGGATTGAGTGCAAGCCTGTTAACCAAATGGTTGCGGGTTCCATTCCCAGTCAGGGCACATGCCTGCCTTGTGGGCCAGGTCCCCAGTAGGGGGCGCATGAGAGGCAACCACACACTGATGCTTCTCTCCCTCTCTTTGTCCTTCCCTTCCCCTCTGTCTAAATAAATAAATGAAATCTTTAAAAAAAAGAGTCAATGGCACATGAGCACTTACAAATTCTAGTATTATTGTAGCTTTAACCTGTAACTCCACCATTACATAAAATTACTAGTCTGCTTTGGGGCACACGGTATACAAAGATGTAAATCTGAGGCCCCGAAAGGGGTGGAGACAGCACTGTAAAGGAGCAGAGTTTGTATGTTACTGAAGCTAAACTGCCGTAAATTCAAATTAGAGGGTTAGCGTTTAGGGCGTTCAACGGGATGCCCATGGGAAGCACAAAGAAAATAGCCACAGAATACGCACCAAAGGAAGTGAGGAGGGAATGTCAACGATTTCCTAATAAAAATCAACTAAACACAAGAGAAGGCTAATGCAGGACCTGAGAAGGGTGGGGTGGGGAAGCTCTAAGGCATGGGGAGAACTAATAGTAACTCCTTACCAGCAATCACTTTCAATAGAAACAGGTTGATCTCCCCAGTGGAAAGCCTGAGATTGGCAGGATGGACTGAAAAGCGTGATGGAGCGACATGCAGTCCACAAGACACCCACGGGAGATCCCGGGAGGCCCCCGGGTGGGAAGTGAGAGGACGGGAAAGGTGCTTTCTGTGCAAACGCAGCAAGAGAGTGGAGGGGCGGCTCTCCTAACGTCAGACCAGGTGGGCTGTAGATCCGGATGCTCACAGAGAGAAAGGAGGGCGTTGCATGTGAGTAAAAAGCTCGATGTGGGGAAAATGAGGCTGTGTACACATTTATGCATCTGCGGACAGACCGCCCCAAACCTGTGAGGCCAAATGGACAGAGAAGTGGGGAAACAGGAAGTTCTACAAGGACGGGGGGAGGGTTCGACACCCCACTCTCAATGCTGGGCAGAACAACCGGACGGGAGAAGCAGGGAAACCGAGGACATGGACGGCCCCACAAACCACCAGGATCTCACAGACAGGTGCAGAGCGCGCCACCCAGCGGCAGCAAAGCACCCGTGATTCTGGAGTCTCAGATACGCAGGGGACAGTCCACAGGACAAACTAGGTGTTAGCCACGAACTAAGTTTCAACATTTAGAAACTTACATCCCACATGACATACACACTCTGACCACAGCTGGCTTTCCCGGTGATTTCCACCACGCAGTTAAAGAGCAGTTAACTCCTCAAACTCCTGTAAAAATTGAACACAACACCTTTACCTCATTTTTCAAGGCCAGCTTTGCCCCAATACAGAAGCCAAAGACACTAACTACACAAGGAACTGCCGACCAATCTCCTTAATGAACCTGGACGCCAAACAACTCCGCACATCGCTGGTACAGGTGCTCCTCGACTTACAATGGGTTACATCCCGATAAACCCATCGTGGGTTGAAACTATGGTAAGTCAGAAATGCATGCAACACACCTGCCCACGGACCCTGGGGCGCCGCCTGCCCACCTCGAACCTGCTCACACACAAGACCCAGAACAAGGGCCGGCGACACCGCGCCCGGCAGAGTGTTGGCCGACTGCCGGGGGTCACATGCCTCTCTGGGGGTGTGTCGCCAGCCCAGGAACACATCAAAATTCAAAGCCTGAAATACGATTTCTGCTTGAATGCCTGTCACTCTCACACCATGGTCAAGTCGAAAGATCACAAGTTGGACAGTCGTAAGCCGGGGACCAGATATTAACAGGATGCTGCACCATGACCACGGGGGGGATAT
This sequence comes from Phyllostomus discolor, assembly GCF_004126475.2. Classification (NCBI taxonomy): domain Eukaryota; kingdom Metazoa; phylum Chordata; class Mammalia; order Chiroptera; family Phyllostomidae; genus Phyllostomus; species Phyllostomus discolor. Next base: position 243,154 of record NC_040912.2, read on the forward strand.
TCCCAGAAAGCAAGGATGGCTAACACGCGAAAGTCAGTCAGTATGCTACACCACAGGAATGGGATGGACACAGGCCCTGGCCGGTGTGGCCCGGGGGTTGAGTGCCGGCCTGCGAACCAAGAGTGCCCTCCCCAGTCAGGGCGCAGGGCTGGGTCACAGGCCGGGTCCCCAGCTGGGGGCGTGAGAGGCCACCCATCGATGCCTCTCTCAGCTCTTCTCCCTCCCTTCCCCTCTCTCCAGGAATAAATAAACAAAACCACTTTTTTTTAAGTAGTGGTGATCATTGCAATTGCTGCAGATAAAATATCTCACAAAACTCCACATCCTTTCATGATAGAAAAAAACAAACAAACTCAGGAAAGTAGGAATGCAGGAAAGTGTTTCCGCAGGATAAAGGCCAATTAGGAAAATCCCAGCAGCAGCCTCACCCTCGAGGCAGAAGCCTGAAAGCACTTCCTCCCAGGCCAGAACAGGACTGGGCTCTCGCCACCGCCCGCTCGGGGCTGCGGAGCACACAGGCGGGAAAAGGGAAGGCATCCCCGCTGGAGAGGGGCGACCAAAGTAGTCTCTGTTCATCGATTACACAGTCATGCACACATTTAAAAACGCAAGAAAATAAAATTCTGCTACCAAACAGTTAGAACTAATAAATAAATTCAACGAGATTGCAGGACAGAACATCAGCGCCCCAAAACCAGCTGCATTTCTACACAAGAACAGTGGACACTTGGAAAGGGAAATCCGACCTGATTCAAAAATGGGCAAAAGGCTGAAATAGACATTTCTCCAGAAAAGATACATAAGCCCTGGCTGGTGTGGCTCAGTGGACTGAGGGCCGGCCTGGGAACCGAAGGGTGGCCAGTTCGATTCCCGGTCAGGACACACGCCTGGGTTGTGGGTCTGATCCCTAGCCTGGGGCACATACAGGAGGCAACGAATTCATGTTCCATTCTCTCTCCCTCTCTCGCCCACCCTCCTCTCTCTAAAGTCAATAAAACATACCCTTCAGTGAAGATTTTAAAAAATAAAAATAAATTAAAAAAAAAACAGAAAACAGTAAGCGCTGGCCAGGGTGTGGAGAAATTAGAGTCCTCATGCGCTGTTGGTGGGAGAGAGGTGGCCGCAGCCGCTGGGGCAGCAGCACGGAGGACCCTCAAAAATAGACCCGTCGTACCACACGGCCCAGAAATTCTACCGCCGGGTATTTACCCAAAAAAGGGAAAGCAGGGTTTCCAGGGGTACCTGTGCACTGTGTTCACAGCAGCTACAACATGGAGACAACCCATGTCCGTCCACAGGGGAGAGAACGGAATACATGTGTACATGTGTGTTTGTGTGTGCACCAACGGTGCTCGGCCTCACAAGGAAGGGAATTCAGATGCCTGCCACAGCAGGAGGAGCCTTGTGGACAGTACACGGAGAGAAAGGAGCCGGTCCCAAGGACAAACTCGGAATAATTCCCCGGATACGAGGGCCCCGGCGGAGTCGGAATCAGAGACGGGAAACCGATCGGCGGTGTGTGGACTGGGGGAGGGGAGCGTGGGGAGCTCGTGGTTAGTGAGGACGGAGTGTCAGTTCTGCGGGATGAGCCTCTCTCCCCGCCCCCCAGGCCCATGAGGGAGGGAGAAGCCCTGCACCCCCACTCGCCCCGGCCCAGGCTGTGCCCCCCGCCCCCCACTCTGTGCTGCAGACCTTCCCGCCGCCCAGAGGGCCGGGGACACAGCGCCCAGCTCACCTTGGGCAGGGCCAGCTCCTGGTCCAGCCCCACACTGATGTGGCACATGAAGTACAGACAGGCCCCGAACAGCGCCAGCACCAGCAGCAGCTGAGGAGGGAGCCGCGCGTGAGAGCCTGGCGGCACCGGGGGGCCCCCGGCTCTCCCCCGACCTGCGTCTGGTCGGCCGCGCTCTCTCTGAAACGCTCTGGAGCTGGACTGGAGTCCACACCGCCCGCCGCCCCCTGGGCCCTGGGCTTCAGCACCGGACCCTGGTGAGCTCAGGACCGCAGACCATGGGAGGTTAGGTCAGGCTGAGCAGCGCCCCCCCCGGGACCCCCGCACTGTGCAGGCCCCAGCTGCCCCTCCCGCCCCACTCACCACGACCACGCGGGTGACCCGGTGCAGCAGGAACGGGGCGTAGACCTTGCGGAAGAATCGGAGCAGAAGCCCCTCGCCCGGGTCGGCGAGGGGCGGCTTCTGGTTGCGGAGGCAGCAGCAGCCGTCCAGCCGGGAGGCCTGGGGGAGCAGCCCCTCCGGTGACCCCAGAGCGGACCCTGGGGACCGCCTCCCCGCCTCCCGGGCACTGGGGCGCCGGCCAGTGTGCGGCGTCTACCTGAGACCACCCCTTTGAATTCTGTGCTGTCACCCTCTGCCTGGCAGTGTATTTCCAGACCTCACGGGTGTCGGGGAGTCCGATCCACTCCCCCAAATGACCAGAGCAAAGTTACCGCTCTGTGTGGGGACGACGTGGCCCAAACGTCCCCGCCCAGGGTCCCCGCCCCGAGCCCCGCTCTGAGCCTTCTCTGCAGAGCGGAGCTCCCCAGCCCCATCCCAGCCAACGTGGGGCCGGCCAGGTCCCCGACCTCCTGCCTCCGGGCGTCTAGGGCCACCAGGGCCATGAATGCTGACATCTGCAGCAGGAAGTCCAGGATCACCGCGAGGCCGGAGGTCAGCGCAAAGTTCTGCACCGCGGGCATGGGCGTCAGGGCGCCTGGAGGTCAGAGGTGGCGCTCAGAGCAGGGCCCGCGCACACAGCAGCTGAGGGAGGGGCTGCCTGCCCCCCCCACCCCGGGCCCGAGGAGGCCCGGCCCAGACTCACCCAGGAAGAAGCAGATGGCCTCGGAGACGCTGCAGAGCAGCATGCTGGGCCCCACGCTGCCCAGCACCCGGCCGATGTGGGCCTCCAGGCCCTCCCCGGGCTTCCGCGGCAGCCTCTGTTGGGAGGGGGGGACGGGGGGGACCAGGTCCAGGGCCAGCCAGAGGAGTGGACACGTGCCTTGTGTCGCTGCCACCGGAGACCCAGCCGAGCCCGAGGGCCAGGCCCGCCTCCCCCTCCTCCGAGTCGGGCAGAGACAGAGGCTGGGCGCGCGAGCTTCAGGGGGTCCGGGGCGCCTGTGCCCCAACGACCCCCCGGCACCGCCCCCGTGCCCACCAACAGCAGAGGCTGACTGACTCTGACCCGTCCCTCCCAGGAACGCCGCTCGGCCGCAGGAAGACACAAGGTGGCCACGGGGAGGGGGGAGGGGGGCGGGCCTCGGGCCGGGAGCCCGGGAAACCCCCGCAGGGGGCGTCTGACTCAGGTGCCAGGCGCAGGCCAGCGCCCACCCACCTGGTGCTCCAGGACGAAGATGAAGACGTTGTCGGCCCCCACGGCCAGCACCAGGAAGGGCACCACCTGGAGCACCACCACGGAGGTGGGCACGCCCGCGTAGGAGAAGAGGCCTATGGAGGCCAGGACGGCTCCCAGCACCACGGCCACCCCGCCCAGGCCCAGCGTGACCTTGGCGTCCACCTGCAAAGGGACGGGCTCAGCCTGCGGACACGGACGCGGGGCTGGAGGGGGCCGCGTCCACCGGACCCTACGCGCTGGGTTTGCACATCAGAGTGGGGTCGGTCGGCGGGCGGGGCGACGTGTCAGCCCTGGGGACCTCTGTGGGGTGTCCCCCTGCGGCCAGGAGCTCTGGCTGGGGAGGTTCTGGACGCCCCACCCCGCGCCCCTCCCCCTCCTCACCAGCACGCGGCGCCAGCTGGTGTAGCTGCCCAGGGCCAGGGAGATGTACAGAAAGATGACCAGGTAGCTGACACCGAAGATGGGCAGGTCCTCGGCCGTGGTCTGGCTGATCTCGTCCTCCAGGGAGCGCTGTGGACACACCCCGCCCACCGCAGACCCTTGATGGCCGTGGACCCCGCTGGGCAGCATTCCCGCCCCCTGTCCTCCGGAGCGCGCGACCCCAGCCCAGGGTCACCGAGGACGGGGCCACAGGCGCCCGCCCCAAGCCGCGTGGGGTGTCCCGGGGCCGTGGGCCCCCAGCCCCTACCTCCGCCATGAACGTGACTTGGAACCTGCCGGCCGTTTGCCGCTGGAAGGCCCGCATCTCCTCCAGGAAGCCCGCCTCCCAGAGCTTGGCCTGGTCCAGCCGGGGGTCCCCGGGAAGGTAGTTGTTGAGGGAGAAGGTCAAGATCAAGGCCTCTGCCTCAGAGTAGTCCTTCCCTGGGGGGAGAAGAGCTAAGCCTCCCGCCCCTGCAGCCTCCCCCGTGGCCCCCACCATCCTCGTCTTCGTCACCGTCTGAGGCCGACCCCGCGTCCCTCTCTCGGCCGCAGACAGGAAACCAGGGGGGTCTGAGCAGCGCAGGGAGCGGGGGGCGAGGACAGGCAGGTCTACGGTGCCACCCAGCCCCTGCCAGCGTGGCTGCCGTCACTGCTCTGGCTCCTGCCCCCCGGCGGCCCTGGCGGGCTCCCCGGGGCTGCCCCGCTCACCCTTGTAGCCGCCCACGGCGAGGAAAGGGAACACCGGAGCTCCGTAGTCGGCCATGCAGCTCAGGCCCAAGGCCGTGCCGTCCTTGAAGGTGAGGGGGGCGCTGCAGGGAGAGGAGGGACCGTCGCAGCCCCGCACCAGCCCCGACCCCGGCCAGAGCCGCTCCGCTCCGCAGGATCTCACGCAGCCCAAGGCGGCGTGGGCCTGGCCCCTCGGACCGGGGCTGCCCGAGCTCACGTCACCGCTGCTGGCCTGGCCCTCCAGGCCCCATGGTCACTGAATCCCGACGGGTGAGGCTCGTGGGTGAGCCCCACCCGGGGTGCCGTGGGGTGGGGCCTGGATAGTCCCCAGTCTAGACCAGGGCCGAGCCCCCGAGGCCTCGAGCTGCCTGGAGCCCCCTCCCCCGACCTCGCCGCCCGGGACCCTCAAGGCCCGAATGTGTCTCTCTCTTTCCAGGGACGGTTTGCAGACCCGGCGACCTTGGGCCGGTCTGCACGCCTGCTGAGCCCTTAGAGCACCGCAGGCCCCTGGACAAAGCGCTCGGGGGGAGCGAGCCTGCTGGCCCCCCACAGCCCTGGGAGCGCACCCCCACCCCCATGAGCCTCCGTCCCCATCTGGGAAGTGGGGATAATGGACCCCCAAAGTAGCTCTGAGCGTCCAGAATCAAAATGAAGCCAGTGTGAGGGCGGGGGACCCCGGACCGAGCTCCCTGCCACCTGCGGCTCCGAGCCGCCCAGGGTCCAGCACAGACCCCGGGAAGCAGCCCCAACGGGCTCGCTCTCCAGCCCAGGCCTCAAGGGGCTGCAAGGCCAGGGCTATTTCCCGAGGCACGGCGACACTCCTGGGTTTTCACCCTCTCGCTCTCGAGTGTGTGAACCAACAGGCCACGGACCCAGCTCCCGGGCCCTGCGGCAGCTAACGGTTAGGAAAGGACCGCGTGCTGAGAATGCACCGATCATCCAGGAAGGCCGCTCAACACGCCTCCCTCCCCCGCTGCGGTGTGAGGCCGGCGCCCTGGCCACACAGACCCCAATGCCGGAACCCAGCCCCCGACACGCGAACCAAGGATGCGCCCTGCTCCATCAGGAGCTCAGCACAAAGGCCGTGAAGGCCATCCACAGCACTGCCCCCACACACAGGAGCCCCCCCCTCAGGGGGGCACTGCAGCCCCGAGGCCCAGGCGTGGGGCCACACCGGGCCCGCCCCCACCGCCCCCGTGGCGGCGCCTGGCCGCCCCAGCACCTGCCTGGAGCCCGTGCGCAAGACTCACTTGGCACAGTAGAGGAAGTGGTCCCGCCAGCCCACCTGGGCGGTCTGCCCCGTGAGCGTCTGGTTGGCGGTGAGCAGCAGCCTCGTGAGGTTGCTCTGGAAGTACTGCAGGAGGCTGTTGATGCAGCAGTCGGAGAGGCTGGCGTTGCTCGGGTTGAGGGGGGCGTAGCAGATGTCCCGCAGGGAGACGTTGCGCTGCTCCTCGGGCGACCACACCTGCAGGTGCCGCAGCCGCTCCTGCAGCCGCAGCAGCTCCTGCAGCAGGTCGGTGTCCAGCACCCCACTGAAGTTCTTGGGCCCCAGCAGCAGGGAGTCGTAGCTGTAGCCGGGCCGGCGTGGCGCCGTCAGGATCACCTGGTTGGTCCGGAAGAAGGGGCCGAAGTGCTGGTCGTGGAACTCCTTCTCCCTCCGGGCCTGGCTGCTGGGGGCCGACCACAGGTCCACGGGGTCCGTGGTCAGTTTCATGAAGGCCAGCCCCCCGGCCGAGGCCGCCGCCACAGCGATGGACACCAGCAGCACTGTCAGGGGCCACGAGGCCACCCACGTGCCCCAGCACCGGAAGCCCCGGCTGAGCAGGGTGTGCGTGGAGAGGCTGAGCCTGTTGGAGAAGCTGGGGCTGGCCTTGGGGTCCTGCGTCCCCCCCGTTTTCCTGCAGGGGCGCAGGCGGGGCGCCGTGAGGAAGGCGGTGAGCACAGCGAGGACAGAGCACAGGATGATGACCAGGGCCAGCCCGCCGGCCATGCGGCCCAGGCGGAAGGTCGCATCCAGGGCCTCGGGCTGGGCGATGGCCGGGCAGGACGCGGCGCAGTCCTGGCAGGAGCAGGCGGTTGTGCCGTTGGCCTGGGACTGGTTGCAGGGAGTGATCTCCCCGTCCAGGGGCTGAATCTCACTCCCTGCGGCCTGGCCGGGCTCCCACAGGTGGAAGGTGATGTCCAGCGGCGCCAGACCGTTCCCCGTGTCCCCCTGGTAGTTGAGCCAGCGCTGGGCGTTGCAGAGGGCGGAGCCGTGGGCGCCACACATGGCGCCCACGGCCAGCGTGGCGGCCGCGGGGATGCGCACCCGGCTGCAGGAGTCGTAGGCCGCCTCCGCGAAGCTGCGCCGGTAGAAGGCCTCGTAGGCCACCACGGCCGGGGGCTGGCCGTCCGCCCGCGCGGCCACGCGTGTCACGTTGATGAAGGTGCTCTGGTCGGGGCTGCAGGTGTTGTGGCAGTGCAGGCTCACGAAGTTGTCCGAGCAGGCCGGGCAGCGGGTCAGCAGGGCCTTGGTGATGGCCATGCTGGCCTGCAGGGACACCAGCTGCTTCTGGGAGCAGCAGGCGTAGGTGGAGTTGGGGCCGGAGTAGAGCCGGGGGCAGATGCGCTGCAGGAGGGCCAGGTGGCTGCCCGTGACGGGGCGGGCGGGCGTGTTGGACAGGCAGGACACGTTGGACAGCGAGGCCAGGCTGCCGGACAGCTCAGGGTTCTTCCCGCACTCGTCGTAGAAGGCGCAGTAGCCGGGCTGGTGCGTGGGCGTGTACAGCTCGGCCCGGGCCTGCGGCGTGGGGAGGCGTCAGCGGGGCCGGCGCCAGTGGCCAGGACGGCCAGGGAGGCTCGGGGAGAGGAGGGACGCAGGGTGGGGCAGCAGCACACCACCGGGGGCTGGGGCGGGGCTGGGGGGTGTCGGGGGCCCGGTGCACAGGCCCAGCCAGGGCTCATCCGGAGCAACCAGGTCACCGACAAGAGGGAGGTGGCCAGACAGATGGGCCCTGAGCGAGGTCCCACGGGTGGGTAAGGAGGCCACTCTGAGGGGCCGAGTCGGTGCAGCCACTGCCCACACGGGTGTCATCGCCGTCACCACTGGCACCGTGGTGCCCCAGCTGCAGGCCATGCCCAGAGGCCAGGGACCCCGGGGAGCTTCCATGCACAGCCCCCCTGCCCTCCCTCCCCTGCCGGCCCAAGATCCTTTGCCCGCCCCCCAGACCCACACGTGAGCGAGAGACATGACCTCCTCCAAAACCCAGACGTCAAATCCACGGCTCGGAAGCCACCCCACCAGCCACCTCAGGCCAGAGCATCTGCAGCCGACCAGGGTTGGGAGACCCTCAGTCACACCCTGTCCAGCCACCTCCTCCCCACCCTGTGTCCATCTAACCCCGTGACCCGGAGGCTTGGGCAGCCCACACCCCTCCACCCATGTCCCTCCTCTGGGGCGCCTGGGATCCCCCGGCTATCCAAAGTCCAGCCCCTGAAACCTGGGCCCTCCCTCACCGTCACTAAGAAGCCACCTGCCCGGGACCCCCGATGGGAGGCATCGGGGCGAGGACACAGGCTTCGGACTCACCGCCTGCAGGAGGAGGGCCCAGAGCAGCCAGCCCCTCAGGCCGGCCTTGGCCATGCCAGCGCCAGGAAGGGGTTCACGGGAAGTGGGCCAGGTCACAGGCAGAAGAGGCTCTGGGCTGGGTCCAGGGGACACACCGCCACAAGGCAGATGCCCTGCCAGAGACACCCTGGCCTGACTGGGGTGGGGACCAATCAGGCTGAGCCCTGCGCCTCCCAGGGCTCCGGCTGGCTAGTTAATGATCCACCTGCTCGCCCCTCCCTGCCGTGGCCTCACACTCTCTGACGGGCCTCGATGACGGTGGACGCGCGGGGTCCCCCCGACACCCACTTGCCAAAGCAGCCTGAGTGGAGGGCTCAGCCAGCTGGAGACCTGCCAGAGCCCAGCACTCACCCGGCCTCTGCTCCAGGGCGTGCGGGCGGGGGGGAGGGGGGTTCAGCGAGGGGGTGGGCGGCGAGGGGAGGGGTGATGCTCAGCGTGGTCCTGCGAACCTCCACTCACCCCTCCCCTCGGCCCCCACCCCACCCGGTCTCAGGTGCCCGCTGTCCCCTGCCCCCTCTTGGGGCCAGGACAGTTCTGCTGGGACATGCCCTTGTGCTGTCATCCTTAGCAACTGTTGTTAATTAACAGTCTGATAACGGCGGGGACAGACACTTCAGCCGTGGCGTGACGCAGTGACGACTCTGGGTGGCGGGGGAAGGCCAGCTTGCGGGGGACTGAGTGCCCGGAGGCCCCGAGGGGGGAGCCGTGGCCATCTGCTCCCCCGTCTCTGGTCTCCCCAGCCCCGGAGGGCCAGGCTGCGGCTGGGAGCCCCGGGCAGCGCCCCGCCCGGCCGCACCAGTGCCCGCGTGCTCAGCACTCGCCATCTGCTCCCTCCTGATAGAGATCTCCCCGTCGCCAGGATGGGCCTGACCTTGGCCCCGAGGCCGAGGCCGAGGCGGGGCCGTTCAGGGCAGCGGCGGGCACATCTCTGATGCAGCCACCGGCGGGGGCCAGCCGCAGGGAGAGACCTCCTGCCTCCCCAGCCTGTGTTTCACGGACCCTGGCGGGACCCCGGGGCATCCCCAAGCACACATCTGGGAAGACAAAGGGGGGAAGGGAACCAGAACACGAGGGGCGGCAGGGCAGGCTCAGGAGGGCCCCTCAGCCCTGATTCTGGAGAGGAGCTGCCGCAGCCCGGGGCCGGTCACCCTCACCCCCACATCTGGGCCCCCCCCCCCAACCTGGGTCTCTCTCCTCCTCTTGGGTGCCTCCCCCCGCAGCAGGGACTCTCGGTGACGGCAGGAAGCCCACCAGGGCACATTAGAGAGAGGGCTCACCAGGGGCCTTGGGAGACAGTGGGGGCATGGCCGGGGTCTCCTCCAGGGAGCAGGATGTGGGTGCTGGTTGAGGACCCTCAGGCGGCCTCAGCCCCAGGCTCCTGTGGCCTCCTGGAGCCGGAGCTGCCGGGCCCGGCTCGCACCACCAACTCAGGGGGGCCCCAGGGGGCCGTGGCATCAGAGCCCAGCGCGGGCTTTCGGGGTCCCCCGTGGGACACCCACGATCCACCACGGCGGCGCCCTTTGCACCCAGTGCCTGCGAGGCTGCGGAGGGCACAGGCTCACTCTTGTCCCGCTTCTCCCCGGTTGTCACCCGAACCCCCACGCTCCCGCCACGCCCTCGCCAGCACACTCGTCGCCGGGCCGTGATCCTCCGGCCCTCGGATCTTCTCGGCTGGCCGGTTCTCCTATCTCAGGATGAGTAAGTTTTTGGCTGACGTCTTTGTGCCTGATGGTATCTCCCCAGCCTGCATCTATTTCCTGAAGCCCAGATCCTAGAGGTGAGATAAGAGTGTCAGAGTGGCAAGTTCATGGCCCCAAGTGCACAGTCCAGCAGCTCCGGCAGGCAGCCCAGGGTGTCTGGGCAGGGACCTGCCAGGTTCTTGCACGCTGACTCCCCGGGGGGTGGGGGGGCGGGCGAGACTCTTCCCACGGCCAGCGGCTGCCCCCAAAGGTGCCCGGTCCCCAGCCGCCCCCGCTCTGTGTGTTGGGTCTGCTGTCAGAGTTTCCAGATTTCACAACTGGGGCAGGGCACGGCATGGACTGGCCCGGAGAGGGAACCGGCCCTGAACCCAGCCACCAAGTGCAGGAAGTGGTGGGAAGGGGCCAGCCGGGAGCCTCCAGGGGTCAGGCTGGCTGGGGGCTCAGGGAAGCCCCCTGTGGACGGGTGGCAGGTGCAGGAGCCTCTGGGCTGGCTGCGTGGCTCCTGGGGGCACCAGCCTGTGCGTCCTGCTGAGCGAGGGGCCAGGCGTGTCGCTCGGCCGGTCACCAGCCAGTCACGGGCGGGGGCCACAGCACAGCGCTGGATGGGTGTGCAGTGCTCCGCCCAGCACCGGGCAGGGGTTTGGGGGGAGATGTCTACGTGGCCTCCGGCTGGTGGCAGTGAGCAGCCGGGGGGGCTGGACCCCAGCGGCGCCTTCCCGTCCCTGGCCGCAGGGCCCGGAGTGAGTGAAGGGACTGTGCCCGGGGCGAGACCCTGCTTCCCGGGCTCCCGGCCTCTGTCACGACTCGCGGTGGCCGGCGATCTGGTTCTGGCCAATGTGAAGCCTTTTTTTTTTTATTTGGATGGACTTATTCGTCTTATGTTCACAGGAAAGCTGAGCAGGAAGGAGGAGAGGTCCCCCTTCACCCCCCACCAGTCTCCCTGCTGAAACATCCTGGCACCTCTGTTGCAATCCATGGGCCAGTATTAACACATTGCTGACTGCAGTTAATCATTCACACCAGACTCACTCCCTTGTGTTGTACGTTCTGCAGGATGTGACGAACACGGGATGACACGTATCCCACATTATAACATCACACAGGATAGCTTCCCTGCCCCCAAATTCCCTCTGCTCTACCTCCATGCCTCTCCCTCTCTGGACGCCCTGACAAAGCCTGTTCTTCGTGCAGACACTCCGTGTGCGTGTGTGTGTGTGTGTGCGTGGCAAACCGCACACAACATGACATTTACCGCCTTGACCATGTCCAAGTGTTCGGTTCAGGGTGTTACACGCATGTACACTGTTGTGTGCCCATCAGCACCACCGACCCATACCTTTGCTCGTCCTGAAAACCAGACATTCTACACCCAGCCCCGCCCTGCCTGGTGTGGCTCAGTGGATTGAGCATGGGCCTGCAAACCAAAGTGTTGCCAGTTCGGTTCCCGGTCAGGGCACACGCCTGGGTTGCAGGCCTGGTCCCCAGTGGGGGGCGTGTGAGAGGCAACCACACACTGATGGTTCTCTCCCTCGCTTTCTCCCTCCCTTCCCCACTCTCTAAAGATAAACAATTAAAATTTTTAAAAAAGAAAAAGAAATCCTGTGCTGATTAAACTGTAACTCCCCAGTCTCCCCTCCTCCAGCCCCTGGCACTCCCATTACACATTCTGTCTCCGAGACCCGGGATCACGCAAGAAGTCCCGCACGAGTGAAACCTGGTCGTGCTTCTGTGCTGTGCCCACCCGTGTCACAGCGGATGGCAGAACCTGAATAACGCTCCACGGTACCTGTGAACCACACTCCGCTCACCCACTCACCTGTCTATGGACCCTCGGGTTGTAGTGGCTGTGCATCGCGCCTCTCTGAACACGGGTGTGCGTTCTAGAAATCACGCTTAGTCGATTTGCTAGCAATTTGCTGAGGATTTTTGCATCGACGCTCATGAGAGATATTGGCCCATAGTTTTGTCAGGGCAACGCGGGTCTCACAGCATGAATTAGTAGCTGTTCCCTCCCATTCAATTCTCCTGAGAGTTTACAAAGTATTTGTGTCATTTCTCCTTCAAATGTTTGACAGGATTCACCAGTGGAGCTGTCAGGCCCACAACTTGTCTTTGCCAGGAGATTTTTTTATTACTGTTTCAGTCCCCTTACTACTCACGGGTCCATTCAGCTCGTGTGTCCGTTCGTGGTGTCGTCTTGGTAGCTTCTGTGCTCCTGGGAGCCTGCCCCTCTCACCGCGTTGGTGCAACAATGGTTCGCGTGCAGCGAGCGCTGTGTTTCCAGAGAATCCACAGCGCTGCCCCCACTCCCACTCGGACTTGGCGACGGGAGTCTTCTCGTCCCCCTGGTGCACCGAGCTAGAGGCCCGCCAGCTTGGTCAGTCATCTCAGAGAACCGACTTCCGGTCTCAGTCATTTTCCACGGTGTCTTCCTGTTCTCCGTGTCATTCATCTCTGGGCTCGTCTTTCCTATGTCCTTCCTCCCGCTGGCTTTGGATGTCGTTGTGTTTCCCTAGTTCCTTAGGCGGTAAAGTGGGGTGGTTGACTTGAAACATTTCTTGCTTTTTTTTCCCTGTGAAGTCGCAGCGAAGACCTTGGGAACGCCCTGCTCCCACTGCGTCCCACGGTCGGGTGTGCTGCGCTCTGCCTGCTCCCGTCTCTACGCGCTTCCTGCTCTGCGGCGACTCTTCCTGGGACCGCCGGGTGCCCGACTGTGGCCCGCTTCCACCAGTGTGTGAGTTGTTCCGCCTTCCTGCTCTCGGTGGCTTCTGACTTTATACAGCTCTGGTCAGAGCGTGTATGTCATGTGGGATGTAAGTTTCTAAATGTTGAAACTTAGTTCGTGGCTAACACCTGGTTTGTCCTGCGGACTGTCCCCTGTGTATCTGAGACTCCAGAATCACGGGTGCTTTGCTGCCGCTGGGTGGCGCGCTCTGCACCTGTCTGTGAGATCCCGGTGGTTTGTGGGGCCGTCCACGTCCTCGGTTTCCCTGCTTCTCCCGTCCGGTTGTTCTGCCCAGCATTGAGAGTGGGGTGTCGAACCCTCCCCCCGTCCTTGTAGAACTTCCCGTTTCCCCACTTCTCTGTCCATTTGGCTTCACAGGTTTGGGGTGGTCTGTCCGCAGGTGCATAAATGTGTACACAGCCTCATTTTCCCCGCATCGAACTTTTTACTCACATGCAACGCCCTCCTTTCTCTCTGTGAGCATCCGGATCTACAGCCCACCTGGGCTGACGTTAGGAGAGCCGCCCCTCCACTCTCTTGCTGCGTTTGCACAGAAAGCACCTTTCCTGTCCTCTCACTTCCCACCCGGGGGCCTCTCGGGATCTCCCGTGGGTGTCTTGTGGACTGCATGTCGCTCCATCATGCTTTTCAGTCCATCCTGCCAATCTCAGGCTTTCCACTGGGGAGATCAACCTGTTTCTATTTAAAGTGATTGCTGGTAAGGAGCTACTATTAGTTCTCCCCATGCCTTAGAGCTTCCCCACCCCACCCGCCTCAGGTCCTGCATTAGCCTTCTCTTGTGTTCAGTTGATTTTTATTAGGAAATCGTTGACATTCCCTCCTCACTTCCTTTGGTGCGTATTCTGTGGCTATTTTCTTTGTGCTTCCCATGGGCATCCCGTTGAACGCCCTAAACGCTAACCCTCTAATTTGAATTTACGGCAGTGTAGCTTCAGTAACATACAAACTCTGCTCCTTTACAGTGCTGTCTCCACCCCTTTCGGGGCCTCAGATTTACATCTTTGTATACCGTGTGCCCCAAACATAGACTAATAAGTATTCCAAACGCATGAGTCTCCTAAGTGATGCAGAAAAGATTTGGAGTTATAAACCAAGACACATTAATACTGGCTTTTGCATGAATGATTTTCTCTTAAGATGTACTGGTTTCTGACCATGCAGAAAACAAAATATGCAGCTACAAACCACGGTCACATGGATGCAAGTTCGGCACGTGCCCGTGTGCCCACATTCCCTGAGGCCTGGTGGCTCCGGCTGGCTGGGGGTCGCCAGCCAGTGCCCTGTGAGCTGCCCACAGAGCTCCTCCAGGCACTCCCAGCAGGGCAGACCCATTAGTTTCGAACGACCTCAGTTTTCTGTTTATCTGGGCATGTTTTAATTTCTTCTTCACTTTTGAAGGAAAATTTTGCCAGCTATAGGATTCATGTTGATAGCTTTAAAAAAGAAATAGGTACCTTAAACATACCGGCCTATGTGTTCTGATAAACATACTGTTTCTCTCCCTCTTTCTCTCTCCCTTCCCCCCTCTCTAAAAATAAATAAAAGCTTTAAAAAATATTTTTTAAAATTGTTTTAGGGTCCTGGCTGGTGTGGCTCAGTGGATTGAGCATGGGCTTCGAACCAAAGGTTCAATTCCCAGTCAGGGCACATGCCTGGGTTGCTGGCCAGATCCCCAGTAAGGGGTGCATGGGAGGCAACCAAACATTGATGTTTCTCTCCCTCTCTTTCTATCTTCCCCTCACTTTAAAAAAAAAATAAATCTTTTTAAAAAATCATTGTCTTCTTTATTTTAAAAAAATTGTTGTAAGATGTCACTATGCCAAGATCAGCCTAACGTGTCAGTCTAAGGTCTTCTCAGGTCTTTTCTGAGCCGTTCGCTCCCTGGGCTCACAGAGGCACTAATTCCCCTGCGTGTGCATCCATGTTTGAATCTCCTGGTTTTTAATGTCTGGCTCCTGAAAGGCGGGGGGGGGGGGGGAGTGAAAAATGAAAGAGGGAATAAAAGGTCACTGGTTCTTTTAATTCCCTCTGGTGAGATATTTGCTGGTAATCTTTCAGCGGATCGCTTGTATGTGATGACTTGCTCTTCTCTTGCTGCCTTCAGGATTCTTGCTTTGGCCTTTGTAAGCTAGGCCATGCTGCACCTCGGTGTGGGTCTCTTGGTCCACTCTCCTTGGAATTCATGGAGTTTCTTGGATGTCGGTCATCAAACCCAGAAAGTCCTCAGCCATCCCTCAACACCCTCTCAGCCCCTCCTCACTCCCCCTCCTGGGGCTCCCACGATGTGCCTGCTGGCTCACTCTCCACGTCCCACAGGCCCCCTCGGCTCCATTCTCCTTCCATCTCTTTCCTTCCTCTTCCTGAGACTCAGTGATTTCCACTGTCCTACCTTCAGGCTCACCGAGTCTTCCTTGCACCTGCTCAAGTCTGCCTTCAAATCCCTCAGGAACTTTTCATTTCAGTTATTGTAGTTCTGGCTCCAGAATTTCTTTTTGTTCTGATCTCTTCGTGAAATTTCTACTGGGTCTTTTTTTCCCATTCAGAATTTCCACGCAATATTTTCTTGACCTTCTCTGACCTTCCTTCAGTTTTATGAGCATGTTTAAGACGGTTGTTTTAAAGCTTTTGCCTAGTATGTCTGCCATCAAGTCTTTTCCAGAGACAATCTGTTGACTTATTTTTTTTTCCTTTGTGTGGGCCATATTTTCCAGTTTCTTTGTGGACCTTGTGGTTTTCTGTTTTTGTTGTGTACTGAACATTTGAATCTAATAAATCTGGGAACCAGATTCTTCCCCTTCCCCAGGGTTTCTTACTTGTTTTATTTATTTTTTAAAAATTGGCCCTGGCTGGTGTGGCTCAGTGGGTTGAGTGCCAGCTTGCAAACCAAAGGGTCACCGGTTCAATTCCCAGTTGGGGAACATGCCTGAGTTGCTGGCTGCAACCCTGGTAGGGGGCACTTGAGGGGCAACCACACATTGGTATTTCTCTCTCTCTCTCCCTTCCCCTTTCTCTAAAAATAAATAAAATCTTTAAAAAATATTTTTAAAAAATTGTCATAGGATGTCCCTATGCCAAGACCAGCCTAAAGTGTCAATCTAAGGTCTTCTCAGCTCTTTTCTGAGCTGCTCACTCCCTGGGCTCACAGAGGCACTAATTCCCCTGCGTGTGCAGCCGTGTTTGAATCCCCTGGTTTTTAATGTCTGGTTTCTGACCGGAGGGGAGTGGAAGAGGGACTAAAAGGTCACTGGTCCCTTTAATTCCCTGGAAGTCACTCGAGCCGACAGGAGAGGGTCTCGCTTCAAGGCTGGAGGTACAACAATGGCTGCCTCCTCTTTGGTCAGAAGCAGCTGCCAGCCACCAGAGCACAGACCCACAATGCTAGGAAAAGGGGGTCCTTCTTGCCGCCCCCCACCCCTAGCCCCCACAAGCTGTGTGCCAGCCACCCCAGGGCCATGTGCATAGCCTCGTGCCACTTGGCCAGAAGCGAGGGGTCAGCAGGTCCTGCTGAGCTAAGACTTGAAACGGAACAAAACTAACCCCAGTGAACACTCCGAACAGGGCAGCTGGCCCCGGATGGGGGTCAGGAAGGCTCCCGGGGGGCAGCAGTGCCTGGGTAGGGAGGGTCCCACACCCAGGGCTGCCAGACTCAGCCAGAGTGAGCCAGGGCTCCAGCTGGTCTGAGCTCCACACAAACGCGTTACTGCCCAGTATCATCACAAGGACTGACTGGGACGGGCGCATGCCGCGGGGTCGTGCCCCGTCGCAGCACCGCAGGGGAGGGGCTGAGGCTGAGAGAACGGGATGGGCTGAACCCAGCCCCACCCCAGGTTCCAGGTCGGGGCCCACAGACCTGCACAGCTTCCCACTCGGCCCCTGAGCCGGAGGGCATGGGGCTGGCAGCTGACTCCCTCTGGGCCCATTCCACCATCTGTAAAATGGGACGGGCGCAGGGACAGCACCGCTCAGCCCCTGAAGGGTGCTCCGGGCCCAGGAGCACCCGCCTTCCTGGGAGGAGGCTGTGGTCAGGGGTGCAGATCAGACCCTGGCCCGGCCCGGCCGGCCGGGGGGCCTCACCCTAAGAAGCTGCTGTGATTCGGAGCTTGAGGACCCTGCGTCAGAGCTGGCTCGGGGGTGCACCCCCGACCCAAAACACTCAATGGGGGCACCTCACTCCTCCTACGGAGGAGACCCCGGGGCAGGCCAAGAGCAAGGCGCCTCTCTCGAGGTCGGGCAGCACGTGGAGGGGGCCACAGAGACTGCTTCCCGGTGGGCTTGCGGGCGATGCCGTGGGAGGAGGGAGTCTGCCCCGCACGGCCCCCTGCACAGTGGGAAGGACGCTGGGCCGGGCATCTGCCCCTCCCCGTGGATGGCTGCTTTTCAGGGTGAGAATGGCCATGGCCAACACAGGACAACTGGCTCACAGCACCCCTCCGAGAGGTGGGCTGTCCAGCTGCTTCCCCCTGGGGGGAGAGGACACTGTGCACTCTCCTGCACGGTTTGGAGCTGCTGGCCACTTCCTCCTGGGAACACTGCCCCTGGGGACCAAAGTCCCCAGACTGACAGTTCCCCGAAAGCTGAGTCACTGATCCTGAGCAGATGGGGTACTCGCGGGACTGGGAAATGCACTTGAACCTGCTCGCGCTCTGGGTCCAGAGGTTTCCAGGTACTCTCTGTCACCCCGTTATCACCGTGGCTCGAGGCTATCTGATCAGGGCACGCCCTGCCTAGAAACCAGCCGCACCTGGTTACAAACCCAGCAGCTTCTTGGCCCACTCGCCACTCTCGACCCCTTCGGTTTTCTTTCCCCTCCGACGCGCTGGGCTGCCCCCCCCCCCCACCCAACACTGCCGCCTGCTGGTCCGTCAGGGCTGCGGGTCCTGCCCACTCTTCAGGCTCAGCCACCTGACAGGCGGCTTCCCCGACCCCTCCAGCCGGGGCACACGCTGCAGAGCCCTCAGGGCACCCAGACATCCCAAAGGGTGGCTACCCAGCTCCGAGCACCCACACACACGCACACGCACACACGAGCCCTCAGCTGAGCGCCTGCACCTGGCTGCCCCCACCAGGTGTTGCAGCACAGATGGGAGCTTCTTGGGCCCTCGGAGGTGGGGCACCTTGAGGGCTGCTTCTTGATCCCCAGAAGCTCCTCCCACGCAAGGCTGTGCCTGCCGATGCCCCCTAGTCCCTGGCACAGGGTGTCCAGTCGGGTGTGGGTGTGACTGCACCCGCCAGGGGTGGGGATGTTCCTGGGACTCCACCGACCTCCCTGCCCTTGGTCCCACTGGGTCACCCTGGGATCCACTGCTGACCTTCCCTGCTCCTACAGCAGGCCAGCCCCGCCCCAGGCCTTCCAGGCACCTTTCATGTGCTCGCTGAGTGGCCTCAGCTTCACCGCATGCAAATGGGTTGTGCAGGGCCAGAAGGAGACGCCCGGGCCCCCAGAGCCCCAGCCAGTCCAGACCCCATCCAGTGCCAGGGCCCGCTCCAGCTCCGGGAAGGTGACCAGGCAGGCCAACTCCCCAAGGGTGTGGTGGGGAGACCAACAGCAGTGCTTGGGGGGACGGCGGGCCTGCCCAGCCTCCCCACACAGGGACCCCCGTGCCAGGAGCTTGCTCCTGCACCTCAGCCCCCACAGGAGCACGTGCCTGCGCCTGCCGAGGGGGGCGCAGGCTCCGGCCCGCAGCGTGCTGTGCGGCATGGCCGCCAGGCCTGCACCCAGCCCCAGGCGGAGCCACAGACCAGAGCAGAGCCCCTTCCAGAAGGGCCGTCACTGGGAAGCCCAAGCAGCCCGTCTCCTACACCCACACTGGTTCCGGGATGCAGGCTGCTGGCCAGGAGGTGCAGTGGTGGCGGGTAGGAGGAGCCGGGGGGGCGGGGGGGGGGGGACAGGGCGAGGCGGCCACACTGCTCCGGAGCAAACCCGTCCCTGGGGCCAGACCCCGGTTCCTCACCCGCCTTGCAAAGCAGGGGGGAAGGTGTGAGCCCGCCCCCTTCCATGCCGCCAGGGGGTCACCCCGAGGGGACCCAGCAGACGCTGTAAAGCTGCCGTTCTTGTTTGCTGAGAGCACCTGAGCCACGGGGCACACGAGCACCCTGGGGCGCGGCTCTGGCTGCCGTCTCCCCACAGGCGCACGATCCCCCGAGCGGAGAACTCCTCCCCTGCACACAGCCTGGCCCCCAGAAGCCCTCCAAGGAGAACCGGGGCAGGAAAAGCTGGGACACCCACCCCAGCAGTGACCGAGGGTCAGCGCGTGCCCCGTGCACACCGCCCGTGCTGACACCACAGCGGGTCCTCCTTCTGAAACGCTCAGGCCACCGGGCTTTCTCCCAGCGGCTGCGTGCCAGCGCCCCCAGCCCCGCGCCAGGACTCCCCTCCGCAGCCCGGCCTGAGGCCCGCCGAGCGGGGGGAGGCGATCCTGGGACGAGGGGCTCGCAGAGGGCAGTCAGCGGCCGTCCTCTGCACAGCAGGAGCTGGGCGGCGGGCGGGGAAACCCTCTCCCGTCGGGGCGTCGGGGCCGAGTGCAGAGCAGCGAGCAGTGCGTGTGAGCCCCCCCATCCCCCGCACTGATGGGGCACGCAGGTGTGCCGCCAGGAGCAGTGAGGCGCCAGGGGCTGCAGGGGCGGAGGCTGCGCCCACCGCGTGCGGCACTGGAGGGGGCAGCAGGCTCAAGGTGAGGAAGGCCCGTCCTCCCCGTGGGTGAAATGTCGTTTCCGAGCTCCAAGGGATAGAGGCTGGCCAGCAAGACCCCAAACAGAGGCACGGGAGCAGGTGTGGGCTGGACAGAGGCCTGGACAGGGCAGGTGTCTCCCAGAGCCGGAGGCCCCAGGCTGCAGCGTTGCACGGCTGACCCCTGCTGGCCAAAGGGGCTGCACGCAGCAGGAAGGGCCAGGCTTGCCCTCCCAGAGGCAGTTTTGGGGGCAGCCCCTTCCCCCCTGCAGGAGCCCAAACCAAGGCGGCAAGAAGGCAGTGAGAACCTTTATTGTCTGGGGGCACGAGCGCTGGCCTGGCAGCGCCACGGGCCCGGAGGCCACAGTCCGCCTGCCTGGGGCCCAGGGCGCCCCTCCAGGGCAGGAATCCGGTCCATCCAGCAGACACCCAATCCCCGCCGTGCTCGGCTGCGGGGCCTGGAAGACTCGCAGCCGGCCTGGACAGACTCAGGAGGGCGCCGCCGAGGGTTTGCGCTTCTGTCCTCTGTGCCTGAAGCTGCGCAGGGGGTTCTGGGCCTTTGCCTTCTGGGGAGGGGGCCACGGGTCAGCACAGGGCGCTGGACGCCAAATGTCCACGCCGAGACAGGCTCTGAGAAGTGGGCGGGGCCGCCACTTCGGGGCCCTGCAGCCCAGACGCCCAGGACAGACGCTACGGTGGCCGCCACACCCGGCAGCCCCCACTCGGCCCACCTCCCTCCTGCGGCCGGGAGGGCAGCGGAGGGCGGTGGGGACAGAAAGCCAGTCCTCCCTTGCCCCTGGAGACACGGGTGGGGGGTGGAGGAAGTCCCAGCCCCCAGGACTTTGACCTGGAGCCAGGAGTTGAGGGCCAGTTGCTGGAGCCACTCTCCGCCAAGGCACGCACGCCGTGGTGACGAGGGAACGTACCTTGACCTTCTTAGAGGACACCTTCCGCTTCCTATGGGGGCGAACCAGGCCGCGCAGAGCAGGAGGGACTGCAAAAGACAAGAGGCCTCAGCAGCTGCCGCCCAGCCCCTGGCCGACCCCTCCGCACCCACACGCCCTCCGGGCCCTCGGGAGGGCTCTCCCCCAGTGTGGCCCAGAGCCACACTCCAGCCCACAGTCAAGTGCCCACAGTGCTAGTTGTTATCACGGAGGCTGCTGCGATAGCCACGTAACAGAGAAAAATGAAGGTAAGTTTCTGAAAAAGAAAATGCTGCTAAGACGGAAGAAGACCTACAACCCTCCCCCGTGTGGCGTGCCACCACAGCCGCACCCCAGACGGGCCGCCTCTCCCCAGACGGGCCGCCTCTCCCCACACGCCCGCCCTCACCTGTCGGCTCCTCCGCCATTCCCGCCCACGGCAGGAGCCCTGGCCTCCGCCCTCACCTGCACCCGCCCTCAGTGCCAGCACAGCCCTGTCTGGCCAGGCCCCCCAGGACACAGACGGGGCTCCCTCCGTGCCCCCGTCCCCACGCGGAGCGACACGCAGTGGGGGTGTGCGGCAAGCGGGCCTGCCTGTGTCTGCACACACCGTCGCTGGGCCTGGAGGTCCCGGCAGCCCAGCGCACAGTGCCCAGGGCCCGCTGCGTCGCCGCCCACCCCTCCCGCTCACCCAGGTAGTCGGGGACGTGGCCCAGGTGCGGCTTCACCACGGCCGGGTGCAAGGGCAGGTCGTGCCGCAGCAGCTGGAGGTCCCTGGGGTTGTCTTCGAAGTACGTCGGGGGGGGGGGGGGGGGGGGGGCGGGGGAGAGCGCTGCAGGGCGGGCCCGTGTGTGTCGGCACAGGGCTCCCGGGGGCCACTTGCACTTGGAGTTTACGAAGCGGGTGTCCCACCGCCTGTGCCGGTCACCTGCTTCCCTTCCAGACGCAGCAGCCGATGGGGTCTCACTTCCCCCGCCACCCCCGCTGCCCTTTCTGTGAAGCACCCGGGGGCCCAGCACGCCCGTCCCTCGGGGCCGTCCCAGGCTGCCCCCGCACCGACACACACACACACACACACACACACACACACACACACTGTGTGCACTCCCCGCTTCGTGCAGCGCGTCCCTGTGGGGGGCTCCCGCCTCCGGGCGCGACGCTGGGGCTGCGTGGGGGGGCACGAGCACCACAGCTGTGCACGTTCACGGGCCCCGTCGTGGGGGCGGGCGGGGCCACTGTCCTCCGCGCGGTCACCTCCGGCCAAACAGACGGCCCCCCGCGCCCCACCCACCGCCGAGGCCTCGGCCCGGGCTCGGGCTCGGCTCTCACCTTCAGCTTCTCCGAGTGCAGAAGCTCCTCCTTGATCTCCTTCAGCCTCGCCTCTCGGATGGCCTGCTTGGTCACGGAACGCATGGCGTCCTGGGCAGACACTGAGGGTCAGGGCGCTGGGGCAGCCGGGGATCCCCCCCCAGGAACCCCCCGCCCCCGTCCCCAGCCCACTCACCCTGCAGCGGTAGCGGAAGCCCTCGATCTCCTCCATGTGGAACTGGTAGGGGAGCAGGGCCGGGGCCCCGGTCTCTGTGGGGAAGCGACAGTGAGCGACACCCAGGCGCAGACCTGCCACCGCCCCCCCCCCCCCCCCCCCCGAGAGACAGCGGGCACAGCCAGCCGGCTCCCTGCGGTGCGGTCTGCAGGCACAGCGAGGGACCTGGGTCTCGCCAACAGGCGTGAGGGTTCTCCGGGTGCTGCAGCCAGGGCAGCCCGATGCCCCATGTCCACGGTGCCCACCAACCCCTCATTCTCGGGACCTGCCCAGCCCCCTACTCTGCTTCCCCAGGGCCACTCTGGACCCCGCACCCTTAACATC
Source organism: Phyllostomus discolor (assembly GCF_004126475.2). Classification (NCBI taxonomy): domain Eukaryota; kingdom Metazoa; phylum Chordata; class Mammalia; order Chiroptera; family Phyllostomidae; genus Phyllostomus; species Phyllostomus discolor. The sequence goes on from NC_040912.2 coordinate 265,157, forward strand.
CTGGTGGTAGACCGCGCGCCCACCCCTCCTCCACCATCTGCTCCTCAGAGCCTGGGACACGGCCCGGCTGCCCCAAGACCGTGCCCTCTCCCAAGGCTGCCTCCTGAGACACCACCAGCCTTCGGTGCTGTCTCCCAAATCCCCACCCTGCCCTTGGCCCTTCTGTCGCTGGGGCAGGAAGTGCATGTGACTTGGGCCTGGGCCTGCTTATCTGTGATGGGGACAGTGCCTGCTATGGAGGGCAGGGCGGGGATGGAGTCAGGGACTGGGGGCGAGCAGGGCCGAGCAGGTAGGTGGTGGCCGGTCACACCTGCGTCCCGGCTCCGGGACGTCCTGGGCGAAGCCTGGCCCTGGCTCTCACCTCCACCGAGAAGCTCCTCGATCTTGCCCAGCTGGGACTGCTCCGTCGGCAGCACGAAGGTCAAGACTACGCCTGGGTTGTTGGCACGCGCCGTTCTGCAAGGAGAGACGGCCCCGCTCGTGCTTCTGGCCTGCGCCCTGCAGGAGCCCACGGTCCCGGTGCCCGTCCCGCCACACCCAGCCGCCCCTACCTGCCCGCACGGTGGATGTAGGCCTCGGGGCTGGGGGGGAGGTCAAAGTTGAGCACGGCAGACACGTGGTGGAAGTCGATGCCTCGGGCCACACCTGCCTCCGGGTCAGAAGCCCTGCAGGGAACGAACACAACCGGCTCACCCGGCGCTCCCTGGGCCGCGTGCTCGTGCCCACTGGGTCTACAGAGTCTCCAAACAAGGCCTGTGTGCAGCCACAGGACCTAATGTGGAGCCACAGGACCTAAGAGTGCAAGACTCGACCTTCAGAACTGGTTCAGGAGCAGGGCAGCGGGGCGGCCACACTGCAGCCCTGACCTGGGCTCTGGGGCATCAGCAGAACTAACCGCCCCACGCGGTGACCTGAGAAGCCCACCAAGCAGACAGACTGCGGCCTCCCTTTGCCCCTCGGAAACACCCTCCCCACAAGTCACAACTGCACCCAGAGCAGGCTGGGCCATCTCCCCGAGCCAGCCGGTGCCCCAACAACCCAGGCGGCCCAGCCCCTCGCCCCACCGGGGACCACGCGCACCCTTCGCTGCCCTTCTCCAGGCCCAGCAGCTGAACAGGGGATCTGTGGGCTACGCTGGCAGAGAGGCCTGGCTCCACTCTAGCACCCTGATTCGTCTCTCCGGGGAGGTGTGGGAGGACAGAAGCGTGGGCTCACCTGTCCCCCTTGGGCCCTGTGCCCCGACGCTTGCCTTTGACCGGGGCCCCCAGGACTTCGGCATCAGTTGCTATGACACAGTCATAGAAGCCTTGGTTGAACTGTGAAATGATGTGGCACCTGTGGGCCAAGAGGGGAGGGTCACACCCAGTAGCTCATCCACCCCAGCACCGCTGCCCATCATGCTCTGGCTCTCCCTCTTCTTAAACTCTCCCCCAGCTTTATCTTGGTGACTCCACCCTTCGGCTGAAGACCGAGCGACAGTGGGTCTCTCGGAGTTTGTGACAAAGTCACTATGGACTGAGCCCAAAGCCTGCCCTCTATGCACTTAAGAAACAAGAACAGCAAGTGCGTCTCCCCTTTCCGAGCCCGTCTTTGACGCGTTGCAGCCGAGACATCAGCCGCAGCGCACCTGGAGCGCAGGGGGAGCTCCCCGTTGAGCACGCAGGCGGGGATGCTGAACTGCTCCAGGAACAGGCGCAGCCGGTAACTCCGCTCCAGAGTGTTGACGAAGAGCAGGGACTTGCCCCGGATCAACGAGAGCTTGAGCAGGGCATACAGCAACAGAAACTTGTCTTCCTCCGTGTCACAAACCACCTGAAACTGCTGCAGCTGCTCTGGCCCGGGCAGCTGGGACTCTTGCAACTTGAGAGTGACCTGGGGGGACAGGCCTGCGGTCAGGAAAGAGGAGAGAAATGCTATCGCAAGCCACTGGCTCACTAGCCACAGTGCAATGAGCTAGTTCAGGGCACTATGGGTCCCGTCCAGCTGGTGTAAGGAGTCCAAGGCCCCTAATAATTGTAGGGAATGAAGAATGTAAAGTTACATGCAAAGCATTTGGGGAATAGCGCACAGAGAGACAGACACATGACTGGAGTGAGGAGGGACATCCTACAGCGGCAGCCTTTCTCAACAGCAGGGGTCACAAAGTAGCGAGCTTGCACCTGCTGCTAACAGCAGCCTTTCTGGCCCTTGAGGTCTCTGCTCAGGCCTTTAGGTGAACTATCATTTAACACATTGTATGCGGGAAACGTATTTATACGTTTTACGTTGACTAGTAGTAAAGCGCATGATAAAAACTACCCGCAAACAATGTGTTAAACCCCTAAGGGACCTCTGGAACTATACAGTGACTTTAGATTTAAAGGGAGGGAGGTATTGATGACTACTGGCTCGTGGTGCTTTAAAACCAGAAGGCTAAACCAGTAACAACTGTCCCACCCAAAACCCTGAACAGGGGGTAGGGAGGATCAAGTCCTCAGAGAGTCACGTGTCAGCTGCTCCAGATGCTCGCACAAGCCACTCACCGGGTTATGCAGCACCAGCTCCTTGAGAGTCTGTACGTCTTCGTTGAAAGTAGCTGACATCAGAAAAGCCTGATAAATACGGGGCAAGTGACTAAAACAAAACAGAGCTCCATCAGACTCCAGCTCCAAGGGCCTCTAATTGTGTCAGCTTCCGGCCCCCTGCCCCAAGCCCTGGTGTCGACTCACAGCCCCCACATGCCTCTTCCTCACCAGAGAAGACTCTTGAGCTCTTCCTCGAAGCCAAAGGAGAAAAGAAGATCAGCCTCATCCATCACCAGCAGCTCCAGGGAGTCCCGCAGCTTCAAGTTGTCTTGCTGCACGTGGTTTAATATGCGAGAAGGGGTCCCCACCACTATGTCGGGCTTCTCCATCAGCACGGCTCTGTAAGCGGGCCACACCTCAGTGTTGGGAGGAGGTACAGCTGGGACCTCTTCCGGGACCAGCCCCCTTCCTTGGCTGCACACGAACCCAACCCCACACCTCTGTGCAGCTTCATTCCCCCACAGCCCCGGTTCCTTCCCCCACCTTTGGGAGGCTGAGTCTTCTGCGGCCGACACGTTGGCCACCCGGATGTCTCGGGCACAGTAGGCAGCCAGCTGCTGAATCATGGACTGGGCCTGCCGAGCCAGTTCCTTGGTGGGCACGAGGACAAGGCCGCGCACAGCCTGCTCCACCGCAGGGCCCGACTGCAAGAGCACAAACTGAAGACTTCAGACAGTCCGTTCCCATCACTGGGGCTACCTGGTGCTTTCTCTAACTCTTAGAGACAATCTGACCCAACTGCTGTGACTTCAAATGACTCGGTGCTTGCTTCTCTGCGCCCCAGGACATGGAACAAGAGGGCTCTTTCCCAGGTGCTGACCCTCAAGACTAACTTACTTCAGGGTTATCAAATTCCTTAAAATACACCAGTCATGCAGTTGGTGTTTCATTTCATCATAGCCTGTGAGGGAGGGGGAGTGATTTTTACCGCAGAAAGAAGATTTACTCAAGATTACGGAGTGGCAGCAGCACAGTTTGGACTAAGACCCGGGTGACCTGAGGTCCAGCCCAGAACGTCTGCCACGACAGCACCAGGCTCTCTGCGGCCATCCCTCCCAGGTTTAAGAGGCCACAAGAAAGCCTGGTTCTTGGGGAAGACCGATGACAATCACACGCCTTTCCAAGAGGGCACGACAAGCACTCAGACGCCTGCACCTCCCCGCCTTTGGGCCCCTGCCGCGCGACCCACCGCCTTCCCGTGGAGCAGCAGCTGCAGCATCGGAATGGCATAGGCAGCCGTCTTCCCAGAGCCAGTGCGGGCCCGAGCCAGGAGGTCCTTCCCCTCCAGGGCCAGCGGGATGGCCTTTTCCTGGATCAGCGTGGGCCGTGACCAGCCCTGGTCAGTGACGGCCTAGGAGAGACGGGGGGCGGCTCATGAGGCGCACACCTCTGCAGTGGCCCCCAGCCAGGCCGGCCGGGCTTCTCAGCCCGCCGCGTCCCTGCTGCCGCCCGCCACACCGGCCCTGACCCTTAGTCCCCGCAGTACCTGCAGCAGCCGGGGGTCAAGACCCATGTGTTCAAAGCCCAGCTGCTCAGAGTCCGCCATGCTGGAGCTGTGTAGTGACAGCGCGCACGCGCAGCACGAAAAGCGTGCGACGCCTGGGCGGGTCAAAGCACTAACCAATGAGCGCCGGAGGAGCCATCATTCCCGGAAGAGCTGGAGCCTTGGCTTCCGGTGTTCCGGCGGAGCGCTGCGGCTGCGGCTGCGCGCGAGGCCCGGAATTCGGATCAGAGGTGGTGGAAGCCGAGGGTCGCCTGGGACCTCCACGGCTCCCCTTTCGACCTCTGACACCTACTTCTAAGGCTTGCTGGGTTGGGGTTTCCTGCGGCGGGGCTGCGTGGACGGGGGTGTGGTCCCTCTGTGCTCACCTTCGCGGCCCCACGGGGCAGGTAGCTCGTAAGTACACAGTTGTAGGTTGTGGCGTTACCTTCGCTAGCCCGTCTTTGAGCCCCACTGAGCGTGGCTCCCTAAGAGCAGGAGTGCGGCCCGTGGTAGCTTCTTGGGAGCACCCTCGCCTGTCCTGCTGTCCGGGGCAGTGTCCGGGTCTGCGTGAGCGCTGGCTGCTCCCCCTGCTGCGTTCGGGAAGAGTTCCCCGCAGAGGAGTTGTTCCAGGGTCTGTAGCAGTGGTGGGGACACAGGAACATGAGCGGGGACAACAGCTTTCTGAGTAGAACGCAATGACAGTGGGTGTGGCAGTTTGCGGCAGAGGCCACCGAGAGGCTGGCTGAGATTCGGAGCTACAAGACGGCCCAAGGAAAGACCAGAACAATTGGACTGTGCCAGGGTGAGGACTGGAAGAATGGGTAGCGTGAGAAAAAAAGGAAGGGAGGTGTGCCTGGGGTTCCCTAACCTGGCTGCCCATCAGTTGCCTGCAGGGCTTGGTTAAAATGCGGATGAGGATTGTTGCCCCAGGAGGTGGTTGGAGCGTCCTCTCCGGCACCCAAGGGTTGTGGGTTTTATCCCCCGGCGCCCCTGGCACTTGTGGGAGGCAACCAATCCTTGTTTCTGTCACATCGGTGTTTCTCTCTCCCTCTCGAAAAATCAATAAACACATCCTCGGGTGAGGATTAAAAGAAAATGAGGATTCTTGGTTTTCACCTGTATTAGTTTGCTGTTGCTGCTGAAAGATTTACCCATAAGCTTAGTGGCTTAAAACAGTACCAACTTATTACAGGTACTTACGATTTTAGAAGTCTGACACAGTCTCACGGGATTGAAATCAAGCTGTTGGCAGGGCTACCTTCCCTTTGGGAGACCAGAGGGACCATTCCTGTCTGGCCTTTCCCAGCCCAGCCAGCGGCCCCCTTCCTCCATCCATCTTAAAAGCCAGCAAAGGTGGTCGAGTCCTCACATCGTTTCACTGTGACCTTCCTTTGCCTCCCTCCTGCAACGTCTCGGGAAGCTCATGAGGACACTGGGCACACCCAGATAATCCAGGATGAGCTGCCCTTTAAAATCAGCTGTTAGCACCCTGAAGTCCCCTTTGCCTTGTTAGGTGACAGTCCCAGGTCCCAGGGATTAGGACACAGGCATCACTGGAGGGCCCTCATCCTGCAACCACGTGAACCTGCTTCATCAGCCTGGACCTGGGTGTTGCTCAGGAATCTGTGTTGTTTCCCAGACGTCTCTTTGCGTCAACTCTGACGCGGGCCCAGTAAGACTGCCAGAGATGAGGGTGAGAACGGAGAGCAGTTTGCGCACCACGGGTCGTGACGCTGGGACCAAGTGACCAAAGGTGGACATGAGGTCTGCCGTCCCAGTGAGAGCCTGGGACCCGGCCAGGATGGCAGGGCATCAGATTGGCTCCCCCATCCCTTTTTAACCCTTTTTTGTGATACAGAGGTAAAGGCCATTTGGTATGGACATTGTGGTCTAAGAAACAATTTCAGGAAGGGAATTGGGGGTATGTGGTGAGAGGGATGGGGTTGCTAGTCCCATGGATGAAGCCAAACTGAAACTTCTAGGCTGTGACGTGTCTGTGAAGACCGCTCAGCAGTACAGAAGTGCCCACCTGCCCTCACGGGAGTGTGATGCAGTCCCACGTTTGCGCTCACCCCACCCCCCTCCTGCCACAAACTGCCTGACCGACCGGTCCACGTAAGATGCAGCCGTGTCCACCACTGGCGGACAGTGAAAGCCAGCCTCAGCTCTTGCCTGGAAGTTCCCGTCCTTCCACAGGCCAGACTGGCTTCACTGGCTGGACTCCCAGCACCAGCCAGAGCAGACACGTGCGTGTTCCCTTCCCCCAGAGCCTCAGGCCAGTGGCCCACACAGCCAGCTGGTTCCAGTTTCCTGTTTTAAATATACTGCCCTGACTGGTGAGGCTCAGTTGGCTGGGCATCATCCCACAAAGTGAAATGTCACCAGTTCAATTCCTGGTCAGGGCACGTGCCTGGGTTTCAGGTTTGGTCCCCAGCCAGGGTGGGTATGAATAGCAACTGATCAATGTTTCTCTCCCTTTCTCCCTCCCCCAAAAATAAATACATAGTGTATTGTTAAAGATCCTGCTTTTAAAAGTAAACATAAATTTGGGTATGTCAATTATGGCATTTCCCCTCACAGGGCTGTTTACAGAGCCATCCAGAATTAGTAATGTGGAACAGGTAGAATTTCAAAAATACTGAATGACAACATCTATAAATCTAAATTGCATATATTTTTATAAGTAAAAATAGGTATAAATATGGAGTAGTATAGGACATAAGGAAAAAAAACATGAAAGAATTTAGTTCTGCAGGACAGATAAACAAGACCATGAAATACCCTGGCTGGTGTAGCTCAGTGAATTGAGCGCGGGCTGCGAACCAGGCATCACAGGTTCGATTCCCTGTCAGGGCACATGCCTGGGTTGCAGGCCATAGCCCCCAGCAACTGCACATTGATGTTTCTCTCTCCCTCTCTCCCCTTTCCTTCCCTCTCTAAAAATAAATAAAATCTTGGAAAAAAAAAAAAAAAGACCATGAAATAATGGCATTGTTTTCCAGAGCAAACGGCATGAAAGGAGTGTGGTTAAACTTATGGTCCTGGGACTTAACCCCTCACATGACCCCAATGGCTAAGTGACCACTCGTGCACCCACACGCCAGGCCTGAGCACTGCGAGCCCATCACTACGGTCCACTCTGCAGAGCAGTCCAGGCCGGCAGCCTTGCCTCCACTGCCCCGGGGGGCGTCCCCTCTGCCCACAACCTCTCATTTCATTTCAAAGACAGCTAGTACAACACATTTTATTTCACTGGAACAGTCTGTGTGAAGAACCCACCCTGGTTCCATGAAAACAGTCACCACAGCTTAAATAAAGGGCAAGGGAAGTGGGAGGGCTGCAGCGCCCTGCCCTGTGCGTGCTGTCACGCCCGCGCTCTTCCCGAGGCCCCGTGATGGAGCCCTCGGGTGTCCCAGGGGGTCTCTGCTCGGCCCTCGGGTGAGCCTGGACCGCAGCTGGGACGCCTGCTTCCTGGCCCACAGACCGCTGAACTCCGAGAGCTGCCACAGCGGTCACCAAAAACGTGGGAACTCAGAACGCGGGCAGGCTGCTCTGGTGTTCAGCTAGTCACACAGGCAGCAGCACTTCAACTAGGAAGGAAAATATATAATTTATCAAAAAATAGTTCTAATACATAGAAAAACTTTTCAATCCTCTAGGGCCTCGGCCCCGTATTTACATTCACAGAGCCGCTGAGTGAACCCAGGGCTGGCAGGGGTCAGGGAGGCGGGCCTCCTCGGGAGGGCATGTCCGGCGCCCACTGCGTGGGCAGACGAAGACGAGTCACGGGACAGACTGGTCATCTGCTCGTTTTGCGACAGGATGGAGAGGAAGTCAGTGGAGGCCGAAGAAGCAAGATGTAGCTCGGGGTCGGTTCTGACTGTGCACAAACCCCAGGACATTTCTGAAATCTCGGACCAATGTCCTATGTCCTTGAGAACCAGTGTTAACAAGTGGCTGATTGGGACGCTTTGTTACAGGGAACCAATGTGGTCTGTATTCTTTTTCCCTTTTTCCCCTCACAAGCCAGGGGGGTAAGAACCAAATAACCGCGGTGAGAGGGAAGGGTCACACGGGGAGGACACTACACCAGCTTCTTGGCCTCAAAGAAGCTCTTGAGGTGACGCATCTGCCAGATGCCTGTGAGGATGAGAATGACGGTCTGAGCGATGGACCACCACAGGACCCTCTGGTTGGTGCTCTCGCTGGTCAGACGGAAGCGCTCCTCACGATACTGCACGGACGACAAACCCAGGGTTACAGGGGCAGGACACCCGGGTCCTGGCCGTCAGGAGGGCTTCCCTCCCTGGAACCACCCCACCAAGCGCCTTCGGGACCGCCTGGCTCCACAGGGAGTGGCCCAGGGGAGCCACGAGCAGCTGCCTTCCCACCAGCCTCTCCGCGGGGGTGGACCCTGCTCCGACCACTTCGAGCAAGACCCCAAGGGAAAGGGGTGACGCCTAGACTTCCGCTTTGTTCTACAGGAGGTTCACAAGAGCCGTCTGGACAAGCAATTTTCAACCGCCGTGCTGCCAGAATTTTATTTCTTAATTTTTAAAAATTATTTATTCTTTATTTTTTATTTCTTAAACATATTTTTAGGGAGAGGGGAAGGGAAGGAGAGAGGGAGAGATACGTCAACCAGTTGCCTGTCGCAGGCCCCCAGCTATGGACCTGGCCTACGACCCAGGCGTGTGCCCTGAGTGGGAATGGAACTGGCGACCTTTCTGTTTCTGGAATGACGCCCAACCCACTGAGCCAGACCAGTCAGGGCACGCCAGGACTTTTAGAACACGCAATACCTGACTCTTTGGTCAGGAATACTGACTTTTTTCCCCTTAGACTGTCAAATAAAAAAATGACGAGCCAACACAATAGCCATCTGGTGTGAATGAATCTAAATTATATCTCTTTTTTTTGTCAGACCTGCAAAGTATGACTGTAATGTATTTTTTGGTGTGCATCAGAATTTAGTATTTAGTTTGTAAATGTCACGAGGTGAAGGTTGAAAAGTCACTGCTCCAGCCCTGGCTGGTGTGGCTCAGTGGACTGAGTACAGGCCTGCTAGGGTTCCCTTCCCAGTCAGGGCACATGCCTGAGTTTGGGGCCAGGTTCCCAGCGAGGGCGAGCTGGGTTTGTGGGGGAGAGGTAACTGACCCATGTTTCTCTCTCTCTCTCTCTAAATAAAATCTTTGGATGGAAGGGAGGCAGGAAAGAAGGAAATCGCTGCTCTAGACTGATACCCTTCCGCTCCCTGAACAGCTCATTGGGAAGGCCCCGAGCAGAAACTCCAGTGGGTGTGGTGGGTGTAAGGGTCAACTGCCAGGTCCCAGGACAGCGACATGCCCTTACCCTTTGGTAGTCCTGCTCCTTCTGGATCTGCTCCACCTGGTCGAGCAGCTGGCGGGCTCGGAGCTGCAGCTCCGTCAGTTTGTCCTTCGCCGCGATCTCAGGGTAATTGTTGGCATGCTCCCCCACCTGGATGTCCAGGTGCACACGCTACAAGGACAAGGGGTGGGAGCCCCAAAGCCGCAGGGTCAGAAACGCCGAGGTTGCTGTGTCTGAGTGGGGGAGGCCTCAACGGCCTTTTCCAGACTACGGAACCCACTCTCGTCCCGGCTGCGGGGCAGAAGGGCACTATCTGTTTCTCCAACTGTGACTATGCGACGACGAAGCGTCACAAATGGTGCAGGTGATTAATCAGACCTTTGGAACCACGTGAGAAATTCCAAGCTGTAGCCCAAGAACATTCTCTCACCAGTCTGCCACCAGCGAAGAGCGCCATCCTGGTGGAGTTGGAGTGCAGGCAGATCTGGTGGTCCCCGGGGGTGTGGGAAGTGAAGGTGAAGCGGCCCTCGGAGCCGTACTGCCGGGACAGCACCACCTGCAACACGGAAGTCTGTGGGAGCCCCACCTACACTGACCTCTCCAGGGGCGTCTGATGTCTCCGAGTTCCGCACGTCCCAGTAGGGCTCTGGAGGAGGTCGGCCTGCCACAGTCCGCAGGACGCCCCTGCCACTCCCTGCGGGCAGGCAGCGGTGGCCCTACCTTGCCTTCAGGGTCCTTCACCTCCACGTGCATGCCCAGGCCGGGGGTCGAGGGCAGGAAGACCTCTTTCTGCTTGTCCCACATCTGAGTGCGGTAGTTCCCTGCGGAGCGACACAGCCGTCGTCACGCGCCTCGTCAGCCGGGCTCCCGCACACCGCGGGGAGCCGCGGCTGCGCCTGGGGGATGCTCAGGGCCCCGTCCACCCCCGACCCGCCTGACCGATGACCATGGTCTCGTCGGGGATTTCCTCGATAAAGCAGCGCTTCTCGGTCTCGCCAATGTGGAAGTAGAGCCCCCGAACGCCCACCGCGCACAGCACGACCAGCAGCAACGCCCGCCGCCCCATCGCGAGTCGCCGTGGGGAATCGACCCCCGCCATCGCCGCCTCCTCTGCCCAGCGCGCCTGCGCACGCCTGCGCACTGCTCTTAGGGGGCGCTGCTTGGGCGCGACTGGCGTCACGTGTGCCCCGCCCCTTTCAGGCCGCGGAGCTAGGGCAAGTGGGGCGTGCGCACGCGCAGAGCGTCTGGGCCCGGAGCGGAGGGCGGGGGAACCCTTCTGCTCCCCAGCTACGTAGCACCGTACGCCAACTGCCAACGCACACCTTCTCCCCAGCGCCCGGTCGCGGGTCTGCGCCCCGCTCCCAGTAGGCTGGACACCACCGCTCACGGACTACGCTTGCACTGAAACGCCTGTTCCCCATTCCCCAAATCCACACTCTAGCCCTAGGGTCCGGTCTGCCCGCGCAGTGGGCGTGGGTCCATTGTACGGCTAGGGCTGGGATTGACGGAGGGAGGGTCAGGTAGGCTGTTGGACCACGTAAGGTCTTTGGTAAATGAGTGAGACTCCCTTAGGGGATTTTGTTTGAGGAATGATTTGAGCTTAGATTTTTAAATTATCCTTTCCTGGCAAAAGATGATCAGTGAAACGTGAGAGTCACCACTGGGTACAGTATACTTTTGTAAGTAATGTTTGATCTTAATCAGGTATCTTGTCTCACCTTGCAGTTTATGGGGAATTAAGAAGTCGGAGGACAGCATGAAGAAACAATAAAGCAAATCCAGAATACAGGACAACTGGATTCAACCTTTCGAGAACTGAAGAGGGGAGGGGGAGGGGGGAAAGTACACTAATTTAAACGAGACTGCGTGTGCATAAGCCCGCATAGACATGTGACCTTGACCGGGACTTGGTGTGGCAGGAAGGCTGCAGAACTAGCACCAACACCACCTTCTTCCCCCGGTGGGGGTGGGGCATCTATTTCCCTCCACATCTAGACTAGCCCTATATGGCTCTGGGGCCTGGGCCCTAGGGCTTCCATTTTCAGGCGCTGGAATGATGCCCTTTGGGACACTTCCATTAGAAGGGCTGGCAGCCCAAACATGGCGCAAGGATCCGCTGTCAACACCCAAACCACTCCATGTAATTACGCCAACTGGGTAAAAAGTGACACTATGAACTGACAGCCAGACTTCCAGGATAGATCGCTAAGATAAAACAAGGTGCTGGGTTGGAGCGTGTGGTCCCATAACCGAAAGTCTGGTACGATCTCTGATCCCAGGTCAGCATCCATCTGGGAGGCAACCAGTCCATGTTTTCTCTCTCTCTCTCCCCCTTCCTCTCTAAAAGAAAAAAAAATGTCCTCGGGTGAGGATAAATTAAGGAAAAATAAAAAGGTGCATAGAAAGTACACAGAAAGTTATCTTTGGGTTTGAATTTGATGAAAAACCCTGGAAGACTAAGACCAACAGAAATGGTTACTTGCAGGTAGCATGAATATTCAGTCAGTACACACCAATTTGATTGTGCTGGTTAAAACGTGGAGATACTTCTGCTCTAGGTGGTGAATGGCTACTCTCCGAGCCCTGAATTCCCTCCACCTCTGCTCTGAGGGTCTGGCAGGCCGGCAGATAAGGAGGCAAGAGGTCACAGATGAGCAAGGGAGACTTTGCAAACTAGACCTTTTAATATCTTTTTTTATTTTTGAACCCCGTGTATATATTACATACTTAAAAGTTAAAGCAAAAAAAAAGTTAAAGCAGCGCTGCTGCTGCTCTTTATCATAGCACCCTGTTTTACAGATTTGAAACCATCAGTTGCTGTTTCAGTTTACCCTAAATGGCAGCTCCATCACTGCACAGATCCTGCCCGTCCTGTATTTACCTCTGTATCCCCACCACCTAGAACCAGGCTGGTATGAGTATCTGTTCAGTGAATGAAGAATGTATACTTTGATGAGAAAGCATATTGAGCAAAAAGCTATGGAATGCAATGAAGGCAGTGGTTACAAAAGAATTTATAGCAATAAATGTCTGCAGTAAAAAAAGAAGATATCAACCCTGGCTGGTGTGGCTCTGTAGACTGAGTGCCAGACCTGGGAACCAAAGGGTCACAGGTTTGATTCCCAGGCAGGGCACAGCCTGGGTTGCAGGCCAGGTCCTCAGTAGGGGGTATGTCAGAGGCAACCACACACTGATATTTCTCTGCCTCTTTCTCCCTCCCTTCCCCTCTCTCTAAAAAGAAATAAAATCTTTTTTAAAGGCTATCAGTAACCTAACTTTACATTTTGAAGGACCAAAAAAAATTTTTTAAAGCAAACTAAACCCAAAGCTGGAAGAAGAAAGGAATGAATAAAAATTAGAGATAAATGAAACAATGGAAAAACAAGTAAATGGAAGTAAATTTGGTTCTCTGAAAAAATCAGGCCCTGGCTGGTGTGGCTCAGTGGATTGAGTGCTGGCCTGCAAACCAAAGGGTCACCAGTTTGATTCCTGGTCAGCAGTCCAGGCCAGCTCCCCAGTAGGGGGCATGTGATAGGCAACCACACACTGATGTTTCTCTCCCTCTTCTCCCTCCCTCTCTCTCTAAAATAAATAAATAAAACCTTAAAAAAATCAACAAAACCTTTAGCTAGACTGACAGAAAAAACACCATAAATCATTAAAACAGAAATGAAAGTAAACATTACTACTGACCTTACAGTAATTAAAAAAACCTAAGAGAATACTATGAACAACGGCATGCCAACAAATAAGATAACTTAGATGAAATGGATAAATTCCTAAAAACACACAAATTACCTGAACATAACAAGAACCAAAATTGGTATGGAATGGATGGCTTGCTAGAATTCAACCGGTGAATTCTAGCAAACATTTAAAGAAACATTAACACCAATGCTACTGAAGCTCTACCAACAACCTGAAGAGGAGGGAACACCTCCTAACCCATCCTGTGAGGCCAGCGCAGCACTGAAACTAGAGCCAAAGACATCACAAGAATATTAGACCAATATCTCTCATAAACATAGATACAGAACATCTGAACAAAATACTAGGAAACCAAATCCAACAGCATATTTAGATGAGTATGCACCATGACCAAGAGGGATTTGTCCCAGGAATGCAAGGGACAAATGGTTCGCAATAGAAAATCAATCAATGCAATATACCACAATAATAGAACAAAAGGGAAAAAATGATTAACTCAACTGATGAAGAACAGGCACTTAAAATCCTTTCTCCCTTCATCTCAGAAACACACAAAAAATGAGGAATGGAAAGGAACTTTCTCGACATAGTAAACAATATCTATGAAAATCCCAAAGCAAACATACTCAATGGTAAAGTCTGGAACATTTCTCCAAGATCAGGAACAAAACAAGGGTGCCCACTCTCACCACTTCCACCTCACCCAGTACTGGAAGTTCCAGCCGGGGCAGTTCAGCAAGAAAAAAAGACACCCAAACAGGGAAGGAAAAAAAACCATCTTTATTTACATTCCATGATCCTACCTATGGGAAACCCCAAAGAACCCACGAGAAAGGTACGAGAGGTAATAAACTCAGTGAGGTCGCGGGACAGAGACCAGTGCCCAACAACCAGTAATGAACGACAGGAGGAGGAAGTCAGGAGAGCAGTCCCACTCAAGTAAACACCTGGGAACAACTTGACCAAGGAAGAAGGCTTGCACGCCAAACAGTACAAAACATTGCTGAAAGAAATTAAGTCACCAATAAGTGGGAAACATCCCATGTTCATGGTCTGGAAGACTTAATATTGTTAAGATGTAAATGCTGCCCAAAGCAATCTACAGATTCAACACAATCCCTATCAAAACTCCTACAGCCTTTTTTGCCAAAGTGGGAAAGCCAAACCGTAAATTTACATGAATTTGTGAGGGGATTAATATAGCCAAAACAATCTTGAAAAAGAACAAAGTTGGAAAATTCACTTCTGTATTTCAAAACTTAGTACCGAGCTACAGTGATCAAAACCCTGTGGTGCTGGCATAAAGACAGCACGCAGACCAAGGGGAGAATCGAGAGTCCAGAAATAAACCCAACGCACACAGGCCAATGATTTTTTTAAAGGGTGCCAAGTTCATTCAATGCGGAAACAATCGTCTTCCACCAGGTGACGCCGGGACTCCTGGAGTTCCTGGTGCAAAAAGACAAAGTCCGACCCCTAACACACGTCATACTAAAAAATCAATTCAAAAAATAAACTCAAAATGGGTAAACAACCTAAGAATAAAAGCTAAAACATAAAGCTCCTAGAAAAAACATACGGGTTAATCTTCGTGATCTCTGATTTGGCAATAGATTGTTAGATATGTGAGCAACAATAACAAACATGGATAAAATGGACTTCAAGTTTAAAATTTTTGTTCATCAAATATTACAAATAAAGTGAAAAGAATGAAACTATTTATAAATCATATATCTTGTAAGGAATTAATATCCAGAATATATAAAGTCCTCCAACTATATACGACAAACAACCCAATTCAAAAAAGACCAGAATAAAACAAAAGGAAAAGGAAAAAAAAGACTTAAATAAACTTTCCTCCAAAGATATAAAGATAGTCAATAAGGAAATGAAAACATGCTTGACATTAGAAATAAGGAAATGCAAAACAAAACCAAAATGAGATTACCTTCCCCTATGAGAATGGCTATAACAAATTCTTGAAAAGTATTGAGGTGGAGGAATGGGAAGCTTCATGCAGTGCTGGTGGGGACGCAACAGGACATGACCACTGCCAGAGACAGTTGGGCACTTCCTCAAAAAGCTGCACATACAATTACTGTGTGACTCACCGAGTCACTCCCAGGTATTATAAAGAGCATTATAAACAAGCACTCGACACGTACTTGGAAGCCAATGGTCACTGTAGCATTAATCACAGTAGCCGAAAGGTGGAAACAACCTAAATGTCAGCAGCTGATGGACAGACCAGGTGCGACCTGGCTGTACAATGGAATCTATCAGCCACAAAAATCTGACACATGTTACAAAATGGATGAACCTTGAAATGTGCCGAATAGTGACACACACAAGGACAAATACTGTATGAATTCACTTGCATGAGGTACCCAGAGTTGTCAATTTACAGAGACAGAAAGTATAGGGAGAAGGGAGAGGGGTGGAGAAAAGGAAGTTATTGCTTAATGGTTAGTTTCTATTTGGACCGGTGAAAAAGTTTTAGAAATAGCAGTGATGGTTGTGCGACAGCATGAATGTAATCAATGCCAAATTGTACACTTAATGAGAATTTTTTTCATGTTTTATTTATTTATTTTTAGAGAGGTGGGAGGGAGAAAGACAGGGAGACACACCGATGCGCAGAACATGGATCATTTGCCTCTCGCACGCCCCCAAATGGAGACTTGGCCAACAACCCAGGCATGTGCCCTGACCAGGAATCAAACCCGCAACCTTTGGGTCCACAGGCCCGTGCTGTCTACTGAGCCACGCCAGCCAGGGCAATGAATATTTTTCACATATATTTTATCAGTTTTTTTTTTAAAAAAGGAAAAAGAAAACAACACACTGCAGTTGTCTCTCCATCCTCATCCCACACGGCAGCCCAACTTAGTTCTCGCAAGCATTTATACAGCACTCCTACTTAAAAACAAAACCCCTCTTACTTTGCCTTTCCCTTCTAGGAATTTAGGAATTGCTCTAAGCCCGCATCGCAGCCGGGAGTGGGCGACACAGTCTCGAGTCTGAATTCCAGCCCAGACTCGGTTGTGTCCTCTGCGCCACTATCTGGGTCAGATCACTGCCCTCGTCCTCCCAGCATGCTCTACTCTACCACCGGGCACAGTCCAGGAAGTTGTCTGGCGCATACACAGATCAATTCGGGACAGTGTGAAACAGCGTTCCCTAATATCAGCTGTTTGGATGCCACCTTCCCATACTAATACCTAGTTAACATAGTCTTTCACTGGAACCGTTTATTACAAAGAAACTATCCTGCCCCGGCCAGGTAGCTCAGCTGCTTAGAGCTCCGTCCCATTCGCTGAGGTTGCAGTTTGGGCCCCCAGGCAGGACACATACAAGAAACAATGAATGCATCATTAACTGGGACAAGAAATCGATGTTTCTTTCTCTCTCCCTTCCTCTCCTTCTCTAAAGAGCAATTTTAAAAAATTTAAAACTATCAGTACTGTAAGGAGGAAGGCCAGTACCACTTGCCATAAACATCAAAGAGAAACTCACAGATGAGGAAGACAAAGCAGTTTAAGTTCTAGCCCATCGCCAGTCCCGAGCCTGTCTAACGTGTCTCCTCGTCCGACAGGGTTACAGGCGTCTGGCCCTCCAGCCCTCCCAGGTGTGCACCTCGAAAACTCTAAGCGTCCCCACCAGGCCAATGGGCAGCGGCGGCTCACCCCCCGAACCTGTCTCCAAAGCCCCCAGAGTTTCTTTTTTTTTTTTTCTCTCCGACTGTTCAGTGAGCCAATAGCAGCCCTGCACTGGCTCACCTCTGTCACTGCGACTTTTATTTCTCAGGCAAGCAAAGCGGCCCTGCCCAGTCTCTGCATTCCCTGCTGCTGCTTCTGTCCTAGGCCCTCCCCCGTTTCACTGTCCCCAGCTTTAATAACGCACTCTCAAAATAAAAAAAAAAAAAATGTAAAAAGGAAAGAAGAAAAAGTGAAGCTGCAGGCACATTAGCATGAAATGAGGCTTTTTCCTTGCTGCAGGGGACTGACTTCCTCATTACGTGAGTGACCATCACTCACCGTATTTAAATTCTGATACAGTATTTTCCCTACACTTTCGCATTTTGCAGTAGGGCTGCATCTTAAGATCTACGAGGCGTCCTAGTAACAGCGTTTTTTCTTTCTCAGCAATAAGTAACATAACGTCTAAAAGCCAATGACCCCTCGCACCGGCCGAAGGCCGCGGCGCCGGGCACCTATCCCGCTGTCCATTTGGGAAACCCTCGAGTCCACGACCGCTCCACGAAGGGGGCGCGCCGGGGCCTCCTGCTTCCCAGGCTGCCGCTGACCGAGGCGCCTTTCCGTCCGACCTCCTCAACTCGCCTCACGGCCTCGGGCACCCCACGCCTGGTCTCGCGCAGATCCCTTTCCAGACTCGAGCCCGGACCTGCCCCACGGACCCAAGGTCATCCCCACCCCCGCCGCCGAGACCTCCGCGCTGGCCCGGACGCTGCCAGGACCGCGGCACAGACCTCGGCGGCACGACTCTGTGACGTCACCGCCCCGCCCACGCGGCGGGGACACTCCCGACGCCGGGCTACGTGCTGACGCCACACGCCTGGGCGGGGCCGAGAGTTTGGTTCCCCGGAGTGGGGTGTCGGCGCTTCATTCGGGTGGAGCTGAGCCGCAGACAGGTAGGCGCGCGCTGTCGCCGGGCCCGGTTCGGTGTGGAGGCTCCGTGCCTGTCAGGCAGGGCACGGGAGCCGCGGTGGAGGATGAGGCCGCCGCACCCTTGTTGATGCCGGCGCTGCGGTGACAGGGAGTGAAGCTGGATGGAGCGGGGCTGACGGGAGGGTGGGCGGGACAGGGGTCTGACGGACGGACGCGGTAGCCAGTGGCGCCGCGGGCGCCTCCTGGCGGGCGGAGATTGGCGGGAGCGGGCGCGCGCAGAGGTCGCGCGGGGCGCGGAGCGGCGTGCCATTGGCTGTGGCGGGCGGGGGGCGGGGCGCGCGGCGGATGTGAGGGTACGGGCTCAGTCGCCGGGGTGACCCCCAAGGTCGAGGAGGCGTCACGTGGGGCCGCCCAGCAGTGTCCTCTGCGCGCCGGGAGGAACTGATCGACGGCGCGCCCTTGAAGCGGCTGCGGGCTGCGGGCCCCGGGCTCCGCCTCCCAGGGCGCGGTGCGGGGTCGGCTCCAGCCCGGGTTGACCCTGCCCTACCGGGGCGACGCCCCTGAGCGGGTTACTCTGCGGCAGCCCACGTGCGTGGTGCCCCGCCTCACTCGATACTCCCCGCAGTCAGTACTTACCCTGCTCAGTCAGTACCCCGCCCGTCCTTTCCCCTTCGCTCCTGGGCCGACGCCCTTGGTGAGCCTGTCACACCGCAGAAATCCCCCCAAACACACACACACACACACAGGACTCCCGGCTCCGTGGTCCACCTTGTTCGTCTTGCTCCCCTCGAGCTGCTGGGGTGATGACCTTGAACAGGTGACCCTATGTCCCCATCCTTCAGGAGGTTTGATAGCCTTTGCGGATGAGACGAAGTGCACTTCCTGGAGGAAGACTCTATTCATGGACCTTTTCCCGTTTGCACACCTACTTGACATAAGTGTAATTTTGTATCGAAATTTGGTATAAAACTGTGTGGCTGAGTAGACGAGAACCTGCCATCTGCCCTGCGCCCGGAAGAGAGGAAAGGACTCGGAGCTCCAGGTGCCTCGCGTTGCGGTCCCGCGCTTTGCAGCAGGTACCGGAGACCCACTTCCAGCGCAGGTCTCCGAGCAGCTCCAGGACGAGTGCCCTGGGAGGAAGCGCTGTCTGCACCGTGGCAGGCCACGGATTTTCGTGCAGACCTTCCCTAGGTGGAAATACGCAGTACGTTCTGGCTGAAGACTGACTCTTGGGGAGCTGGAGAAAGATCAGGGTGTCCTGATTATCTTTCGAGACCACTGTCCACATTCATCTACTCTTTTTCTTTTTTTGGCCTTAACAGCTTATTTTAAGAACTACAGTTTTGAGATTGTGCGTACAAATCTACCATATGCAGTTATAACAAATAGTATAGAAAGCTCCCAGCGTCCCTTTACCTAGTTTCCATCAGGGGTAACATGTTGCAAAAACTGTAGTACTGTGTCACCACCAGATACCGACATTGGTGACAGTCAAGACGCAGAACAATTCCAGCACCGTAAGGGTCCTTCCTGTTGCCTTTTTATAGCCACGTCCTCTTCTCTCCTGCCTCCAGCCCCCAGTTCCTGGCAAGTGCTAATCTGTTCTTCATTTCTGTAATTTTGGCGTGTCAAGAGTGTTATGTAAAGAGAATCATACAGTATGTAGCCTTTCGGGGTTGGCTTTTGCCACGCAGCATAGTTCTCTGAAGGGTCATGTGGGTAGGCTGTTGCCTGTATCCGTAGTTGGTTGTTTCTTAATGCCTCCAGGCCGCGGGTATGCCACAGCTGATGTCACTGTTCACACATTCGCAGACACCTGGGTGGTTTTCATTCTTTGGCTGTTTTGAATGAGGCTCGGCAAACGCATATGCAGGTGTTTATGTGAATATCAGTTTTCATCCCCTGGGACAAATGCCCAGGAGTGCAGCCCACGAGTCATGTGGTAGGTGCATGTTTCATTTTTAAAGAAATAGCCGAAGTGTTTTCCAGAGTGGCTGTACCATTTTACATTACCACCAACAGTGTGTTTGTGATCCACTTTCTCCACATCCTTGCCAGCATTTAGTGATGTTATTTTTCATTTTAGCCATTCTCATACATGTGGAGTGATGCCTCACTGTGGTTTTCATTTGTATTTCCCTGATGGCTAGTGATATTAAAAATTTCATGTGCTTACTTGCCATCTGTATATTGAAATGCCTGTTCATATCTTTTGCCCATGTTGTAATTGGATTGTTTGCTTGCCTTTTTTTTTTTTTAATGTTGAGTTTTGAGAATTCCTTACATGGTCTAGATACTAGCCGTTTCTTGGGTAGTGATTTGCTAGCATTTTCTCCTAGTCTGTAGCCTGATCCCTCGTTAACAGGATCTTTCCTTAACAGGATCTTTTGCAGAGCAAAAGTCTATAATTTTGATGAAGTCGGTTTATCAGTTTTGTCAGTTACTCTAGTGTCACACCTCAGAACTCTGCCTGGCACTAGTTCCTCGAGATTTTCTCGTATGTGTTTTACTAAAAGTTGCATAGCCTTGTGTTGTACGTTTAAATCTATGACCCACTTTGAATTAATTTCAATGTAAGATGTAAAATCTAGGTTGAAGGGTTTCTTCTTTCGTTTTCTTTTTTCTTTGCCTATGGATATTAGCTAGCACCCTTTATTGGATGGACTGTTCTTCCTCCATGGAATTGCTTTTGCACTTTGGTCAGCAGTCGGCCGTGCCTGGCGTGCACGGGTCTGCCTCCCAGTCCTCCATTCGAGCCTCGGTCCCTCCCTTGGTCCCATCCTCAGCACCACACCTGGTTGTGCAGCTGCACAGTGGGTCTCAGCATCAGGTGGATTGAGTCAAAACACATCATTCTCCTTCAAGTTGTTTTTTGCTAATTTCGTTCCTTCACTTTCTCATAGAAATTTTAGGATAATTTTACCTAAATCTACAAAAAGTCTCACTAGGATTTTGATCAGTTTGGAGACACTCAGCATCTTTGTTCAGTCTTCCAATCTAGAACACAGGCTGTCTCTCCATTTATTTAGGTTTTTTCACTTCTCCCATTGGTGTTTTGTAGTTGGCATACAGTTCCGCACGTTTTGTTAAGAGTTACGCTAAGTATTCCCTTTTTAAAAATTTTGGTTTTCGCGTATTCATTGATAGTATATGGAAATACAGTAGGTTTCTCTATGTTTATCTTGTATCCTGTGACTCTGCTGAATTCACTTACTGGTTCAGTGAGTGTGTGTGTGTGAGAGAGATTCTGGAGGTTTCGTGCACAGACGATCATGTCATCTGCAGACAGGAGCGGTTCACGTCTCACCGTCTGCTGACCGGAAAGCCTGTGAGTCCTTCCTCTTGTCCTGCGGCCCCGGGAGGCACGACTTTCCGTGCTGAGTGCAACAGCAGGGGTGAGAGTGAGCGGCCTTGCGTGGCTCCTGGCTTAGAAAGAGGCAGTCGGTCTGTCACCAGTGAGTGTGATGTTAATTGTCAGCTTCGGGATGTTTTCTGTTAAGTTGAAGTTCTCTTCTGGCTATTTTCTGTGAGTTTTTAACGTGAATGGGTTTTGGATTTTATCAGGTGCTTTATCTTCATTTGTTGATAAGACTATGTGTTTCTTGTTCTTTAGTCTGTCGATATGATAAGTTACATTGCCTTTGGTTTAGGGGGATGAAAGCTGAACCAGCCTTGCAGATGTGAAATAAACCCCGTTAGGTCACTGTGTGTAATTGTACTTATGTGTTGTTCAGTCCTCTTTGCTGTGTTTTATTAAGCATTTTTTATCTGCATGCATGAGGGATATTAGTTTAAAGCTGTTTTGTTTGTTTTGTTTTGTTTTGTTTTGTACTGTCTTTGAGTTTAGTCTCGGAGAAATGTTGGCTTCATGAGATGAATTAGAAAGTGTCCCCTCCTCCTATGTTTTCTGGAAGAGATGTGCAGACCTGGAGGTGATGCACCTGTAGACATTTGGTAGGATTCTCCAGTGAAACCATCTGGGCCTGGAACTTACTTTTACAGAGGCTTTTTAATTACAAATTAAAAGTTTTTAAGTAATTGTGGGGTTACAAACTTACGTGTTGCTAATTGGGTGAGTGTGGTAGTTTGTACTTTTACTGAGTTCTGTATCCTTGCTGATCTTATGTCTAGTTGAAAGACGGAGTTAAAGTCTCTAAATATAATTGTGGGTTTGTCTTTTTCTCCTTTTACTTTTATTAGTGTGATTTGCATACTTTGCAATATGATGTTTGGCACATGCACATTTATGATTGCTATGTCTTTGTGGTGGATAGACCTTTTGGCATTAGGTAACGGCTCTCTCTGGTACCATATTTTGCTGTGTTTAATGCACACTTTTTTGCCCAAATTTTTGAGGAAAAAATAAAGATGCCCATTGTACGTGGGTAGTACTAATTCCGTATCTATATAAATGTTTTTAATTCTTTTATCATGCTTATACATTAGAAGCGTAACTCTAGAAAGCAATAATGATATCCGTATGCAAAATAATACCCTGAAATATGATCATTGGTTTTCTTTCTAAATATAAATAAATAATTGAATTTAAAAATAAAAGCGAAAGATTTTTTTAACTGAAAGTTTGAGCAAAAAATCAAGGATCCGCGTCACACACAGCGAAATACGGAGGCTTCCTTTGCTCTAGTGTCTGCTTTATCTGGTAGTAGAGCCCTGATTTCTGTAACTTTTATTGATTTGAGAGAGATTGATTAGTTCCACTTACCTATGCATTCATTGGTTGCTTCTTGCACGTGCCCTCACTGCAGACCGAGCCCACAACCTCGATGCGTCAGGATGATGCCCTAACAACGGAGCTGCCTGGCCAGGGCGGAGTCGTTGTGTGTGAAGTCAACTTCTTACAGACGAGCACACAGCTGGGGCCTGCTTATTCACTCTGCCAACCTGCCGTCTCATTGGTGTGTTTAGATCATCTACATTTGATGCAGTTATTGTTGTGTCAGGACTTACATCTGCCCTTTTATGCTCTATTTTCTATTTTGTTTTCTGTTTCTCTGCTTTCTGTTTCCTGACTTCTTGTAGGTTACTTGAACGTTGTTTTCGAAATTCCTCCTTTATTGATATGTAGTGTTTTCAAGTATATCTCTTTGTGCAGTTTTAGGGGCTAAGTATTACATTATATAAGTGTATACACTTACCACAGTCCACTGATATCATCATTTTATCAGTCTGAGTGAAGTGTAGGAGCCCTACCTCTGCATACATCCCTTTACCTCCCCCATTGACACTCGTCTCAACTACTTTCTCTACGTGCATCTAAAACCATATCAGGTTCTGGCTGCTGTGGTTCAGTGGATGGAGCACTGGCCTGCAAACCAAAGGGTTGCCAGTTCAATTCCCAGTCAGGGCACTTGCCTGGGTTGTGGGCCAGCTCCCTAATAGGGGGCATGTGAGAGGCAACCACACACTGATGTTTCTCTCCCTCTTTCTCCCTCCCTTCCCCTCTGTCTGAAAATAAATCAATAAAATCTTAAATAAATAAATAAATAAATAATGAAACTCTCTCAGTCATGTTGTAGTTTTTGCTTCAAGTGTCCCATGTAATTTGGAAGACTCAGGAGGACAAAGAAATTATATTTACTCGATCTCTGTTATCTCGCTTGTCCTTTCTTCGTGGTGTTGCAAAATTCCTTTCACCGTCTCCTAGTGTCCAGAGAACTTCCTTTCGCTGGTCACTGAGGGCAGGTCTGCTGGCAGCAGAGCCTCTTGGTCTTCCTCTTGGATCACCTGAGGGTGCTCCCACCCCCCTTCCCTTCTGATGGGTGTTTTTGCTGGACGTACGGCTCTGGGCGGCAGTTCTTTCCCTCCAGCACTTGACAGTGTCGGGTCGCTTCCCCTGGCCTCCACGGTTTCTGATGAGCGTGCTGTTCAAATGGTCTGGGGTTTTCAGAAGTTTGTCCATCTTGTGTCTTGGAGCGGATTTCTTGTGGCTCATTCTGTTTAGATTTACCTAGCTTCTTAGACTTGCAGGTTTTTCCCCGTTGTCAAAGTTGGAAAGTTTTCAGCTGTTGTTTCTCCAAATGCTTCTGCAGCGCCTGTCTGCTGCTCCTGGGGTTCAGGTGGCAGATCACGTCATCGTTAGGTCTTCTGTTTTTGAGCCACGTGTCCCGGGGGCCTGTTCATTTTTTTCTCTCTTTTATCTGTTGTTCAGATCAGATGGTTTCTTTTATTCTAGCTCCACGTTCACTGATTTGCTTCTGCTCCTGCGCTCTGCAGTTTGACCCACCCACAAGTGTTTTGTATTAGTTGTGTTTTTCAGTTCCGAAATGGCCATTCCGTTCTTCTTCACATCTACTGTTCCTCTGCTGAGGCTGTTTGCCGTTTGTTCTAAGCGTGTTTCTAGTTGTTGGTGGAAGCATTTTGATGACGACTCTTTAAAATCTGCCAGATAATCCTGACATCTGTGTCACTTGGTCTTGGCGTCTATAGATTGCTCTTTTTTGTTTCACTTGAGATCATCTCTGTTCTTGATGTGGTAAGTGATCTTTGGTTGCAGCCTGGACATTTGGGTGTTACACTTGGAGACTGGATCTTGTTTAAGTCTCTGAGCAGGGCAGTCTCTCTCAGACGCAGATGGGGGCGGGGCTGCTGGCCCGTCCCTGCCAGTCAGGGTGTAATCCAGGCTCCCCACCCAGCCTCCTCGGTATCTGCTCTGTGGGTGTAGTAAGTCCTCTGTCCGGTCTTTGTGTTTTCACCCTGCCCGGGAAGAGAGGGTGCTGCCCTGTGTCTGCTGGGGGCGGGGGTGGGGGCGTAGAACCCAGGCTTTCCCCCTGACCTCCACTGACCTCACCGGGGGGGGGGGGGGGGCCCTGTTTGCTGTGTGGTGTCTGGTGAGGGGAAGCCGGCTCTTGCTGCCCATTTCTGTCCACTGTAGTTGGCGTTCCTGGGCTGCCAGCTTCCCCAGCCCCGAAACTGGGGTATGTGAAGCAAAGAGAAAACCAGGAGCCCAGTGCAGTATCTTCTTCCCAGTCTGTCTCCTCTCCATCTCTGAGTCTTTTGTTTTAAATGTGGTGTCTAGTGTCTCGAGGTGCATTTAGCAGGAAATGGGAGTCCTGTTTATGGTTTTAAACATTTTGATGAGTGTTGGTAAATGGCCTTCCTTCCTGTAAAGATTTAGTGATTTGTGTTCTGAACAGCACCCTTGAAAAGGGCCTGTTGACTTGCACCCGGGAGCACCGCAGGCAGGCCCCCCCCCCCCCCCCCCCGTCGTGGGCACAGCCTGGGTGAGGGCGGGTCAGCCTGCAGACCCGCAGACGAAGCTCGTCTGGGGTTCTGACTGTGGGCGTGGAGTCCCTCCGAGATCTGGCCAGCTACCCACTCCAAATTAACTTGCATTTAGGTTTACATGGGAACTTCAGACTTCTTGGAATATATTTTTTGGTGTGCCACAGAATTTTAAAGATTTTATTTTATTTATTTAATTTAGAGAGAGGGGAAGAGAGGGAGGAAAACATCAACATGTGAGAGATACACTGATCGGTTGCCTCTCATACCCCCCTACTGGGGACCTGACCTGCAGCCCGGGGATGTGCGCTGACTGGGAATCGAACCAGCAGCCCTGTGGCTTCACAGGCCAGCACCCATTGCACTGAGCACCTGCCAGGGTGGGAAATGCGGATTTTTAAGAGACATCTTTGGTTGACCTCTTCTCTTGGTGAGTTGTCGTTCTGTTGTCACAGAAACACTCCCAGAGCGTGGGGGGTGCTCTCAGGGTGGTGTCTCGGTCCCAGGAAGACAGTGGGGGCAGGACCGTGAAGGGAGCCAGGCGCAGACCAGGGGAGGCGTGTGAGGTCCGTGCAGCCAGTTGGAGTCACTCGCCTGTTCCCCTGCCCCCCGCCAGCCCCCCGCTCAGTTGTCCTTTCGGTGTGGCCATGGCAGAATGCCCCGCAGTCTGGGAGTGACCCTCACTCCCTTGCTGCCTCAGCTTCTGTTGGAGGAAGCGCAGGGGCGCGGGGTACAGTCACCTGACGGTGCGTGCGCTTTACCCTCCAGGACTCATTTCCTGGGACGCGGTGCCCAGGCTGCTTTCGCTGACGTCGCCTCTTTAGTTGGCCCTCCGCCCAGCCAGCAGGGCGCGGAAGGGCACCAGGAGTCCGTTCTGTCCCCTTGCTGAGCGCGCGGGGGTGGCCCAGGGTGTGTGCCGCCCGGCGGGGGAAGGTGCAGGCACAGATAAAGTCCTGTCACCTTTCAGGCCGGGGCCCCAAACCCTTAAAAACAAAGTTTGCTTTGGCATTTACTTTTTAAACCTTATTCTTGTCGAATGTATAGGTTTGTACTTGTATCCTGAAATTAATGGGTTACAGATAGTGTCATGTTGTCTACTTTTTTTGGCATTGATAGGTTCGCTTACACTTTCCTGGATATATTCTTTTTAAAGATGTTATTTATTTACTTTTAGGGAGGGGAAGGGAGGGAGAAAGAGAGGGAGAGAAACGTCAGTGTGGTTACCTCTTGAGCACCCACCACCAGGGACCTGGCCCACAACCCAGGCCTGTGCCCTGACTGGGAACTGAACCTGTGACCCCTTGCTCTGCAGGCCAGCACTCAGTCCACTGAGCCACACCAGCCAGGGCTAGACTGGGTACTTCTGATAGAGTCGTAAGTTAGAGTTAGTAGTACTAATGACCGTCAGGTGCAATGTCCATTTGGATCAGAAGCAAACAGACTACCCATCCATTTCCTTCCCAGAAGCCCAGTTTGCTCACAGTATCTCAAAAGGGCCAGGCAGAATGGGGCTTTGCAGTCAGGAAGCCTGGCTCTGCTCTTGGGGGCCTTGTGACCTTAGGGGAAACCTAAACTGAAACTCAGAAAGCTGAGCTGGGAAACGGAGGGGAGTTTGTGGGCTTCCGGAAGAGCCCTGGCATGTCAGGTCGCTGGCCCGGGTGCACTGACGGTGGACGTGTGTGTAAGCTTCCTTCCGAGCCTGTGCAGCCCCGGCTCCTGCCCCGCACCGGCAGTTCCCGAGTGTTCCCCGCCATCCTCACGCTTTTCCGCTCCGCTTCCCTCCTGCCGCTTCCCTGTGGGACGCCTGCAGGCTGAGGCCTCTGGCCTGGACAGAGGGAGCCCTCTGGGGAGCTGGCGTTTCCTGGGCCTCGCAGGCACTCGGCGCTTTCTCTGTGATGGTTTTTAAATATTGTTTTCTTCTGCTCAAATATAAGTTGTGAAATATCTTTCCCAGTTTCTCTATATTCTCCAGAATATCAGGATGAGTACGGCAGGTGCTCCATAGTTTCTGGGTAGAGTAAAAAATATCTTTCTCATGTTGCAATTAATCCAAATCTAACCTGTAATCAACTAATCCGTGTTGCCTTTTCTACAGTTGTTCATTGTTTTATACAATGTGTGCACCTAAAGATGTTACATCTTTACATCCAGTGATAGTTTGTATCCCTGCAACGAGGTTTAAGCTTGTGAGGGAAGACCTGCCCCTGCCGCCGGGGAGCCCCGGCTCATGTTCCGTTGTGCCCTCTGGACCGGAGCAGGACACCTGCCACGAGTGTTAGGACCCCTTCTCCTCCGGCCAGAGCCAGCGGGCATTTTTGCCCCAGTAGCTTTATCTGCCAAAATGCTCTTTCTGACTTTTCTTCTTTTGTTTTTTTTGTGCAGGCAGTTGTGGAAAACTGGGACAACAATGTTTCACTTAAGGACTTGTGCTACTAAGTTGAGGCCGTTGACGGCCTCCCAGACTGTTAGGACATTTTCCCAAAACAGACCAGCAGCCTCGAGGACGTTTGGGCAGATCCGATGCTACACTGCCCCCGTGGCTGCAGAGCCCTTCCTCAACGGGACGAGCTCCAACTATGTGGAGGAGATGTACTACGCCTGGCTGGAGAACCCCAAGAGTGTTCACAAGGTAAGGCTCGCAGGAGCGGGTCTGTGTGTGTTTGGAGCGGCGGCCGATGCCGGCCGGCCATCCAGGTAAGTGCCCTGAGGAGCCCTTGGGCCGGCAGGCAGGCAGGCAGCCGGGAGCCCGGCCACCCGCGTCCTCTGCGGCTGCCCCGGCCCACCGGGGGCCGCCTTCTCCGGGGGGCTTTCCCGCTGGCCCGCCGTGCCTCGCGCTCCGGAACAGACAGCGGATCTGGAGACACTGCTGCAGCACTTCCGGAATCTCGAATCTCGGCAGGCAAGGCCGCTGGAGGGGAAGACGCCGGGGAGAGGAAGCCAGCAGGAAGATGACCGCCAGACGCCCCGGCGTCCCCGCGTCCTAAGAGCCTCAAAACCACCGGGCGGGACTTCTGCATCGTCCGCGTCTGAGCTCGCTGTGCCCCTGCGTTCCTCCTGCGTCGAGAGGCAGAGCCCCCCTCGAAGGCTTCCTTCTGGCCCCTGTGTCTCCTGGGGACACGCCCTTCCGAGTGCCCCTCTCCTCACAGTTGGCGTGGCAGCAGGCACACCTCCTGGCGGAATGTCTTCACAGCAGTGGCCAGTGGAACTGTGTGGTTTAAATGACTGTTTCCTGGTGCTCGGGTCCGGCACTGGCCCCGTGCGGGAGCTGGAGGGTGGGGGGCCTGGTGGGGGGTAGGCGACGGCAGAGCAGGCTCGGGGGAGCTGCGAGGGGCGGCCCAGGGGTGCTCGGTGCAGGCTGACGTCCTCGCTGTTCACTGGCCTTTTCCTTCCCTGTGAGTCTTGGGGCCTCGTCATCAAAGGGCGTTTGGGTTGGGTACACTGGTGTGTCTGTGGGAGCCACCAGCCCTGTCTCACCAGAAGTGCCGCCTCCGTCTCTGAGCTGGTGGCTCAGCCAAGGAGGGCGTGTAGCTGGGTCCTTCCTGCTTCCACGGCCAGCTGAGCCTGGTGGGGCCGGGGTTCCCAGGAGGCCCTCTGGAGCCTTCCCCTGGGCAGGAAGGCGGGGTGCAGCCCTGGAGGAAGTGCCGGGAGGGGGAGGGCAGCCCTGCCTCGGCTGGTGGAGGCGCAAGGTCCCTGAGGACAGCTGCTGCAAGCCCTTCTCTGGAATAAGCTTGGCCCTGAGGCTTCAGGACCTGACTGTCCTCTCCCCGGTCTTAGTTTATACCTGGCTTTAGCAAGAACAACGCCCGCACCTGTGCGGAGGGGCTCGGGCGGGGCGTGGGGAACGTGTGGCCACGGGGCAGCCCGCCTCACCCTTTCTCCGACAGCCCAGCGGGGCCGCTACCTTGGGTCTCGGGCGGAGACCAGGGCGTGCCTCGCACCCTCGGCAGGTCCCGGGGCAGAGCTGAGGCAGCTTTTCCTCGCTGACCTTGGAGTCCGTGGCCACCCTGCACGCTGTGGAGGGGAGACAGTGAAGCCATTGGCCATGGCCCCCCCCGGGCTGCTGTGGGTTACAAACAGCGGTGTTGCTCCGACCGAGCGTGCACCCACTGGGTCTCCACGGCCGAGCAGCACCCTGGCAGGGCCCCCAGCGGCAACTGCTGCGTCGGTGGCAAGTCAGGGGCCTGACCCAGTGCCCCCAGGCGTGGTGGGCAGTGCTCTGAGTGCGGCCCTGCCCGTCCTGGGGGGGGGGTCAGAAGGTCAGCACCCCGAGTCTTGCATGCTGTCCCAGAGGGGCCAAGCCCTAAAGCATGGGTCTCTTGTGCAGGTCCTGTGAGGGGAGGTCGTGAGCCGGCCCACAGGCACGGGAGCCCATCCCGGTGGTGGGAAGGCAGGTGTGCACGTGTGTGGACGGTCTGACCGTCCTTGGCTTGAGGGGTCACTGCCTGTCCATTGGTTATGCTGAACTGGCCAAACCCTTGTCTCAAGGTGACGTCACAAGCGTAGCTCCATTGTGACACGGTCCTTCCTGTAAGTCAGCCGGGCAGCCTCTCGCTCGCTGCCGGCAGAGCAGCCCGGCACCGAGGAGCAGACGAGAGTCGCACACAGGAACTGCGCTGCGCACTCAGCTTTTACCGAATGCAGGTCCACTCAGAGGAGAACAGCAGCATACCTTAATATCCTGCTCACACTCTGACAGTCAAGACAAATGTGACACACACACACACACACACACACGCACGGCGATCAGTGGGGGTTCACGAACCCCAGTCCCAGAGTCTCGGTCTGCAGGTCCGGCAGCCGGCTCGGTGGGCAAGGGGGCCCCCCGCATCCTGCAAGGAAGGGTCTCTGGGGCCAGGTGGGCAGCAGGGCAGACAGGAGGGCAGGGAGGGAGGTCAGTGTGGCCTGGGGCCGCCCTCCGGGGCGTGGAGCTCGCCGTCTCCGCAGTGGTCTGGGCCTCGGTTGTGCCTTCCAAGGGGTGGGCTCCGCCCCTCTGGGTCCTTTTGATAAGTGTCTTGGTGCCCCTGGTGCCAAGCGGGGGGGTTGCCAGGAGCCTGTGGTGGTCCTGCTCTGCAGACATGGCTGCTCTGACCACGTGTGCAGGTGCCTGGGGTGCGTCTCCCTGCCGAACGTGTCCAGCTCGACGTGGGCGGTTCCCCTCGTGAGCCAGAGTATGGTGGCTGCCTGGCACGCTGTCTTGGTTGACACGAGTGACTCCATCTTGTTTGCTGTGCTTCATGCCATTGCGACTGGACCAGTGCCATCTTCCCGCGCCCGCTCTCCACGGATGGCCGCGCACCCCATTTCCGTGGTGACGTGTCACCCTGGACTTCACGTCTGTAGCAGCTCAACAGCATTGTCAGTGTCAGGAGCTGACATGGCCGTCTGCGAGAACGCAGGGGCCTGCAGGGGGCCGGCAGTCGTCAGTTTACCGTGTGTGATGGCCTTTGAACCTGGTCTGGTGCACTCCAGGGTGGCCATCAGGGGACACGGGTGTGTTTGTGGGCAGGCGGGGCAGGCTCCTGGCTGAGGTGGGGGCTGCAGGGCAGCCGCAGGAGTGGCATTAGACAAGAGGGAGTGGCCGTGGCCGTCCAGAACCTGGAGTCCCAGAGTCCTAGAATTGAGTGGCAGCTGGGATGAGCAGTAGTAACTGAGGGTCAGTTAAACTTTTTGTCCCCACAGGTGCCTTTTTTTTTTTTTTAAGGGGGAGAGATGGGTGTGAAAGAGAAACCTCAGCTGGTTACTTCCCATACATGCCCTGACTAGGGATCGAACCCACAACCTTTTGGCGCACAGGACAATGCTCCAACCAACTGAGCCACCCAGCCAGGGCCCCGCAGGTGCTTTCTCCAGTGTACGCAGCTGTGCAGGGGTGAGGTGTCCCCCTGGGTAGCCTGTGCTCCCGCTTGGACAGGTGAGGGACCTGGCGCAGAGAGCCCCGCCTGAGGGAGAGCGCAGGGGCCCCCAGACCCCAGAGCCGGCGGGCGGCCCGTTGTGGTGGGCACAGTCGTGTGTGCGGCTCTGGCGGGCCACCTGCTTGTGCTGGCTGACGTGCTCCACACTCGGTGGGGCCTTCTCGACGGAGGGACACCGGGGGCGTGCTGGCCCCCCCTCCCACACCGAAGCCCTCGACCTGTCAGGCTCTTGTGAGAGCTCCCTGCCGGGCGCCTGGCACTGAGACGCCGGAGATCCGCTGGCAGTCAGCAGGCCGAGTCCTCCGGCCTCAGTGAGCCGCCCCCCCCCCCCCCCCCCCGTGAGCAGCCCCACCCACCATGGTCCGCACCTCCCTGCTGGCGGGGAGCCTGTGCACTCTGGATGTTCAAGGTTCGCACAGCTGACCCTACCGCGCCCGGCTCCACGGGTGTCTGCCCCCACCCCCACCCCCCACCGGACTCCAGTTGGTGGGGCAGTTGGACCGGCTTCGGTAGGATGCTGCAGAGGGAGGGAGGGACGCCGGTGGCTGCAGGGAGAGCCTGTCCTGGCCCTGGAAGGTCGGTGGGCGGGCAGGGGAGGAGCAGCAGCCGTCGAAAGCACAGCTTCACGGCTTTCAGTGGTTTCATTACATAAAGTTAAAGTGAGAATTCTGGTTTCATTTCAACCACAGCAGCACCCTCGCTCACATGTGAAAGCTGCCGTGTTTGGGTGTGAGTCATTTCGACCACCAGTTGACGGCCTCACACCCGCTGGAGGGGGCAGCCCCACCCCCTGGACAGGCTGTGGTGCTGCTGCCCACGGGCTCCTCCCTCTTAGCCCCCAGCCAGGCACAGGCGAGGAGCTCCGTGGTGGGTCCCACCGCCCGGCTGCTGCACCCTGGCCCCAGCCCACCTTCCGGGCCTGCCTCCACCAGCCCACGCACGTGGCCCCACATGGCCCCACGTGGCCATGGGAGCATCTCTCCTCCGAGCACACTCCCTCCCGGTACTGGTGCCAGCTCTGAAGTGGCACGTGGCCTCGTCCGTCCTGCCGCTCCCGGGAGGGAGGAGCTCACCGCAGACCTTCCTGTCCCCGAACCTCAGAGCAGCCGCACACAGAGAGGCAGCCCCCGGGGGTGTTTCTGGGGCAGCACCTTCGAGTCCCCTGCGTGCACGTCCGGGGAGACGGTCCTCTTGCACTGAGACCGCTGCGGGCTCTGGGGCCCTGCTGGGCACAGGAGCTGGCCTTCTGCCGCAGGTGCCTTCCCGTGCCCTCCCTGGGCAGGGCCCCTCCTGCAGGTCACCAGCCCTCTCACCTCTTGTGAGCAGAGGCCTGAGTGTCTGCCTCAGGCCGTTGGCCATCAGGGCCCGGCACGGGACAGGTTCCTCCCTGAGTTCGTTGTGGGACAGGCAGGTGTGCAGGTCAGGCTGTGGCCACAGTGCCTGCGCACCTTGGCTCTCGGCGTGGCTGGTGAGCGGTCACACCCTCCTGTGTCACACTGGGAGGGCCAGCACCCCGGCCCAGCCCAGGGGCACAGATTTTACCTGCTGGAGGTTGCAGCGCACAGGCTTTGCCAAGTGTGTGCAGTCGAGAACTGTCCATTACCCAAGTGTGAGGACCTTCCAGGTCATGGTGGGCAGGGGCTGCTGTTGGGGTGGGCTCCTCACCTGGGGGCCAGGCGGGCAGGGTGCAACTGAGCACCTGCACCCACACCCGCTGCCCAGAGGTGTGAGGTGGGGGCCTGGCGCGTGCTTTCGGCGGGGGTGTGGTCCAGGAGCCGTGGGAGCGTGTCCCGGGTGTGCTGTCCTGAGGGCCCAGCTCTCTGTGGGCCCCTCTGTGCTGCCGCCCTCCGCCCGTTAGGAGAAGGGCCAGGAGGGGTGGCCCTGTGACGGTGATGCCCCTCCCAGGGCTGGGCTGGAAGGGACCCTGTGCCCTCAGGCAGCAGCCTTGGGAGTTCAGGTCACTCCACGTACAGTGGCAAGAGTTGCCCTGCCCCCTCACCCACGCCCTGGGGGGCCCAGGGGCAGAGGTGGTGCACCCGGGCCCCCACGTCTGGACAGCTGCTCCCGCCTCTGTTGCCGCCAGTGCTGTGCGGTTGCTCGACGCCCGTGTTTCCGAAGAGAGGACCTCTTCTGGCTTCTGCTGTGCTTTTTGGCTCTGGGTCCACAAGCAGCTGGTGCCATCAGGTCTATGGGCTGCTGTGTGGCCGGGACCTTGGCCCGACGTCTTGCTGTTGGGTCACTGCACTGTGTCTCTGGGCGCACCTGTGGCGTGCTGTGGGGCAGAAGACCGTCTGCTGCAGGTCTGGAAGGAGGGGCAGGGTGTGCCCAGCCCTGGAGCCTCTCGCAGGCCCAGGGAGGGTCCAGCGTAGGACTTCGTGTGGACATGGGCGGGGCGGGACCGGCACAGGCTCTCGCTCGGGTGCAGAGGAGCGTCCCTTAGGAGCGCTGTGGCAGGGGCAGCTTGCTGTCGGTTCTTGCCACGTGAGGCTGGGCCCTCGGTCACTGGAGGCCTGGACGGAGGCCAGGGCTCTCCCTGGGCCAGAGCCGCTCTCGGGATGCAGGGAGCTCGCTTGGGCCCGCTGTCAAAGCGCCAGGGGGTCGGAATGTTTGGGGTGTCCGTTCTACCACTTCATGTGTCCTTGTCACGGACCCGGTGGGGGCCAAGCGGAGGCCTTGCCCTGCCCCGGGGAGTGGACCCTGAGGCGGCCTCTGCCTTCCCGAGCGGCAGCCAGGCGGTTTCTGCCGCTGGGGCACACCGCCTCCTCCCACAGTGGAGCAGGGCTCGGGGTGCAGGGCATGGGTCGGGGGAGCGGCCGCGCGGGGAGGCTGAGAGAATGGCCCTGGGTCCCGGTTGCCAGGTCCCCCCCAGGGCAGAGGGATGCCCGGTGTCAAGGACCTGGTTCACGGTGCTTTACAATGGCCAGGGCTGCCGGAACAACCCAGATCTCCCTCCTGCCATGAGCCCACACACTGACCAGCAACCCAGCGGCCAAAATAGGAAGGCCTTGAAGAATGAGATGTGTTGAAACATCTTTAAATCGCTGTTAAGATGTCACTCACAGCCCTGGCTGGTGTGGCTCAGTGGACTGAGCGCCGGCCTGAGAACCAACGGGTGGCTGGTTCAGTTCCCAGTCGGGGCACGTGCCTGGGTTGTGGGTCAGGTCCCCAGTGGGGGACATGTGAGAGGCAAACACACATTGATGGTTCTCTCTCTCTCTTTCTCCCTCCCTTCCCCTCTCTAAGAATAAATAAATAGAATATTTTTTCTGAAGATGTAAGTCACAGTTTTCATTAAGATGGAAGAGTCTGGCTCCTAGTGTGGTGGCCACGTTGCACAGCCGCCCGGCAGCCTGTCCCTCGAGCACGAGGGGAGCGTGTCCCGCTGCAGAGCCCCCGGGAACAGAGCCCCCGGGAACAGTGTGGTGTGACGCCAGCTGCCCCGTGCGAGGCAGGCGCGCAGGCCGCCACTCACCGCGGCGGGTTTTCCGGTTCGCGGCTGGCCGCTGCAGGCCGTGGCCCTCGGGGGCCCCGGGGTCGGGTACGCCTGCGCCCTGGACAGCGCTGGGAGGCCTGCCTGCGGCAGCCAGCGGCGCCTGCACGGCGTCTTGGTGGAAACGCGAGTCCAGCGACAGTTCGCTGCAGACCCTTCTAATCAGAGTGGATTGACGGGAAACTGGAAAATGTGGCGGAGGAGAAGGACAATGTTTCCATGTTTCTCAGCTTTTTGGTTTCTAGTAGTTCGGGACTCTTTGGCAATGGAATTGTATTAAGTCTTAGTTTCTCTAGCCTCGGATATTTTTTTTAAATTCACATCTTTTTATGAGAAGAGTAAACTGTTAATAGTTCCCAGTATGTATACAAATTACAAAGTGAGCCCTGGCTGGTGCGGCTCCGTGAACTGAGCACCGGCCTGAGAACCAAAGGGCCGCTGGTTCGATTCCCTTGTCAGGGCACATGATGGGGCTGCAGGCCAGGGCCC